>NC_090378.1:29607746-29919621 GCF_036365525.1 Heterodontus francisci | reverse complement strand
TAGTCTAATGGTGGCCATGAAACCATTGTCGATTGTTGTAAAAACTCATCTAGTTCACGAATGTGCTGTCTTTACCTGGCCTGGCCTACATGTGACACCAGACCCACAGAAATATGGTTGACTCTTAAAATGCCCTCTGAATAGGCCTAGCAGGCCACTCAGTTCAAGGGCAATTCGGAAAGGGCAATAAATGCAGGCCTAGCCAGCGACACCCACATCACACGAACGAATAAAAAAAATCTCAGCATTGATCTGAGATTATCTTGAACACAAGAACCACAAGAAATAGGAGCAGGAGTAGACCATATGACACATCGAGCCTGTTCTGCCATTCAAAACAATCATGGCTGATCTTAGGATTCATCTCCACTTCCCCGCCCGCTTGCCATACCCTTTGATTCCCTCAGATCAAAAATCTGTCTATCCCAGCCTTAAATGTATTAAATGATGGAGGATCCACAACCCTCTGGGGTAGAGAATTCCAAAGATTCACAACCCTTTGAGTGATGTAATTTCTCCTCATCTCCGTTCTAAATGATCACCCTTACCCTGGGATTGTGCCCCCGTATTTTAGATTCCTCGACCAGTGGAAACAATCTCTCAGTGTCTATCCTATCCAGCCCCTTCAGAATCCTATATGTTTCAATGAGATCACCTCTCATTCTTCTAAACTACAGAGAATACAGGCCCAATAGATAAGATAAAGGAGAATCCGAAAAGATTCCATAAGTATATTAAGAGGTTTTTTTTATTCATTCAGAGATGTGGGCATTGCTGGCTAGGCCAGCATTTATTGCCCATCCCTAATTGCCCTTGAGAAGGTGGTGGTGAGCTGCCTTCTTGAATGGCTGCAGTCCATTTGGGGTAGGTAGACCCACAGTGCTGTTAGGGAGTTCCAGGATTTTGACCCAGCAACAGTGAAGGAACGGCAATATATTTCCAAGTCAGGATGGTGTGTGACTTGGAGGGGAACTTGCAGGTGGTGGTGTTCCCATGCATTTGCTGCCCTTGTCCTTCTAGTTGGTAGAGGTCGCGGGTTTGGAAGGTGCTGTCTAAGGAGCTTTGGTGCATTTCTGCAGTGCATCTTGTAGATGGTACACACTGCTGCCACTGTGCGCGTCAGTGATATGGGAGTGAATGTTTGTAGATGGGGTGCCAATCAAGCGGGCTGCTTTGTCCTGGATGGTGTCGAGCTTCTTGAGTGTTGTTGGAGCTGCACCCATCCAGGCAAGTGGAGAGTATTCCATCACACTCCTGACTTGTGCCTTGTAGATGGTGGACAGGCTTTGGGGAGTCAGGAGGTGAGTTACTCTCCGCAGGATTCCTAGCCTCTGACCTGCTCTTGTAGCCATGGTATTTATATGGCTACTCCAGTTCAGGTTCTGGTCAATGGTAGCCCCGAGGATGTTGATAGTGGGGGATTTAGCGATGGTAATGCCGTTGAATGTCAAGGGGAGATGGTTAGATTCTCTCTTGTTGGAGATGGTCATTGCCTGGCACTTGTGTGGTGCGAATGTTACTTGCCATTTAACAGCCCAAGCCTGGATATTGTCCAGGCCTTGCTGCATTTCTCCACGGACTGCTTCAGTATCTGAGGAGTCATGAGTGGTGCTGAACATTGTGCAATCATCAGCGAACATCCCCACTTCTGACCTTATGATTGAAAGTAGGTCATTGATGAAGCAGCTGAAGATGGTTGGGCCTAGGACACCACCCTGAGGAATTCCTGCAGTGATGTCCTGGAGCTCAGATGATTGACCTCCAACAACCACAACCATCTTCCTTTGCGCTAGGTATGACTCCAGCCAGCAGAGGGTTTTCCCCCTGATTCCCATTGACCTCAGTTCTGCTAGGGCTCCTTGATGCCATACTCGGTCAAATGCTGCCTTGATGTCAAGGGCAGTCACTCTCACCTCACCTCTTGAGTTCAGCTCTTTAGTCCATGTTTGAACCAATGCTGTAATGAGGTCAGGAGCTGAGTGGCCCTGGCGGAATCCAAACTAAGCGTCACTGAGCAGGTTATTGCTCAGCAAGTGCAGCTTGATGGCACTGTTGATGACACCTTCCATCACTTTACTGATGATTGAGAGTAGGCTGATGGGGCAGTAATTGGCCGGGTTGGACTTGTCCTGCTTTTTGTGTACAGGACATACCTGGGCAATTTTCCACATTGCAGGGTAGATGCCAGTGTTGTAACTGTACTGGAACAGCTTGGCTAGGGGCGCAGCAAGTTCTGGAGCACAGGTCTGCAGTACTATTGCTGGAATATTGTCAGGACCCATAGCTTTTGCAGTATCCAGTGCCTTCAGTCGTTTCTTGATATCACACGGAGTGAATCGAATTGGCTGAAGTCTGGCATCTGTGATGCTGGGGACTTCAGGAGGAGGCCGAGATGGATCATCAACTCGGCACTTCTGGCTGAAGATTGTTGCAAATGCTTCAGCCTTATCTTTCGCACTGATGTGCTGGGCTCCCCCATCATTGAGGATGGGGATATTTGTGGAGCCACCTCCTCCAGTTAGTTGTTTAATTGTCCACCACCATTCATGGCTGGATGTGGCAGGACTGCAGAGCTTAGATCTGATCCATTGGATCCTCTGTCTATCGCATGCTGCTTACGCAGTTTGGCACGCAGATAGTCCTGGGTTGTAGCTTCATCAGGTTGACACCGCATTTTGAGGTATGCCTGTTGCTGCTCCTGGCATGCCCTCCTGCACACTTGATTGAACCAGGGTTGGTCTCCTGGCTTGATGGTAATGGTAGAGTGGGGGATATGCCGGGCCATGAGGTTACAGATTGTGGTTGAGTACAAGTCTGCTGCTGCTGATGGCCCACAGCGCCTCATGGATGCCCAGTTTTGCATTGCTAGATCTGTTCGAAATCTATCCCATTTAGCACGGTGGTAGTGCCACACAACACGATGGACGGTATCATCAATGTGAAGGCGGGACTTCGTCTCCACAAGGACTGTGTGGTGGTCACTCCTACCAGTACAGTCATGGTCAGAAGCATCTGTGGCAGGCAGATTGGTGAGGACGAGGTCAAGTATGTTTTTCCCTCGTGTTGGTTCCCTCACCACCTGCCACAGACCCAGTCTAGCAGCTATGTCCTTTAGAACTCGGCCAGCTCAGTCAGTAGTGGTGCTACCGAGCCACTCTTGGTGATGGACATTGAAGTCCCCCACCCAGAGTACATTTTGTGCCCTTGTCACCATCAGTGCTTCCTCCAAGTGGTGTTCAACATGGAGGAGTACTGAGTCATCAGCTGAGGGAGGGCGGTAGGTGGTAATCAGTAGGAGATTACCTTGCCCATGTTTGATCTGATGCCATGAGACTTCATGGGGTCCGGAGTCAATATTGAGGACTCCCAGGGCAACTCCCTCCCTACTGTATACCACTGTGCCACCACCTCTGGTGGGTCTGTCCTGCCGATGGGACAGGACATACCCGGGGATGGTGATGGCAGTGTCTGGGACATTGTCTGTAAGGTATGATTCTGTGAGTATGACTATGTCAGGCTGTTGCTTGACAGCTGTGGGACAGCTCTCCCAACTTTGGCACAAGCACCGAGATGTTAGTAAGGAGTAAAAGGGTAGCTAGGGGGAGAGTAGGTCCCCTTAAGGATCAGTGTGGTAATCAATGCGTGGAGCCATGGGAAATGGGCGAGGTCTTAAATGAATATTTCTCATCTGTATTTACCGTGGAGAAAGTCATGGAAGCTAGTGAGTTCAAGGGAGGGAACAGTGATATCCTGGAGCATATCAACATTACAAAGGAGGAGGTGTTGGAGGCTTTGAAGGGCATTAAGGTGGATAAATCCCCAGGGCCTGACCAGGTGTATCCTAGGATGCTATGGGAAGCAAGGGAGGAGATTGCTGGGGCCCTGGCAGAGATTTTTGTATCATTGTTAGCCAGGGGTGAGGTACCGGAAGACTGGAGGATAGCTAATGTTGTGCCTTTATTTAAGAAGGGCAGCAGGGCTAAGCCAGGAAACTACAGGCCGGTGAGCCTTACATCAGTGATGGGAAAGTTATTGGAAGGGATTCTGAGAGACAGGATTTATATGCATTTGGAAAGGCAAGGTCTGCTTAGGGATAGTCAGCATGGCCTTGTGTGTGGGAAATCATGTCTCACGAATTTGATTGCGTTTTTTGAGGAGGTGACCAAGAAGATTGATGAGGGCAGGGTGGTGGATGTTGTCTACATGGACTTTAGCAAGGCCTTTGACAAGGTCCTGCATGGTAGGCTGGTCCGGAAGTTTCGAACACATGAGATCCAGGATGAGCTGGCCAATTGGATACAAAATTGGCTTGGTGATAGGAGGCAGAGGGTGGTAGTGGAGGGTTGTTTTTCAGATTGGAGGCCGGTGACCAGTGGTGTGCCGCAGGGATCGGTGCTGGGCCCTCTGTTGTTTGTCATATATGTTAATGACTTGGATGTGAATGTAGGGGGCATGATTAGTAAGTTTGCAGATGACACCAAAATTGGTGGTATAGTGGACAGTGAAGAAGGTTGTCTAAGGTTACAACAGGATATAGATCAACTGGGAAAGTGGGCAAGGGATTGGCAAATGGAATTTAACACAGACAAGTGCGAAGTGATGCGTTTTGGAAAGTTAAACCAGGGCAGGACATATGCAGTGAATGGCAGGGCCCTGGGGAGTGTTGTTGAGCAGAGAGACCTTGGGGTGCAAGTACCTAGTTCCCTGAAAGTGGCAACACAGGTAGACAGGGTAGTGAAGAATGTGTATGGCATGCTTGTCTTCATCGGCCAAGGCATTGAAGACAAGAGTTGGGACGTCATGTTACAGTTGTACATAACGTTGGTTCGGCCGCATTTGGAGTACTGTGTGCAGTTCTGGTCGCCGCACTATAGGAAAGATGTGATTAAGCTAGAGAGGGTGCGGAAAAGATTCACATGAATGTTGCCTGGTTTGAAGGGCTTGAGTTATAAAGAGAGATTGGATAGGCTGGGTCTGTTTTCCCTGGAGCGAAGGAGGCTGAGAGGGGACATGATAGAGGTATATAAAATTATGAGAGGCATAGATAGGGTAGATAGCCGGAGTCTGTTTCCCATGGTAGGGGTGACTAAAACTAAAGGGCATAGATTTAAGGTGAGAGGGAGGAGGTTTAAAAGGGATCAAAGGGGTAAATTTTTCACACAAAGAATAGTGGGTATCTGGAATGAGCTGCCAGAGGAGGTGGTGGAGGCAGGAACAATAGCAACATTTAAGAGGCATCTGGACAGGTACTTGAATGAGCAAGGCATAGAGGGATATGAAATTAATGCAGGCAGGTGGGATTAATATAGATATGCATTATGGTCGGCATGGACGCGGTGGGCCGAAGGGCCTGTTTCTATGCGGTACGACTCTAAGACTAATTTACTCAGTGTCCCATCATAGGGCAACCCCCTCAACCAAGGGACCAATCTAGTGCACTGCCTCCAATGCAAGTATATCCTTTCTTAAATGTGGAGACCAAAACTGCACACAGTATTCCAGATGTGGTCTCACCAAAACCCTGCACAATTGTAGCAATACTTGAGTTAACTCATCACAGTTAAGACAATAGTTGAACTACAATTGATGTGGGCTAGGGAAAGGAAAATCAACCAGGGTTCCTGGCTCAGATTTCTATAAAGTGACTCCTACTTGATGCTGGGTGAGGGCAGGATTAGGCATAGTTGTGATGTTGCCACAGTCTGATAAGCCTACTGACACTCCCTGTTGAGGCTTACACATGAACAAAAGCCATTTGGTCAAAGTACAGGGCATCTAGCAATGGGAGAATTTTAACCTTCACCATCCAGTAGAAACTAGGGCTGAGGGTGGACAGTTAAACTACCCAGCTGCAATGCTTCCAGGATCCTGATGTTTCTGGTTTTAATGGATGCATCTGTACAGGCTGCCCCCACCCCCCGCACCCCCCCCACACCCCCCCTCCACCACCCCCGCCACCAGCAACCCCCCCGCCTCACCGCCCCCCAAAGCCAGCAGTGTCCTCAATCACGTATGTTAATCAGGGTCCAATGACGTAATCAGGCCCCCAAAGCAATTTTAGCTTTAGCTCAAGCATGAAAACTGCCTCATATTTCCTGCCAGGTGAAAACCAGCATCAGGCGATTGAAGACTCCTGCTCCTATTTCTTATGATCTTATGAACGGGTCACCAACATCCTTTCCTCTCCTTCTCAATATCTGAGAAATACTGGAAACATACATTTCAAAATCCTTACTGCATTTGACCTTTATCAATGGGTTTTACTGTCTTTAAATAGTAACAAATCAGCAAACTAATTGCAATATTAAGCCTGAGTCTATCTACACTGCATTAGTATCCAAATAAAAGACTACAGTGCAAATCTGACTACAATGCTAAGTAAAATGCAGCAAATAAAATCCAGCATAATAAAATCTGAATATCCAAGTAATTAACACATTATGAGATTCTGGAATGCTTGTGCAAGCTGCCCTTCCTATTTGTACAAACTACTGTAACCTACAAGGGAGCAGAAGTAGGTGGAGTCAGAATGTAATTACAAGAGATTTACCAGAACCAAAAGTCTGGCACAAAGTGACTGAAGATTTTTGACTTTATATTTTGGGGTCAGGAGGAACTTACAAGAGTGCCTATGGATGACCAAGAGCCACCCAATTTTCGAGAGACTGGAAGCCGGTCCCTTTCTGGGCATGTTGAAGCCAGGTGGTTAAAATCTCCCTGGCCTTATAGTGCTATGGGCTGGCAGGTAGCTAACTGAACCCAGCAGGTTCCTTTCAGTAACCCACTGGCAGTTAAAATCAATGTCTTGAGGTGAGGAGAGACATGAAAATTGAAAAACACAAAAGTGCATCAAAAAACCTGGAACAGAAGCAACTTATATAAAACATAAAACAAAACGTCCCAAGGCACTTCACAGGAGCATTATAAAGCAATATTATACACCGAGCCACATAAGGAGATATTAAGGCAGATGGCCAAAGCTTTATCAAGGAGGTGGGTTTTAAGGAGTGTCTTAAAGGAAGAACGAGAGATAGAGAGGCAGAGAGGTTTACATAGAAACATAGAAAATAGGAACAGGAGTAGGCCATTCGGCCCTTCAAGTCTGCTCCGCCAATTATTATGATCATGGCTGATCATCCAACTCAGTAACCTGTTCCTGCTTTACCCCCATGTCCTTTGATCCCTTTCACCCCAAGAGCTATATCTAACTCCTTCTTGAAAACATACAATGTTTTGGCCTCAACTGCTTTCTGTGGTAGCAAATTCCACAGGCTCACCACTCTCTGTGTGAAGAAATTTCTCCTCACCTCAGTCCTTAAAGGTTTACCACATATCCTTAGACTATGACCCCTGGTTCTGGACTCCCCCACCATCGGGAACATCCTTCCTGCATCTACCCTGTCCAAGTCCTGTCAGAATTTTATAGGTTTCTTTGAGATCCCCCCTCACTCTTCTGAGCTCCAGCGAATATATTCCTAACCAACTCAGTCCCTCCTCATATGTCAGTCCTGCCATCCCAGGAATCAGTCTGGTAAACCTTCGCTGCACTTCCTCCATAGCAAGAACATCCTTCCTCAGATAGGGAGACCAAAACTGCACACAATATTCCAGGTGTGGCCTCACCAAGGCCCTGTATAATTGCAGCAAGACATCCCTGCTTCTGTACTCGAATCCTCCCGCTATGAAGGCCAAGATACCATATGCCCTTTTTACCGCCTGTTGCACCTGCATGCTTACCTTCAGTGACTGGTGTACGAGAACACCCAGGTCTCATTGCATATTTCCCTCTCTCAGTTTATTGCCATTCAGATAATCTGCCTTCCAGTTTTTGCTACCAAAGTGGATAACTTCATATTTATACTGCATCTGCCATGCATTAGCCCACTCACTCAACTTGTCCAAATCACCCTGAAGCCTCTCTGCATTCTCCTCACAACTCACCCTCCCACCCAGTTTTGTGTCATCTGCAAATTTGGTGATATTACATTTAGTTCCCTCATCCAAATCATTAATATATATTGTGTTAGGGGAGCTTAGGGCCTAGGCAGCTGAAGACATGGCCACCAATGGTGGAGCGATTAAAATCTGGGATACTCAGGATGCTAGAATTAGATGAGCGCAGATATCCTGGATGCTTGTGGGGTTGGAGGAGATTATAGAGCGAGGGAGGGGCAAGGCCATGGATGGATTTGAAAACAAGGATGAGAATTTTAAATCAAGGTGTTGCTTGACCGGGAGCCAATGTAGGTCAGCGAGCACAAGGGTAATAGAGGACTGGGACTTGGTGCGAGTTAGGACATGGGCAGCAGAGTTTTGGATTACCTGAAGTTTATGGAGGGTAGAACATGGGAGTCCAGCCAGGAGTACATTGGAATAGTCAACTCTAGAGGTAACAAAGGCATAAATGAGGGTTTCATCACCAGCTGAGGCAGGGGTGAAGTTGGGCAATGTTACAGAGGTGGAAATAGGTGGTATGAGTGATAGCACGGATACGTGGTCGAAAGCTCACCTCGGGATCATATGAGACACCAAGGTTGCGAATAGTCCGGTTTAGTGTCAGACAGTTGGCAAGAAAATGATGGAGTCAGTAATGGGAAATGGAGTTTGGAGGGGGGGACCGAAGACAATGGCTTCAGTCCTCCCAATATTTAATCGGAGGAAATTTCTGCGCATCTAGTACTGAGTGTCAGATGAGCAGTCTGATAATTCAGCAGTTGAGGAGTTGAAACGGATGTTGGTGAGGTAGAGCTGGGAATCATCAGAATGGATACGAAAACTAATGCTGTGTTTTCAGATGATGTTGCCGAGGGGCAGTATGGAGATGAGAAATAGGAGGGGGCTAAGGGTAGATCCTCTGGGGACACCAGAGGTAATGTTGTGGGAGGGGGAGGAGAAGCCATTGTAAGTGATTCTCTGGCTACAATTACATAGATAAGAATGGAATCAGGCATAATTTAAATGATTTATATATTAATAAAAATCTTGTGTGGCATATTTACTTAGTGTCCCCAAACTTTACTTTCTGTTATCATGATTTTCTGTCAAGATTTCCCATTTAGTTTTTCTGTGTCAACAGTGTAGTTACATATTCTGGCCACAAAGTGGATTTGGAGAGTAGAGTCATGAGCCATGTGTAAAGCGGTAGCTTTGGTGACCCAGCAGCCACCTTCTGGTTTGACATGGTGGCTGAAAGACCAGGGGTTAATTAACTGCTACAGAATAAAAGCATCATGACCAGATGGTGGGCATTCACCAGCATGATGGGTTGAGCGTGGACGCACACCACCTTCATTTTCACTGGTACAAGTCAGCATTGAGATGCGGTGCCTACAAAGCCACATGTGTGCAGTCGATGACATCCTGCACCATGAGGAAGCCCGCTATCCTAGCAAAACCATGTGCACGCTCCGCCTGCTTCTCTGCTGAGAGGGAACACAATGAACCTCCCCTCCTGGCATAGGCAGTATTGGACAGCAAACTAGGAAATGTTAGATATATTACCTGTTTCAGTCTGGAAGGATCTGGACAAGAAGAAATTCAGAACGACATAACCTTCACAGCCACTGTCAGTGCCATCCTTGCCCTGCTCTGAGGCTGTAGGCCCTGTTGTAAGTGGCAGCAGATGTCTGTCAGCCCCAAGCTTCATATAGAGTCACTGCTCTTGGCTTAGGTGGAGGTGAGAGAAATGCTCCCGAAAGACCCTAGGTGGATAAGACCTCCTGTTGAGAGCCCATCTCTCCTTCCACCTCCTCTCTCTATGAGCATCTTGTCCTCTTCTTGCTGCCCCTGCTGCATCTTCCCTCATGCTACTGCCCCAAGGGAAATTGCAACTATAGTACCCATGACTGGTCTGACCAGAGCCCTTGCAGTCACAACCAAGGCCTTCACCACATGCAGCACCACTCCTTCTTGACTTCACCAACTTTAACCAACTCTTCAAACCACCAAGCACTTCCACAAATTCAAACAGAGCTAGTAAAGATTAATCAGCAACAAACCTGAAAATAGTTAATGATCTCTTTAACTAGCGCTGATAGTTGGGGGACATCCTTTCTGCTACTGAATGCTGAAATCATGTTCAGCTTTGCGTGTTTAAGAGAGGACATTAGCTAGAATGGCAAGGTTGAAAATGGCAGCACTGGTGTCAAATCTGTTACATATTGACTGAGGTCACGATCTGCCTACTCTGCATTCTTCTGGTACACATTCCTAATGCCCACGATAACCCCCTCACCAAGATGGTATTTGGCGCAGGTCACACCGAAACTGCACATGTGGTGCAGAAGCCATTTTGGTACCAAAATGGCACCTGTAGCACCAAAACTATAGGTGCTATATTGCCCAATTGTCTAGCCCCAATGTTTGAATAGATCATCATTCACATAGATATTCCTGTTATGTCAGCTCCTACACCTTCTTCACTCTTTAGGCGCAAATTGTTATACAAGGATGGTTAGTACAACCACCCTACCTATGGGACTAAGCACTTTTTTAAGTAACACTATGGTGAATTCTGCAATTCTCCAACAGTTACATGTGGCGCAAATACATCAGAGAAAAGTTCCAGGGCTACTGGCAGATGGCACAGAAATATTATATTTAGTTGATTAGTTGAAATTGTTAAGCTTCAAGCTGGGCCATGTGGTTGTGAATTACTTACTAAACAATAATAAGATAGAAGAAAGAACTTACATTCACATAGCACCTTCACATCCTCAAAGCACTTCATGGCCAATTAAGTACTTTTTGAAGTGTTGTAATCACTGTTGTAATGGAGGAAACATGGCGGCCAATTTGCTCAAAGCAAGCTCCGACAAACAGCAATGTGATAGTGACCAGATATTCTGTTTTACCGATGTTGTTTGAGGGATAAGTGTCAGATAGGACACTGGGAGAACTCCAAAATAAAAGCAAAATACTGCAGATGCTGGAAATCTGACATAAAAACAGAAAGTGCTGAAAATACTCAGCAGGTCAGGCAGCATCTGTGGAGAGAGAAGTAGAGTTAACGTTTCAGGTCTATGACTTTTCATCAGAACACTAGAACTCCCCCACTTTTCTTTGAAAAGTGCCAAGGGATCTTTTACATCCACCTCAGGAGTCAGATGAGGCCTTGATTTCACGTCTCATCTGAAAGATGACACGTCCATTAACGCAGCACTCCCTCAGTACTGCATTGGAATGTTAGTCAGCCCAGTCTCTGGAGTGGGGCTTCAACCCACGACCCTTTGACTCAAAGGCGAGAGTGCTAGCAACTGAACCACAGCTGACATTTAATAAACCTGTACTTCCTAGTTCTGGCTGGCACTGAATTTTTGAAGCTCTCAAATCCAGGAGCAGGAAGTATGTACAGCCATGATCCCAACAAGAACCAATTGCTATATATGTCACCATCCAAGTCAAAGCAGCCTGCTTAATTGGCACCCCATTCAGCACCTTAAACATTCACTCCCTCTCCCACCAGCACACAGTGGCAGCAGTGTGTACCATCTGAGATGCACAGCATCAACTCACCACAGCTCCTCCGACAACACCTTTCAAACCGGTGACTTCTACCACCTAGAAAGGCAAGGGCAGCAGATGCAAAGGAACACCATCATCTACAAGTTCCCCTCTGAGACACTCACCATCCTGACTTGGAATGAAATTGCCATTGCTTTACTAGCACAAGGTCAAAATGTTGGAACTCCCTCCCTAACTGCTCTGCGGCTGTACCGATACCAGATGTACTGCAGTGGTTTAAGAAGTGGCTCACCACCACCTTCTCAAGGGCAATTAGGGATGGGAAATAAATGCTGGCCTTGCCATTGTGCCCACATCCCAAGAATGAATAAAAAAGCAAAGTGACTCCTGACAACGCAACCCAGCGCCGACATCATCAGTGTTCCCAGTTTCGCACATGTGCAGAAAGGACCCTTGCTGTCAGTATAGTGCTGTGCATGCGCAGCCTACGTCAGCACCCGGCTTGCCAGGACTAATTTGCACATCCACACGAAAACATCATTGTGTACTGCAACATCTGCTCGCAGCTCACTCCCCGCCTCGCCACTTCTCCCCTTTCGGCCGCTCGCTCCCCACTTCAACCCCTCCACCTACCTGTGGGCCACTCGCTCCGGACCTCACCACTTCTCCCCACTCTGCTCTGCCTCTGCTTCCCTGCTCCCTCCCACTTCTGCTCCCGACTCCATCCCGTTTCTGATTCCTGCTCCCTCCCGTGATTGCCGCCTCTCTTCCTTGCACGGGGAAACAGGGGAGAGAGGGAGTGACAATATAGGAAGGGGAGGGGAGGGAGCGGGGAGCAGAAGAGGGAGGGAGTGGGGAGCAGAGACAGAGCAGAGGGGATGAAGCGGTGAGGCTGGGAGCGAGTGGCCCACAGGTGGCGGTGGGTTGGGGTGCGGTGATGAAGCAGGGAGCGAGTGGCTGAGGGGGGAAAAGTGGCAAAGCATGGAGCAAGCGGCAAGCAGACGGGCACGGGAGGCAGCGGCGAGAAGTGTGATGGCAGGAGGGAGTGGGGTACTGTTGGGTGTGGGATGGAGGCGGTGATCGTAGCTACTATGGGCATTTGGGTTTCATTTGCTTTTGCTTTTGTGATAAATTGAGCAGTGCCATCATTTCTATGAATGGCTGCCAAAAATGTCGCAGTGACATTTCAGTGCATGAGACTACATTTGAGCGTGTGCAAGTACTGCGCCACCTAATGGTTGCGTTGTCAGCAAATGCAGCCATAAAACAAACAAGAACCAATTGTTATATATGTCAGGATCAAGCTGTGCCATTCTTCACGCTGTGGGGCCCAGAAGGTGGCCAGCAACTAATGCAACATGTGATTTCTTCTCAGTTTTAATGAAAATCGATTTCATTATAAAAATTGGACAAAACAAGTATAGTCCCAACAGAAGCACCAGGCTGGATTTTGTTCCCAGCCGGACGTTGGGTTCTGTGGTGGGTGGGAGGCCAGAGAATCGGAGTGGCAGCAGCCTGCCAGGAACTCGATGCTGGAATTTCTGGGCCCGATTACCCAGTGGCGGGGAAGCTCCGTGGCGGCCTTTCCGCCGCTCTGTGACAGGACCCGGGTTTGCGTATTTAAATTACATCTTTGCATTAATTAAAATGTAATCTGCAGCGATCTTACCTTCAGTTCCCGATGTTCAGCATGATGTGCGGCACTCGCACCTTCTGGAGTTATCGAGGTGGGGAGGGTTTCAACTCTGCACTATGTAGTATATGGAGGAGGGGGAGAAGGGGTCAACTCTGCACTATGTAGTATATGGAGGAGGGGGAGAAGGGGTCAACTCTGCACTATGTAGTATATGGAGGAGGGGGAGAAGGGGTCAACTCTGCACTATGTAGTATATGGAGGAGGGGGAGAAGGGGTCAACTCTGCACTATGTAGTATATGGGGGGGAAGGGGTCAACTCTACACTATGTAGTGTATGGGGGAGAGGGGGAAGGGGTCAACCTTGCACCAAGTTGTGCTGTTTTCAGGGATGGCAGCCTTTTAAAAATGGCGTCAGCACCTGCGCCTTCATCAGGTGATGCCATGAACAGCGTCGCCGTGGCCGCCCCTGCCACGTGATTGGGAGGTGGTGCAGGTTGGCCGTTGTGCATGTGCTAAGTAGCCGCCAGACACAAGTTCGCGGTGGCATGGGGCCCATGCGTGGCGGCCACCATTTCCTTCAGAAACGCCGGTGGGAGAACAAGATCCAGCCCACCATGTCTTAATATATAAAAGCCTAGAAAGTAACTATTTGAAAGTGTACAGATTCCACCAGAGGGAACTGGTGAGCAGGTACAGACATCGACAGACAGAACCAGTAATGCATGCAATCTCTGGTTGCTTTAATTTGTTGATAAATATTGACCCTAACCTTCACAATTATTCACTGTGCTGCACCTAGCCGTTTCTGCGATTGTTACAAGTGCATAGATTACATCCGGCTTTTCTATCTTCTAATCAAAAATGATAAAATTCTCTTAATACAGGTCTAATTTGCTTAACATAACAGATCAAATTTGCTTAAAGGAACAATCTAATTTGAACAAGTAAGTGAAGTATCCTACTGTTTGGGGAACAATTTTGCTTAATGAAACACAGATAAGGAAAAAGTGAATAATATACCCTTAAAGCACTGGTCACTTCATTGTTCTGAAACAGATTGGAATTATTCAGCAGACAAGCAATTTTTGAAAGGAGGGAATAAACTGACTGACTTGATATTAAGCACAACTCATCAGAAATTGTGTTGGCAGTTTATTGTGTGCACATGAGGGAAGAAGTACGTGTGCACTGGTTTCTCGCATATTTGAAATGTTCATTAAATAGTAAGTGCAGGTAATATTCCAACAGATTGCTGCTGGCCTTCCCCCTGTGTCTGAATTTGTTCCCGAAGTTGTTTAATTTCCAGTCGCTGGTGTTCAATAATCCCTTCTGTCTCATGATCAAAATTAAGGCGCGAAACTGCACCACTCCGTGAGCAGTTATCTGGGAAAAGAAAACAAAATAGATACATTTGTTTCTTTATCCAATACACAGATATTGAACTGTTCCACTATACAGAGAAACAAATATACGTTTGCCCCTTGTATTAAGGTGACTGAAAGAGAGAAAATACTTGCATTTATACAGCACCTTTCACAACCTCAGGACATCGCAAAGCACTTTACAGTCAATTTAGTACTTTTTGAAGTGTAGTCACTGTCGTAATGTCAGAAATGTGCAGCCAATTTACGCTCATCAAGGTCTAGCAAACAGCAAGGTGATAATGACCAGATAATCTGTTTATAGTAATGTTGATTGAGAGGTAAATGTTGGTCAGGGCTCTTCTGTTCTTTGAAATAGTGCCATGGGATTCTTTTAAGTCCATCTGAGAGAGCAGACAGGGCCTTGGCTTAATGTCTCATCCAAAAGACAGCATGTCCACCACTCCAGCTCCCTCAGTACTGCACTGAAGTTCCAGCCTAAAATTTTGTGCTCAACTCTCTGGAGTTGAACTTAAACCCACAACCTTTTGACTTAGAAGCAAGAGTGCTACCGACAGAGCATACGAATCATCAGAGGTGTCTCAGGCGAAAAGCACCAGCCATGCGGGAGAACTCAGCATCATGACTATCTGTCATCACTGGGACATGCCATGAGGTTGTTTTCTGAGGTGTCGTTGTATTGCTTCCTCTGCCTGCCATGGGAATGCTCACAAAACATCTGCTTTGAAAATAAAAACAAAATACTGCAGATGCTGGAAATCTGAAATAAAAACAGAAAGTGCTGGAAATACTCAGCAGGTCTGGCAGTATCTGTGGAGACAGAAATAGAGTTAATATTTTAGGTCTGTGGCTTTTCAATCAGAACCATTCTGATGAAAGGTCACAGACCTGAAACATTAACTCTGCTTCTCCCTCCACAGATACTGCCAGACCTGCTGAGTATTTCCAGCACTTTCTGTTTTTATCTGCTTTAAAAATCTACTTTCTGATATCTGAACTCTTACTAAGTTATTATTTTGATGACGGTTTCAGTGGCTTGTGACAGGATTTAGGAGTTTACGCTCTTATCCTGCCATTCGAAGCACAGCATCGATTGCAAATGGCCCATGTGGAATTTATCAAAGTCCTGCAGCACATGCAAGTCTTGTAGCTGCACAACAGTTGAAACTATTACTGTATTGTTCTGATGAAAGGTCATAGACCTGGAATGTTAACTTCGTTTCTCTCTCCACAGATGCTGCCAGTTATTTCCAGCACTTTCTGTTTTTATTTCAGATTTCCACCATCTGCAGTATTTTGTTTTTATATTATAGTATTGTAGGCCTTCCATTTGCTCTTCAAGGTGATGCCATACATATTCTTAAGCATGCTCATATGTTAAGATCACTTCATGTACACATGCTTTTGATGCTCGATCGATGAGTGCAATGCTGGAGAGCTGACTTTACAGAAAGATAGCTTATCTGACAGGGTCTTTATTATTCAGTTCTGAAGAAGCTTCCATGTTCTGCTGGACTGAGCCTGGTCATCAACTCAGACATAGGGGCAACAAAACAAAAATTACAGAATGATAGTGGCCCTTTAGAACCTTTGATGTAATTGATGCTTCATCTACATGACTATCGCCTTCTACTGCAATCTCAGAAAAAATGAACAAACAAACCGTGAAGCAAATCCAACATGGAAAAGAATCTTGATAAGCAGAGGCTGTTTCAGATTCAAGGAAAAAAATCTAACAAATAGATAATCTTTCTACTTTCTTTTTCATCTACTTCTTAATTCTGACTAAGTAGTTGTTTATCTTTGGGTGATGCCATCTCATTTTACGGTGAACTAAGATTGCTAAAATACAGATAAAATGTACAGTCAACTACAAACAATATAGCTCCTTTACAATGGCCGTGTCCAGACATCAATTTGAAATTCATCCAAGATGTCACCACTGACTCTGTAGAATGACTGGATCATGCTAAATACTAAGAGTGAAGAACACATGCTACCATTCAGCTTGCCAATCCTAGTTTACAGACACCTTTTCCAAATAACCCAGGCCAGTAACTTACAAAATGTTGATGAGACTTGTCTAGGGACTTGGTATAGTCACACATTCCCAGCTATCCACATAATGGGAATGGTACACAAGAATGAAACCACGGATAAAAGTCAGGAATTCCTTCCTTTTGATGCAGATAAGTTAGGGCGGAATTTTCAAATGATAGTCCCAACCAAAATGCCAGGACTTGCAGCAGGTCAGTAATCTGCTAGAATCTGCAGTGGGCTTTGCTTTTTAACTTAGCCACAGCATTGGCATCCCGCTTCCGGTTCTCCCGATGAATCAGAGGGGTGGGCAGGATGACTTGCCGAATCTGTCAAAGGAATGACTTCTAATTAAAAAGACCTCAGCATGGGTCAGAATGGTTGACCTGGACATGCATTCATGAGGCTGCGGCAACCACAGGAATCGAGTGGAGACTGGGAAGACTGCATTCGTCAGCCCTCCACCCGTCACCACTCACCCCGGATCTCTCAGTCTTACCTGGAGGTTCTGCTGCGGAATCTGAGGGACTGCAGTGAGGTGATGTGACGAACACGCGAGGGACTGCAGTGAGGTGATGGGATGAAGAGGCCAGCCTCTCAAACAAAGCAGGCATGCATTGAAGAGGCCAAGGATGTTAGCAACAGGAGTGTGGTCCCTCCAACCTGGGGACAGTGCTCCAAGAGGATCAAGGACCTTAAGAGGGCAGGAAAGATGAGTGGCATAAACCTTTCAGGTGACAAAACCAACCCCCACCCCACCCCGCAACTCTGACTTTCCCAGCATTCTCCTGCACAACCTGAGGCCAACACACCTTGCAGCTCCACTAATTCCTCTCTCTCCAGGCACCTCCTCACATCCCCATCTGTACAGCCAATACTCACAGTCATCCTATTGCTCTCTCATGCCTTACAGTCACCTTGCACAAATATTGATTTTCCCTGCTCTCCACACAATTCATTTCTAACACTTGTAACTCTCTGCTTTCTCTCCTTGCAGGAGAAAAGAGCGCACAATTTCAGGGAGAGGCAGAGACCTGTGGGCGAGGGCAGTGGCCTTCAGTGATGGTCACTTTGACAGTCACAGTGAAGGAGGTCTTGTTCCAGGAGGCTGCAGACGTCAGCGACAACTTGTCATGAAAGCCTGAGCCGCCTGAGGCACTAGTGCTCACACATTTTGACAAAGCTGTTCCTCTGTTGGGGGTCTCGTCTCCTCGGAGTTGGCATGTGGCTGAGAAGAATGCAGTGATGCTGTTGCCAGTCTTGCCTCTGCTGTTCCTGGTGCTGTTGGTGTTGCTGGTGCTGCTCCTCTTGTTCTTCATCAGAGGTCCAGGCTACTGCTGCATAGGTTGCTCCCATGCTGCAGTGAAGGCTGACAGCAAGAAATTTGAGGTGAAGGCGAGTATACTCCAAAGCACTTGAAAATATCACCAAAAAATTGAAATTGACACTCAATATAGTGATTTCAGGCAGCAAGCACAAGCTTTTCTTCGTGGCTGACCACAAGCTTAGTGATTTCAGTCTTTAAAGTCTTCCCAGCATGTCAATTTCATTAACCTAGCACTCCCCATGTGCTCTCACCTCGTGGACCCTGGCGAGATGCAGAGAGCTTGAGGAAACCGTGGCGCTGGCTGTTAAAGCCAGAATGCAGGGTTAAAGTGAAACTTAAAGACATACTTGAACATTTTGACAAAGCAGCCCGCTTGATTGGCACCCCATCTACAAACATTCACTCCCTCCACCATCGACGCACAGTAGCAGCAGTATGTACCATCTACAAGATGCACTGCAGCAATGCACCAAGGCTCCTTAGACAGCACCTTCCAAACCCACGACCTCTACCAACAAGAAGGACAAGGGCAGCAAATACATGGGAACACCACCAGCTGCAAGTTCCCCTCCAAGTTATACACCATCCTGATTTGGAACTATATCGCCGTTCCTTCACTGTCGCTGGGTCAAAATCCTGGAACTCCCTTCCTAACAGCACTGTGGGTATACCTACCCCAAATGGACTGCAACGGTTCAAGAAGGCAGCTCACCACCACCTTCTCAAGGGCAATTAGGGATGGGCAATAAATGCTGGCCTGGCCAGTGACGCCCACATCCCATGAATGAATAAAAAAAAAATTACTTTCCCGACAGCTGTACAGGGGTTCCCCGCTCACCGCCAAACCCACCCAGAACGAACCTGAAAGTTGTTGGCATGATGTCAGGTTTCCGACCTGAAGGCACGTTTGAGGGCTTTAACCCCTTGCCTGCACCCATTCCCACTGTTAGTTGTATATTAATTGTGTTTAATTGTATGCAGGTGGTGGGCATTAACTAGGCATTCACTCTAGCCCCTATTAACAGATACAGACTAAAACTGCGGTTGTTGGATTAGAAGGTGTATACTAGTAATGTGTAACATTTTAGATTTAGATTTAGAGATACAGCACTGAAACAGGCCCTTCAGCCCACCGAGTCTGTGCCGACCATTAACCACCCATTCATACTAATCCTACACTAATCCCATATTCCTACCACATCCCCACCTGTTCCTATATTTCCCTACCACCTACCTATACTAGGGGCAATTTTTATAATGGCCAGTTTACCTATCAACCTGCAAGTCTTTTGGCTGTGGGAGG
This sequence comes from Heterodontus francisci, assembly GCF_036365525.1. NCBI lineage: Eukaryota > Metazoa > Chordata > Chondrichthyes > Heterodontiformes > Heterodontidae > Heterodontus > Heterodontus francisci. Next base: position 29,900,473 of record NC_090378.1, on the reverse strand, counting down.
AAACCGGAACACCCGGAAGAAACCCATGCAGACACAGGGAGAACTTGCAAACTCCACACAGGCAATACCCAGAATTGAACCCGGGTTGCTGGAGCTGTGAGGCTGCGGTGCTAACCACTGTGCCACTGGGCCGCCCTAAATAAATATAAAAGTGTGAAAAGATTGGCTCCAGTTCTATCCTTCACCAACTAGCTTTCTGGAATAGAACACCTCCCCTTGCGAGTTAAAATTCTGTCCACTGTGTCAATTACTCTTTTCAGAAAAACAAAAAGGCTGGTACATGTTAATAAAAGCATAGTGCCAGTTTTTGTAGGAAACAATGGAAAAGAATTTCCACAGGGGTTCTCCCAATCATCTGTTGTAACTTTGGTAGAGTGGAATGGAGATCTTGGAAAAATGGCATCATTAAAGTGGATGATCAGAAGAATCCCCATGGAAATTCACCCCCAATATTTTAAGCAAAAAAAAAAGAAACTCACATAAAGGGACAGACTTTTCCAGTCAGGAAAATTGACCATGGAGAAGCAGAAGCTCATAAGGGAGCCGATCCAATTTTCTGTCCATTTGAATTAATAGGCAAGAAATTGTGTTGGTCTCCCTTATTGGTGTGACCTCCTCTCTGCCTGATTTTCTTGTATACACTTGGCCTAGGAGATTCAATAGCCCCAGGTGCAAGACCAGGAAAACTATCTCAAAATCTTTTAGTAAGGTTCAATGGGTTTGGTTTTGAAATATAATTGGTCTGTTTCAAGTCAATAACATACTTGACCTTGTCCTCACCAATCTGCCTGCCGCAGATGCTTCTGTCCATGACTGTACTGGTAGGAGTGACCACCACACAGTCCTTGTGGAGACGAAGTCCCACCTTCACATTGAGGATACCATCCATCGTGTTGTGTGGCACTATAACCGTGCTAAATGGAATAGATTTCGAACAGATCTAGCAATGCGAAACTGGGCATCCATGAGGCGCTGTGGGCCATCAGCAGCAGCAGACTTGTACTCAACCACAATCTGTAACCTCATGGCCTGGCATATCCCCCACTCTACCATTACCATCAAGCCAGGAGACCAACCCTGGTTCAATGAAGAGTGCAGGAGGGCATGCCAGGAGCAGTACCAGGCATACCTCAAAATGAGGTGTCAACCTGGTGAAGCTACAACCCAGGACTACTTGCATGCCAAACTGCATAAGCAGCATGCAATAGACAGAGCTAAGCGATCCCATATCTCATGGATCAGATCTAAGCTCTGCAGTCCTGCCACATCCAATCGTGAATGGTGGTGGACAATTAAACAACTAACTGGAGGAGGTGGCTCCACAACTATCCCCATCCTCAATGATGGGTGAGTCCAGCACATCAGTGAGAAAGATAAGGCTGAAGCATTTGCAACAATCTTCAGGCAGAAGTGCCGAGTTGATGATCCATCTCGGCCACCTCCTGAAGTCCCCAGCATAACAGATGCCAGACTTCAGCCAATTCAATTCACTCCGTGTGATGTCAAGAAATGACTGAAGGCACTGGATACTGCAAAGGCCTGACAATATTCTGGTAATAGTACTGAAGACCTGTGCTCCAGAACTTGCTGCACCCCTAGCCAGGCTGTTCCAGTATAGCTACAACACTGGCATCTACCTGGCAATGTGGAAAATTGCCCAGGTATGTCCTGTACACAAAAAGCAGGACAAGTCCAACCCAGCCAATTACTGCCCCATCAGTCTACTCTCAATCATCAGTAAAGTGATGGAAGGTGTTCTCAACAGTGCCAACAAGCAGCACTTGCTTAGCAATAACCTGCTCAGTGATGCTCAGTTTGAGTTCCGTCAGGGCCACTCAGCTCCTGACCTCATTACAGCCTTTGTTCAAACATGGAACAAAAGAGCTGAACTCAAGAGGTGAGGCGAGAGTGACTGCCCTTGACACCAAGGCAGCATTTGACCGACTATGGCATCAAGGAGCCTTAACAAAACTGGAGTCAATGGGAATCAGGGGGAAAACTCTCTGCTGGTTGGAGTCATACCTAGCGCAAAAGAAGATGGCTGTGGTTGTTGGAGGTCAATCATCTGAGCTCCAGGGCATCACTGCAGGAGTTCCTCAAGCGAGTGTCCTAGGCCCAACCATCTTCAGCTGCTTCATCAATGACCTTCCTTCAATCATAAGGTCAGAAGTGGGGATGTTCGCTGATGTTTGCACAATGTTCAGCACCATTCACGACTCCTCAAACACTGAAGCAGTCCATGTAGAAATGCAGAAAGACCTGGACAACATCCAGGCTTGGGCTGATAAGTGGCAAGTAACATTCGCGCCACACAAATGCCAGGCAATGACCATCTCCAACAAGAGAGTATCTAACCATCTCCCCTTGACATTCAATGGCATTACCATCGCTGAATCCCCCACTATCAACATCCTAGGGGCTACCACTGATCAGAAACTGAACTGGAGTAGCCATATAAATACCGTGGCTACAACAGCAGGTCAGAGGCTAGGAATTCTGCGGCAAGTAACTCACCTCCTGACTCCCCAAAGCCTGTCCACCATCTACAAGGTACAGGTCAGGAGTGTGATGGAATACTCTCCACTTGCCTGGATGGGTGCAGCTCCAACAACACTCAAGAAGCTTGACACCATCCAGAACAAAGCATTCTGCTTGATTGGCACACCATCCACGAACATTGACTCCCTCCACCACCGACGCACAGTGGCAGCAGTGTGTACCATCTACAAGATGCACTGCAGCAAAGCACCAAGGCTCCTTAGACAGCACCTGCCAAACCTGCGACCTCTACCACCTCGAAGGACAAGAGCAACAGATGCATGGGAACACCATCACCTGCAAGTTCCCATCCAAGCCACACACCATCCTGACTTGGAACTATGTCGCCATTCTTTCACTGTCGCTGGGTCAAAATCCTGGAACTCCCTTCCTAACAGCACTGTGGGTGTACCTACCTCACATGGACTGCAGCGGTTCAAGAAGGCAGCTCACCACCTCCTTCTCAAGGGCAATTAGGGATGGGCAATAACTGCTGGCATAGCCAGTGACGCCTACATCCCATGAATGAATAAAAAAAAAATGTCAAATGAAGACTGGTCTGAATACTGGTCTATATGATTCTAATTCAAAAAAAAACCAAGATTGGTTCATGGAGATCTTACACATGGATAAGAGCTTCGGTATATCCCAATCTTCCTTTTTCTGCTTCTCTGTGAATTACAGGTGAGATTGAAATTTTTACCTTTAAATTCAACAGCACATGGTTTCTTGTTCTTCTTAATGGTTCCAAGAGCTACTTCCAGATCATGTACCTTGATTCGAGAAACCTTCAATTCATGCCGCAGGTCATTAATCTCCTTAATTAGAGCAACATTTTCCTGAGAAAGGAAAAAGACTTGGGTTAGAAATTGATTTAAGAGGTTATTAACTAAAACAAATAGCAGAGCACAAATTATTACAATACTCTGCCTCAAAAATGATGAAGGAACCCAATGGTGCAACAACACCCAGTTTGATGTTTAAGGCATGAACTCCTAAGTTTCCAGTCATTCCTTATTTCTGGTCAAACCGGGGACTATGGGGTCGACTTTGGTGTTGCATGTAAATAAGGTGAGCAGTGAGTAGCAACAACTTGGAGGAGTCATTTGATCTATTTTGGTTTGAGATCCTTACTATAATGTGCTCAGCGAGCTGCCACTGAATCGTGCACCCCCTATAGTCACCTTGCCATTCAGGTTGTGGAAACTTGGGTCGGATGGTTGATTGTGAAAGGCCTCAGCACCTTTTATAGGGGAGGGGTTGAAGCATCGGGAGTGGAAAAAACGTCAAAGCAGTAGACAGCATTTTGTACAGCATGTGATACAGTAGTAGGCATATTAAATTTGAAAGCCTTCAAGGCTCAAGATCCATAAGTGACTGCCATAAAAATGCCCTGTAAACCTCCAACCACTGCCTGAGACAATGGCTGGAGACCACGTTTCTAGCTGGGGGGGGTGGTTTGCTGAAAGTAATAGCTTCGGTCTTCCCAATGTTTAATAGGTGGAAATTGCAGCTCATCAAAGACTGGATATTGGACAAACAGTTTGACAAAACAAATAAGGGGCTATATTAATGATGATCAATAATTATAATAGTCTTGTCATTCAGAATGATCTTTCACCTTTTAAAATTCTATGTTTTGCATTGAAATAAACTGGTAATCTAATTTACTTTCAGGCCCTCCTGTCAACATTTCTTTTAGTTGCTATCTTACACAACAACTTGTATTTAAGTAGAAAAAAGTGACAAAACATCTTAAGGTGCTTCACAGAGGCAAAATCAGTCAAAAATAGATACAGAAACACAGAAGGAGATATTAGGAGTGATCAAAAGTTTGGCCAAAGAGATGGGTTTTAAGAAGGCCGATAAAAGAGGAGTGAGAGGTGTAAGTGCAGAGCGGCTCATGAAGAGAATCCCAGAACATGTCTTCCAATGAAGGGGCAGAAAGTGGGGATCACACAAAAAGCAGTATCAGAAGAAAAAAGTGTTTGAAGGGGTTGTAGGACTGGAAGAGCTTACAGAGATATGGAAGTGTAAAGAAATGAAAAGGTTTTAATACAAGGATGAGAGTTTTAAATTTGAGGCATTGGGGAGCCAATATAAGTCAGCAAGCAAGGACAGGGGTGATGAGCGAATGGGACTTGGTGCACGATAGGATACAGGCAGCAGAGTTTTAGACAAACAAAACTTTACAGAGGGTGGGAAATGCAATCCCCATCAAGAGAGCATGGGAATAATCAAGTCTGGAGCGCAAAAGGTATAGATGAGGGTATGAGCAGCAGATGGGTTGAGGCAGGATGGGTGATATTACAGAGGTGGAAGTAGGCAGTCTACATGATAGAAGGTATATGGGGTCACAAGTGGAGCTCTGGGTCAAATAGGATGCTGAGGCTGCAAGCAGTCTGGTTCAGCTTGAGACAATGGCTGGAGATCACGTTTGTAGCTCGGGGGGTGGTTTGCTGATGATAATAGCTTCAGTCTTCCCAATGTTTAATAGGAGGAAATTGCAGCTTATCAAAGACTGGATATTGGACAAACAGTTTGACAAAACAAATGCAGTGGTTGGAGGTTTACAGGGTATTTTTATGGCAGTTTCAAATTTAATATGCCTACTACTGTATCACATGCTGTACAAAATGCTGTCTACTGCTTTGACGTTTTTTCCACTCCCGATGCTTCAACCCCTCCCCTATAAAAGGTGCTGAGGCCTTTCACAATCAACCATCCGACCCAAGTTTCCACAACCTGAATGGTAAGGTGACTATAGGGGGCGCACGTTTCAGTGGCAGCTCGCTGAGCACATTATAGTAAGGATCTGAAACCAAAATAGATCAGGTCCCCACAAAAGACTCCTCCAAGTTGTTGCTACCCACTGCTCACCTTATTTACATGCAACACCAAAGTCGTCCCCATAGTCTCAGAGTACAGGTCTAGATTATTTCACATCTCCCTTCTACAGAGGGACTTCTAACTGAAATGCTCCCAGCACAAGAGGAAGATTTTCTTCTTGTGTTCAAGTGTAAATAATTTGGGCCAAGTGCAATAGAGGAAAACTACATAGGGAGGATCATAAACCCATAATGGACCCCACCCAATTTTCCATCTATTAATTTAAGTTGATGGTAAATTAGATAAGCTCTTTTAACAGCTGTGCAATTCTTGCTGTCACATTTTCCTTTGTGTTTATCCATGTAATTATTTATGTCCAAGTACAAAAGAGGAAAATCCATCCAATGTGAAAGAGCACAACAAGATGCATCACACTTTGGTACATGCAATTCATCTATGGATTAATGGTCAGATCTAGGACTGCTGATCCAGTTTTATATAATTTACTGGATTATTTAATCAGTACTTCAACATAATGATGTTGATGCTGAATTTTCCATGTGCTGCATATAAAAAAAACATGCAAAGCTCTGCCATTCTGAGATCATTGATGGAGTTCATATGATGTAAAATCTATGACCTGACGAAAGCTACAGAGGAATCAGACATGCCCAAAAGATGTTTTTAAATTATGTGATTGTAAAGTAAAAGTAATAGCCATTCAATGATGCAACTCACCTTGTTCCACTCCTCTCGCCTCTCATTTAAAATCCTTCTTCTCTACTGCCTGTCCCAGTACCATGCCAGTTTTCTCAACGAGCTATCTTCACGGCTTTCCTCCCTCAGCCTCTGCACCGAGCAACTTCTCATTCTACTTGATTTCAATCTCTATCTCAATTCATCATGTTCACTCTCCTCTGAGTTTACTGCCCTCCTATCCTCCCTTAATTTCTTCTCCATGTGATCTCCCCAAACCATATTCACAGCCACCCCTTTGACCTTGCCATTTCAAGTGGCCTCGCTATTCCCATAGTATGAATCACAGATAAGACCATGTCCGATCAGTTCCTTGTATAGATCTCCACCCACATCCTGCTTCCCCCTCCAAACCCTACTTCCTTCTGTATTCACCCCTGGGAAAAACTCTTCCTCAATTTATTTACAAGTGCACTTCACCACAACATTTCTGCACCTACCAATCTGCTCAACCACATCCTCATTCCACCTTCGATGCCCCGTTAAAACCATTACTCTCTCTCATCCTGCCCGTCCTCCTGGTACGGCCCTCATCTGTGCTTCCTTTAGACCAAGGTTTGCAGATTTGAATAGATATGGCGTACAACAGGTTTAGTCATTCACTACCAGATCTGGCTAGACCACATAAAGCACTAATGGGTCCTGCTCTCATCTGTGAAAACTGCTTATTATTCCAGGATCATCCCGGAATACAAAGGTAACCCCTGACTTCTTTTCTCACAAATGACATGCTGTGTGACAGTGACAAAGGTGAACTATCCTTCCTTGTCCTTCTTGGCCTTTGACACAGTTGATCATACCATCCTCCTCCAATGCCTCTCCACCATTGTCCAGCTGGGTGGGAGTGCACTCATCTGGTTCCATTCTTACCTATCTAATTGTAGGCAGAGAATCACCATCCAGACCTTTTCTTCCCATTCCCACACTGTTGCCTCTGGTGTCCCCTAATGAACTATCCTTGGCCCCCTTCTTATTTCTCAGCTACATGCTGCCCCTCAGGGACATCATCTGAAAACGCAATGTCAGTTTTCACATGTACACTAATAAATGCAGTTTTACCTCACCACCACCTCTCTCGACCCCTCCACTGTCTCTAACTCATTAGACTGCTTGTCCGACATTCAGTATTGGATGAGCAGAAATTTCCTCCAATTAAATACTGGGAAGACTGAAGCCATTATTTTCAATCCCTGTCACAAACACAGCTCCCTCGCCGCTGACTTCATTTCTCTCTGAGGCTGAACCAGACTGTTTGCAACCTCGGTGTCATATTTGACCCTGAGATGGGCTTTGAACCACATATCAACTCTGTAATTCAGACTGCTTGTTCCTACCTTCATAACATCGCCGAACTCTTCTGCTGCTGAAACTTTTATCTATGGCTTTGTTACCTCCAGACTTGACTATTCTAATGCACACATGGCATGTCTTCCATTGTTCTACTCTCTGTAAACTTATGGTCATCCAAAACTCTGCTGCCCGTGCCTTAACTTGCATCAAATCCCACTCACCTATCACCCCTATGCTCGCTGACCTATACTTGCTCCCGATTAAGCAACGCCTCGATTTTAAAATTCTCATCCTTGTTTCCAAGTCCCTCCATGGCCTTGCCACTCCCTATCTCTGTAATCTCCTCCAGCCCTGCAAACCTCCGAGATATGTACAGTCCTCTAATTCTGGCCTCTTGAGAATCCCTGATTTTAATCACTACTCCAATTGATGGCCATGCCTTCAGTTGCCTAGGCCCTAAGCTCTGGAAACCCCTCTCTAAACCTCGCCACCTCTTTACTTCACTTTCATCCATTAAGACACTCCTTAAACCCTTTGACCAAGCTTTTGGTCACCTGTCCTCAAATCTCCTTACATGACTCAGCCACATTTTGCTACATAATGCTCCTGTGAAGCTCCTTGGGAAGTTTTCTTCTGTTGAAGGTGCGATATAAACACAAGTTGTTGTTGCTGAATCTCCTACCTGCATAATATGGACATTGTCAGCACGGTGAATCTCTGTATCCTTCAATAGCTTTTTCTGTAGTGTTGCAATGCTTTTCTCCAGGTGATTTCTTTGCCGTCCAAACTCTCGCTGAATGTCTGAATCAACAGTCGCAATTTCAAGCTAGTAAATAGAATAGAGTTAAATATAAATGAACAGTTAATTCATTTGAACTGCTAAGTAAATTGGATTTACCTGAACTCTGACCTCCATGAATTGAAAATCAGGTTTTCTCAGGTAATAAGCCAGAGTTAAAATCCTAGTAGGTAAGGACTGCAAACAGTGAACAATTGTTGGGAACAGCAAGAATAGGCATAGATACAAAAATTGCCATTCAAAATAATTCACCTCTCCTAAACTATTCTTACAATTAATATGGGTGTATGAGATTATATTGATTTACATAGCAATTCGCACACTAGAAATACTTTTCAGCCTATGTTGTAATAACTATTAACAAAACTTTGAAGATAGATCATGTAATCTCTAAGGTCTTCGAATGTAAGTATCTTCTGTGCACTTTATGTATTAGCCTGATTGCCAAAGCAAAGAATCACGTAGGCACTGTCCCTTTTAAATCATTCCTTAATGTGTTGCCATGATACCACTGATGGGACCCTCCCCCCTCACACCAATTAAAATGTATATTCTCCCGATGTACTCATTAATTTACCTTTAAATGGTTCCCTGCTGCTTTCATGCCAATCAAGAATTTGCTTGCACATTCTAAAAGTTTTGACACTAAGAGAGAGGAGAGAGAAAATTCCTTTACAGAGAGAGAGGGAGAGAGAATTGTTAAAGCATGGAGTGACTTGCCAGAGAGAGTTGTTGAAGCGGAGTTAAAGGAGGACTGGATAAACATCTGCTCCACTTGGCCCCACAAAGGAAAAGTCTGATCTTGTGTTTTGTGTAACTAGTCTGCAGACTAGTTATCGACCTGCTTCAGCCTGGCAGTTTCCCAGCTAAGGCCTCAATTAAAATGCAATTGGGGTCCTTTCGACCCAATAGGACCGGATTTTCATAAATATATGAGGCTCCTGCCTGGTTAAAATGGGAAGTGGTGTGAAAGGGTCATGTTTCAAGTGGGAAGTACCCGGCTCACGTTTAACAGCTCACTTGCTCACTTTCCACTGGGTGGGCTGAGTTAAGTTTAATCCAAGGAGAAAAAAATTGCAGGGCTACGGGGAAAGAACTCTTTGAAAGAGCCAACGCAGACTCAATGGGCCATATGGCCTCCTTCTGTGCTGTACTATTCTATGATTCTAAGTCTGCCAGATGATTTCCATTTTCACTGTAAACATCAATACTAACTAAGTCCCAGGACTACAAAAGGCCAATTGGTTGAATAGCCATTTGTCCATATGACAAGTTGGACTCTGGCACAACCAGTTATAGTCTTGTCAAGCTTAATAGCTTTTTTGATATGTGTCCCTCAGTTCTGGGATACATGAACATCTGCACAGTTCTGCATCTCAAGGCATTGGTCATCAGATTTGTTTGGCATCAAATACTTTAAAAGAGCTTTTGCTACTTGATGTTAGAAAATGGTCTAAACAGACATCCTTTCTACTGCTAGCATTTACCATGCAAATATTATCAATTTCATCATGGATGACAAGCTCATCATCGGTCTCAACTAATACTGATGGAATTACGTTGCCAACAACAAACCATCAATGCTGCCCTCTTAGTTTTCCTGCTCAGGGGAATTGGGTATCAGGGCTTAGTCTGACAATACATTAATGAATGCAGCCTGGGTTTGGGGTAGTGACAGGCTGGTGACAGGAGCAGTGATGAAAATCAGGCCAAAGGCTTGAAACAAGGCACAATAGTCTTTTGGAGTAGGAGGTGGACTGACTCTTGGTAACAGAAGGTTTGATCATGCACTCCCTGGGGTGGAAATTTGTCTCAGGTAGTGGTGCAAAATAGGTGGTATTGGATTGGTATACCCAGCGCCTGATATTCAGTTCTATTGCAGTCAATGGCATCAAATATCAGGTGCTGCGTATAACGGACAGCCGATCTGACATTGCCTGTTTTGTGCCACCACCCGAGACAATTTTCTACCCCCATATGCTAAGGGAGCTGATGCTGTTCATATACAGAGAGCAGTCTCGGTATTCTCCACAGAGCAGCTTAGAGCTCCATCACCAAACCCACTGAGTCCACCTACATAACATTGCCTAACTCCACTCCTGCCTCAGCTCATTTGCTGCTGAAATCCTCATTCTTGACTATTCCAAAACTCTCCTGCCTGCATCCTAACTCAGGCCAAGTCCTGTTCGCCAATTACCCCTGTGCTTGCTGACCCCAGTCTGGCAAGATTTTGATTTTAAAATTCTAAACCTTGTTTTCAAATCCCTCCATGGCCTCATCCCTTCCCTATCTTGACCCTCCTCTCTCCCTACAACCCTCCTTTGCTGTTCTCCAATTCTGGCCTCTTGCACATTCCTGATTTTAATTGCTCCCCCACTAGCAGCCATATCTTGAGCTGCCTAGTCCCTAAGCTCTGGAATTCCCTCCCTAAATCTCTTTGCCCCTCTGTGCCTCTCTACTCCTTTAAGACATTCCTTAAAACAGAGATCAATAGATTTTTGAGTTCTAAGGGAATTAAAGGATATGGGGATAGTGCAGCAAGGTGGAGTTAAAGTAGAAGATCAGTTATGATCTTGTTGATTGGTGGGGCAGGCTCGAAGGGCCAAATGGTCTACTTCACCTCCTATTTCATATGTTCTTACGTAAAACTTACCTCTTTGACCAAGCTTTGGTCATTTCTCCTAATATCGCCTTATGTGGTTTGGTGTCAAATTTTGTTTGATAAAGCTTCAGCAAAACATCTTGGGACGTTTTACTATGATCAAGGTGCTTTTTAAATGCACATTGTTGTTGCTGAATCATCTGGATCCCAGCAGAAAAATCATTAAAGGTGTGATTGTGGTAGGGACCAGTGGTGGTCAGCAGACACTCAGTTGGTGCGCAAATTAGCAGCTCTGTTGGGATCAATGTCATGAACGCTGTTGTCATGACTGTGGGAGATACAAAGCATAATTACTGTTCACTTTTTTTGTAGGATCGGGAGTTGGGGAAGAGGCTGGTTCAGAATCAACATGGGTATCCTTTGTGCAGTTCAAATCAGCAATCTTAATCCCGAGAAATGTAATTAATGACTTTTGGCACCTGGTGTCAGTGTTTAGGATGTTAAATCAAATACAGCACATGAATTAAGTGCTTGCATTTACATTGGGCCTTTCACAACCTCTGGATGTCCAAAAGCACTGTACAGCTAATGTGATATTTTTTAAGCATAGTTCACTGTCATAACATAGGAAATGCTGCAGCCATTTCCCAACTAGTGGGAAGGATATAGAGGAACAAATTTGCAAAGAAATTACAGAGAGGTGCAAGAATTACAGAGTAATTATAATGCGTACTTTAATTATCCTAATATAGACTAGGATAGTAATACTGTAAAAGGCATAGAGGGGCCAGAGTTTCTAGAGTGTGTTCAGGAGAATTTTCTACATCAGTATGTTTCCAGTCCAATGAGGAAGGAGGCACTGCTGGATCTGGTTCTGGGAATGAGGTGGGTTAAGTGAATCAAGTAACAGTAGGAGAACTTTTAGGGGGCAGTGACCATAGCATCATACGTTTTAGGTTAGTTATGGGAAAGGACAAGGAGCATTCCAGAGTAAAGATAATTCACTGGGGGAGGACCAACTTCAATGGAGTGAGAAGGGATCTGGCCCAAGTGAATTGGAATCAAAGAATGGAAGGTGTTTTGGAAACACCACATGCCAAATGGAAATATTAATTTCGTCATACGGAACTTTGCCTGAGACTTTTACTGGACATTATTACAAATAACTTTTTAAAAACAGAACAGAGAGGCTAAGATGGCCATGCACAATTTGCATATGAGAAGCCAAAGGCTGGCTGGAGACAGAGGTGATTAATCACTCTAGCCAGAACAATGGGGGTGCTCTCTGGTTAAATTACCTAGAATAGTCTTGTCAATGTTGATCGTCAAAAGCCATCGACACCCATTGACTTTGAAAGAGCCAACCCCTCCACCCTTACCAAGGATGTTTGAGCAGCTTGAGAAAAGAGCCTTGAATTTCAAAGACCTTTTTACGGAAGCTTCTGTTTCAAACAAAGAGGTGGTCACATCAAATGACTGCTTGTGCAACTCTGGGAGTTTGTGAATTTGGTAGTACAGAACTTGAGTGTTGCTGAAAATAGAGACATGTTGTTGAAGCTTTTCGTCTTGCACTCATCAGGACATCTGCAAGAATACCAATGTAAGGGAAAACGACGCCTTTATACTGTATGAAAAGAGAGTGCTGATTGGTTGGCAAGTGAACTCTGATTGGTAGAGGCGTTGTCAAGGAGAATGCACCAGTTTACGGTGACTGACAGTTAACTGCCAAGCTTTGTTTGAAAATTAAACCAGGCAGCTTGACTTTGATTGGTCAAGGCATTGCCCTGAGCAATGAACCAGTGAATGGCTGTTACTTATTTTGTTTAGCTGGAACAGGCGCAATGTTTGTACATGTTCTTTCTGTCTGCAAAGAACAGGGCCCTGTGCATTAATAAATGTAGTTTCTAGTCCACGCAAATGAACCACACTGCAAGCCCTACTGACAATCTTAAATTGGTTGTCAGCGTAATTCTTAGCATACTGAGGATTATTTAGCAAATGTTGTCCAATCGCGGAATCACATCTAATGCTGAACACCGTGTTTTGAGTTTTACAAGCACGGGCTGGTTGGGTATGGATAGGGAGGAGGCAGATAGCATGGCTGAGGCACGAAATGAGTACTTTGCATCTGTCTTTGCCAAGGAAGAAGATGCTGCTCAAGTCATGGTGAAAGAGGAAGTAGTTGAGACACTGGGCTGGATTTTATAAGCTCACCGCTGATCTTGGCGGCGAGCTTCAAAAATGGCGGCCTGCCTGTGGAGGCTACATGCTAAAGAGCCGCCGCGATCTCAAGTTCGGAGGCTCATTTAAATAGCCGGGGCGGGCCAGCCCCCCCGATCACACGGAGGGGGCGCGCTGTCAGTCCCCAGCAATGGCGTCATCTGCCTATGTGCAGGTGCTGACGCCATTTTTAAAGGGCTGTCACCCCGACCGGCTTTTTTGAATATTTAAAGATACACATTATCTTGAACACATAAAATTAAATGAATACATTTATTTTGCCCCTCTCCCACCCCCAATAACAATTAAATTAATTATTTGCCCTTCCGCCCGAAAACACTAACCTTCCTCCCCAAAACTACACGAAGTTTAAACTACAACCCTTTCCACCATCCCCTACACCCATGACATTAATTTGACCGTTCCCCCCAACCCCTTCACTGATAAACTTACCTCCTCCCCCCCTCCCCACCGGTGTTGCGCCTCATTTCCCCGGATGCGGATCCGAAAGCTCGGGAGTGCCGGCCGCCGCTCTGAAGCTCCCAGGTAAGTGCATGTTAATTTATTAATTTTATTCATTTGCATATGTTAATTCTGGTCCCGTCACCCAGCGGCAGGGAAGCCATGGTGCCTTGCCGTTGCTGGGAGGATTGGGCTGAGCCCTCCCGGCATCAAGGTCTGTGGCAGGCCTCACCCGGGGCCATCTTCAGGCCCCCTCCAGCCACGGATCCTGACGTCAAGGGCTTCCTAAATCCAGCCCACTGGATGGGCTAAAAATTTATAAAGAGTAGGTATTAGATAGTCTGGCTGTACTTAAGTTGATAAGTCATCAGGACTGGATGAGATGCATCCAAAGATACTTGGGCAAGTAAGGGTGGAAATTGCGAAGGCACTGGCCATAATCTTCCAATCTTCCTTAAATACAAGTGTGGCACCAGAGGACTGGAGAATTGCAAATGTTACATCCTTGCTCAAAAAATGGTGTAAGGACAAACCCAGCAACTACAGGGCAGTCAGTTTAACCTGGGTGGTGGGAAAAATATTAGGAACAATAATTTGGGATAAAATTAATAGTCACCTGGACAAATGTGGATTAATTAAGGAAAGCCAGCCCAGATTTGTTCAGGGCAAATTGTATTTAACTTACTTGTTGGACTCTTTTGATGAGGTAACAGAGAGGGTTGACGAGGGTAATGCGGTTGATGTGGTGTCCATGGACTTCCAAAAGGCATTTGATAAAGTGCCACTTAACAGGCTTGTCAGCAAAGTTAGAGCCCACGGAATAAACGGGACAGTAGCAGCATGGACTGCAGGTCTAATACACAGTTTTGGCATTGTGGGTGGTGTGGGGGAATAAAATTGGATGAAACTCCTTGCTATATAATCTTTTTCAAAAGTAACGCACAAAAAGTAAGTGTTATGGAAAATGAGGGTGATCTGATTCTGAAGGCCTAAAGTGGGGCAAGTGAAAATCACAGAAATTAATAGACGCAATTGTGCTACACAACAGAAAATAATAGGACAGTAGGGGGTTTGTCAAATCTAATTGCTTTGTACACTTCCAAGGTAACAACCTTGTTCTCGTCACTGGCATTTATGTAATAGATGTTTGTCCATGAGACACATCTCTCTATGATAGAATGGTGCTCTTTTTCTACACATGCATTATTTGATAGCAGAGCAGAGAAAGGGTATTAATTTCTCCGTGACACACCAAGTGGTCTTACAGTCAGGTAAATGTTGCAATTATAGAAACAGGCCTTACCACTTCCGATTGCGGCACGTATTTCTCATAGAGTTGCTGTATACTTTCTTTCAGTTTCTTTGGCTCCTGAATAAATGCCACACAGTTGTACACATCAGTCTTAAAACGTTTGACGACAGATTCTACATTTCGCACCTGAAAATGAGAGAACGGGAGACCATTAAAAGCAAATGGGAGGCACAAAGATAAAGAAAACATAGACAAAATTTAAAAAAAATGAAACTGAGCAATGGGGCCTGGATTTAAATATTTAGACTAATAACATGCATAAATTTAAATCAACTTACCTTCAGTCTTCCGGGCTCATCGTGATCTTTGGCCCGGCGGCCGGCACTCCCGCGCCTTTGATTCCACATTCAGAGAAAGCTAGTGTGACACTGGTGGAGAGGGGGGAGGCATTAAGATTTTCAGTGCGGGGTGGGGCGGGTGGGGAATGGGGTCAAATAAACGTAATGGATGTAGGGGATGGTGGGAAGGGGTGAACTTTAAACTTTGTGCAGACTGGGGTTGGTGGGGGGAGGTCAGATTTTAAAGGTAGGTGTTTCAGGGGTGGGTGGGTGGAAGGGCAAATAGTTAATGTAATTGTTATTGGGGGTTGGGAAAGGGGCATTAGAAATTTTTTGTATAAATTTTGGGTGATACTGCTTTAAAATTTCAAATTGACTGGCAGGGCTGGCTGCCCTTTAAAAAGGGCGCCAGCGCTTGATCAAAGGCAGCTGACGCCATTACCAGGGCTGGACAGGCTGCACCCGCCACGTGATTGAGGGGGGCGGGCCACCCCAGCTATTCAAATGAGCGACCGCACGGGAGATTGCAGTGGCTCTTTGGCGTGCGGCCCACATTTTGAGCTCACCACTGAAATTGGCGGCGACTCAAAATCCAGCTCTATGTATCTGTTTACATGTGGATTTGCTGTGTAGACATGTATTGAGCAGGACAGATCTTGCTGTCTCATGTGGAAGGACAGACAACAATAATAGTAGTAGCAGTGATCTGTCCAAGGGCAGGTCCTCTGCTCATTTCTTCACGCCTTATGGTCCTGCGCCTTCCCCTTCAGTTGCTCTTTTTTTTCATTCATTCATGGGATGTGGGCGTCGCTGGCTAGGCCAGCATTTATTGCCCATACCTAATTGCCCTAGAGAAGTTGGTGGTGAGCTGCTTTCTTGTACCGCTGCAGTCCTTGGGGTGTAGGTACATCCACAGTGCTGTTAGGAAGGGAGTTCCAGGATTTTGACCCAGCAACAGTGAAGGAATGGTGATATAGTTCCAAGTCAGGATGGTGTGTGGCTTGGAGGGGAATTTGCTGCCCTTGTCCGTCTTGTTGGTAGAGGTCGCGGGTTTGGAAGGTGCTGTCTAAGGAGCCTTGGTGCATAGCTGCAGTGCATCTTGTAGATGGTACACACTGCTGCCACTATGCATCGGTAATGGAGGGAGTGAATGTTTGTGGATGGGGTGGCAATCAAGCGGGCTGCTTCGTCCTGGATGGTGTCGAGCTTCTTGAGTGTTGTTAGAGCTGTACCCATCCAGGCAAGTGGAGAGTATTCCATCACACTCCTGACTTGTGCCTTGTAGATGGTGGACAGGCTTTGGGGAGTCAGGAGGTGAGTTACTTGCCGCAGGATTCCTAGCCTCTGACCTGCTCTCGCAGCCACAGTATTTATATGGCTACTCCAGTTCAGTTTCTGGTCAATGGTAGCCCCTAGAATGTTGATAGTGGGGGATTCAGCGATGGTAATGCCCTTGAATGTCAAGGGGAGATGGTTAGATACTCTTTTGTTGGAGATGGTCACTGCCTGGCACTTGTGTGGTGCGAATGTTACTTGCCACCTATCAGCCCAAGCCTGCATATTGTCCAGGTCTTGCTACATTTTTACATGGATTGCTTCAGTATCTGAAGAGTCACAAATGGTGCTAAACGTTGTGCAATCATCAGCGAACATCCCCACTTCTGACCTTATGATTAAGGGAAGGTCACTGATGAAGCAGCTGAAGATGGTTGGGCCTAGGACACTACCCTGAGGAACTCCTGCAGTGATGTCCTCAAGCTCAGATGATTGATCTCCAACAACCACAATCATCTTCCTTTGCGCTAGGTATCACTCCAACCAGTGGAGAGTTTTCCCCCTGATTCCTATTGACTCCAGTTTTTCTAGGGCTCCTTGATGCCATACTCAGTCAAATGCTGCCTTGATGTCAAGGGCAGTCATTCTCACCTCACCTCTTGAGTTCAGCTTTTTGTCTATGTTTGAACCAAGGCTGTGATGAGGTCAGGAGCTGAGTGGCCCTGGCGGAACCCAAACTGAGCATCAGTGAGCAGGTTATTGCTAAGCAAGTGCTGCTTGATGGCACTGTTGATGGCACCTTCCATCACTTTACAGATGATTGAGAGTAGACTGATGGGGCGGTAATTGGCCGGGTTGGACTTGTCCTGCTTTTTGTGTACAGGACATACCTGGGCAATTGTCCATATTGGCGGATAGATGCCAGTGTTGTAGCTGTACTGGAACAGCTTGGCTAGGGGTGTGGCAAGTTCTGCAGCACAGGTCTTCAGTACTATTGCTGGAATATTGTCAGGGCCCATAGCCTTTGCAGTATCCAGTGCCTTCAGTCATTTCTGGATATCACGAGGAGTGAATCGAATTGGTTGAAGTCTGGCATCTGTGATGCTGGAGACCTCAGGAGGAGGCCAAGATGGATCATCAACTTGACACTTCTGGCTAAAGATTGTTGCAAGTGTTTCAGCCTTATCTTTTGCACTGAATTGCTGGGCTCCCCTATCATTGAGGATGGGGATATTTAAACAATAGCTAGTTGTTTAAGTGCCCACCACCATTCACGGCTGGATGTGGCAGGACTGCAGAGCTTAGATCTGATCCGTTGGTTATAGGATCGCTGAGCTCTGTCTATCGCATGCTGTTTACGCAGTTTGGCACGCAAGTAGTCGTGTGTTGTAGCTTCGCCAGGTTGATGCCTCATTTTGAGGTATGCCTAGTGCTGCTCCTTGCATGCCCTCCAGCATTCTTCATTGAACCGGGGTTGTTCTTCTGGCTTGATGGTAATGGTAGAGTGGGGGATATGCCTGTTACAGATTGTGGTTGAGTACAATTCTGCTGCTGCTGATGGCCCACAGCACCTCATGGATGCCCAGTTTTGCATTGTTGGATCTGTTCAAAATCTATTCCATTTAGCATGGTGGTAGTGCCACACAACACGATGGACGGTATCCTCAATATGAAGGTGGGACTTTGTCTCCCCAAGGACCGTGCAGTGGTTACTCCTACCAATACTGGCATGGACAGATGCATCTGCGGCAGGCAGATTGGTGAGGACAAGGTCAAGTGTTTTTCCTTCTTGTTGGTTCCCTCCTGCCGCAGACCCAGTCCAGCAGCTATGTCCTTTAGCTGTGCTACCAAGCCACTCTCGGTGATGGACATTGAAGTGCCCCACCCAGAGTGCATTCTGCACCCTTGCCACCCTCAGTGCTTCCTTCAAATGGTGTTCAACATGGAGGAGTACTGACTCATCAGCTGAAGGAGGGCAGTAGGTAGTAATCAGCAGGAGGCTTCCTTGCCCATGTTTGACCTGATGCCATGAGACTTCATGGGGTCCAGAGTCAATGTTGATGACTCCCAGGGCAACTCCCTCCTGCCTGTAATCCACTGTACCGCCACCTCTGCTGGTGGGACAGGACATACCCGGGGATGGTGATGGCAGTGTCTGGGACATTGTTAGGTATGATTCTGTGAGTATGACTATGTCAGGCTGTTGCTTGATTTGTTTGTGGGACAGCTCTCCCAACTTTGGCACAAGCCCCAGATGTTTGCAAGGAGGACTTTGCAGGGTCGGCAGGTCTGGGTTTGCCGTTGTCATTTCCAGTGTCTAGGTCAATGTCAGGTGGTCCGTCCAGTTTCATTCTTTTTTTACTGACATCGTAGCAGTTAGATACAACTGAGTGGTTTGCTAGGCCATTTCAGAGGGCATGTAAGAGTCAACCACATTGCTGTGGATCAGGAGTCACATGTAGGCCAGACCAGGTAAGGACAGCAGATTTCCTTCCCTAAAGAACATTAGTGAACCAGATGGGTTTTTACAACAATTGACAATGGTTTCATTAGACTAACTTCTGAATTCCAGATTTATGAATTGAATTCAAATTTCACCTTCTGCTGTGTTGCAATTCGAACCCATGTCCCCAGAGCAATACGCTGGATCTCTGAGTTATTAGTCCAGTGACAATACTATTACGCCACCGCCTCCCTTCAGGACACCCAAAGTGCTTCATAGCCAATGAGCTACTTTCTGAAGAATAATCACTGTTGTAATGCAGGAAACACAGCAGCCAATTTGTGCACAGCAAGTTTTTAGGTGTTGGTTGAAGGGTAAATATTGGCCAGGACACTGGGGAGAACTGCCCTCCTCTTCTTCGAAATAGTGTCATTGAATCCTTTACATTCACCTGAAAGGACAGACGAGGCCTCGGTTTAATGCCTCATCTAAAAGATAGCCTTTGATAGTGTAATGCACCCTTAGTATTGCACTGAAGCGTAACCTAGATTTGGTGCTCCAGTCTCTGATGCAAGACTTGAACCAACAACCTTCTGACTCAGAGGCATGGGTGGTTCATTGTGCTATGCCTGACACCTTATGGAGTGATGGTGGTGCATTTTGGTTCTGATGCTACTGATCATGGTGGCAAGGACCACAATAGAGGCAGGGAGTTCTCAGCTAGCAACTTTTGTGTTTCCTCTTTGCTTTGTTTAAGAGAGGAATTATATGATAAATGGATTTAATAGGGGAGATACAGTGAAACTATTTCAACTGATGGGGAAATCCAGAAGTTTAAACTTAAAGCTAGGCCCATTAGGAATTAAATCAGGTAGAATTTTTTGAACACACAGGGTAGTGGAATTCTGGAACTTCCTCCCCAAAAGACTGCGGATGATGGTCAATGGAACTTTTCAAGACCAAGATTGATTGATGTTCTTATGTAACAAAAGTCTTGAGAGAAAATACAGGCAAATGGAGTTGAGATACAAATCAGTCTGATCTAATAGGAAGGCTGAATAGTCGAGAGATTTTTGGGTACAAAAACAAATTCAGGGATATGGGGATAATGCAAGAAGGTGGAGTTGAGGTATATGATCAGCTATGAGGTAGAGCAGGCTTGGAGAACCAAATGGCTTACTTTTGTTCCTATTTCTTATGTTCTTATGAATGGTCTACTCCTGTTCCTGTTTTGGTAATGCCATTAGTAGTGGGTTTGCTGCAGTTAGTTTTCCTTAGACTTATCACTTGCTTAGACCGTAAGTAAATCAATTCAGACACTCAGATACTTCAGGCTCAATAAAGATATTTGGTACAAATAATTAATACTTTACATTGCGAAACATTCATTCTTTAATTTTGACATTCTGCAGAGTAAAGATGATCAACATCAGAAACTCAGCAGCTTACTTTTCCTAAATTGAAAATATGGTAATACCATTAGTACCTATGAAAATCTTGCATGCAAATGGAGAATAGAATATCAAAATGCCTTCTAATGCATGTGAAAAACTCATTTTGATACATTTAACACAAAACTATACAAATATGCAATAAAAGGCTTTAGAATTTATCCCAGTAGATCTGCAAGAAGGATGTGTGCCAGCTTGTACAAGCATCTGGTTAAATGTATGCAAAAGATGCTCTAACCTTCTCCATTTCTTTACGCATCTCTGCTTCCGTTGCCTTTAGTTTCTGTTTGAGCTCTCCGATATTAAGTTCCAGCTGGGTATTTTGTTTATGAAACAGTTCCAACTCAGTTTCCATCTATAGAGAGATTAGAAGGAAAAATATAGTTAGAAACGACACCATGATAAAGTTTTCCTAAAGGAAGCTTTATTTCTGCTGCATGTCATCTTTCATTACTTTTGATTCCAAATAATATGAGGTTTTCTTGCCTGTCAACTGCAAGAGATGGGTCCTTATATTACCTTGTGTTTCGGTCATCAATTTTATTCCTTAAATATGACCAATATTGTATATTACTTCATGCCACTTCTAACAATCCTGGCAGTAGATGCCATTTTGTGATTTATATTTATCTTGTATCCTTTATTCTTAAGTTTTGTTATGTCCCACATGGGGGATTGATGATGCAGGAAGAGTTTTTTAAAATCTATTAAGGAGTTATTTGGAATGTGGTGCTTGGGTTATGCAGTATTCCCCCATGTGTGGAGCTACTTCGGGCTATTTTGGGAGTTGGCTATGTTCATAAGTTTATCCATATTGGAATTTTTATAAATCCTGGCTGTGGTCAGACAAATCCTAATTGAGTGTAGAGGATCAGAGCTTACCTTTGAGTCATGCTTCCGCTTAGGATGCTTTAGGAGTTCACAAAAGCAGCTTGAGTCAATTCAGAGTTTGATTTTCTCTCCACGAAGAGAATGGAGACATAATGTTGAATGCCTGGACTCAGAGAGTTGTCAACCTATAGGACAAATAGGCTGCTTGTGCAGTGAGTGTGCTAAAAAGGTTCAAAGGGAGTTAGATAATTTCCTAACTCTGGCCAACATCACAGTCTGAAAGGTAGGAGATGTATTGGGGTGAATGCGTCTCCTACTCACTATGATGTCCTGGAACGTGTTTGATTAACTGTGGAGGTTGAAGAGGCAGTTTTCAGAATTTCTTTTTCCTTTAATTATTTAAGATATTTCTCTGGGTTTTTTTTCCTATGGACAGGTTAGGGACTTTACCCAAAGAATTATGTACATAAATATATGTCGAATGAAGAATAAAGCAAATGAGTTAGAAGTGGAAATTCCATTTAAAGGGTGTGATGTACTAAGATACCTAGATATAAGTTGCAAAAGATTGGGAGCTAGATATTCCAGGCTCTCAGGTCTTTAGAAAGAACAGGTATGGTGTGAAAGGTGCAAGTGTAGGAATATTGATAAAAACACAAGTACAGCAGTGGAAAGAAAGGATTTCAGTACGGTGAATAGGCAATGGAAACAGTAATGGCAGAACCAGGGAACATTACAGGATGCAAGACTCTGGTAGAGTTAACTGCAGACCTCTTGACGGAAGTAATGAATTGGAGGAATGTATAAATATCAAGATATCAAAATACCAAGATCAGGGGGCAGGTTGTTCAACCTTGCCCGTCCAAGAGCGAAGTCCAAAGTACGGAAAGTCCTCATCAGGGAACTCCTCTTTGCTGACGATGCTGCTTTAACATCTCACACTGAAGAGTGCCTGCAGAGTCTCATCGACAGGTTTGCGGCTGCCTGCAATGAATTTGGCTTAACCATCAGCCTCAAGAAAACAAACATCATGCGGCAGGACGTCAGAAATGCTCCATCCATCAATATTGGCGACCACGCTCTGGAAGTGGTTCAAGAGTTCACCTACCTAGGCTCAACTATCACCAGTAACCTGTCTCTAGATGCAGAAATCAACACGCGCATGGGTAAGGCTTCCACTGCTATGTCCAGACTGGCCAAGAGAGTGTGGGAAAATGGCGCACTGACACAGAACACAAAAGTCCGAGTGTATCAGGCCTGTGTCCTCAGTACCTTGCTCTATGGCAGCGAGGCCTGGACAACGTATGCCAGCCAAGAGCGATGTCTCAATTCATTCCATCTTCGCTGCCTCCGGAGAATCCTTGGCATCAGGTGGCAGGACCGTATCTCCAACACAGAAGTCCTCGAGGCGGCCAACATCCCCAGCTTGTACACACTACTGAGTCAGCGGCGCTTGAGATGGCTTGGCCATGTGAGCCGCATGGAAGATGGCAGGATCCCCAAAGACACATTGTACAGCGAGCTCGCCACTGGTATCAGACCCACCGGCCGTCCACGTCTCCGCTTTAAAGACGTCTGCAAATGCGATATGAAATCCTGTGACATTGATCACAAGTCGTGGGAGTCAGTTGCCAGCGTTCGCCAGAGCTGGCGGGCAGCCATAAAGACGGGGTTAAAGTGTGGCGAGTCGAAGAGACTTAGTAGTTGGCAGGAAAAAAGACAGAGGCGTAAGGGGACAGCCAACTGTGCAACAGCCCCGACAAACAAATTTCTCTGCAGCACCTGTGGAAGAGCCTGTCACTCTAGAATTGGCCTTTATAGCCACTCCAGGCGCTGCTTCACAAACCACTGACCACCTCCAGGCACGTATCCATTGTCTCTCGAGATAAGGAGGCCCAAAAGAAAGAATAAATATGGAGATCAAAAAAGCATGTAGAAAAAACAGTGGGCTGAATTTTAATTGTAGGCCCCAGATCCCAACGTCAGGACTGGAAGCGGGTGCAGTGTCCATTAGGGCATCAGCGGCTGGCTGAATGCAGTTGAGCAGAGGGTGGCCAATTAAGGATCATGTGATGCTGCGAAAGCTCCAGGCGCCATACTTAAACAGCAGACTGCCCCTGTCTGACTACCAAGGCCTTTTTCAGAGCTCCTTCATTCTGGACTGTAAGGTATCACATTGGAGAATGGAAGGAAGACCCTGGTGGCCCCACGGTTCAGTGATGCCTCCCTCCACATCTGTTCCAGGCTGCAAAGGAAAGGCGCGAGGTCCTCTTTCCCAAGGATAGGAGGAGGAGACAGCCGGCCTGACCAAACAAGCCTGGAGTGAGATAGTGGAGGAAGTTAGTAGCCATGTGGTTACCTCTAGGACCTGGATCCAGTGCCGGAAAAGGGTCAATAACCTTATTTGGTCTGCCAAGGTGTGTGTTCCATTCCATTTGAAACCTTTGCACCGAGCTTCTGTCTCTGCAAGACATTTCGTTTGTTAAGGAGGGCGGGATCACTCAGCCATGGAAATGGGGTATTTGAGTCACCAATAGGGTATTGCATGGCTGCACCTCTCTTAGAGGTGCCCGTCTGTCAATACATTCCCCTGAAGAGTCCATCTAGAGTGTCCGCATGCTGGAGGCATATGTGTGCCCCCATCAAAGCTCGATGGACTATCAATATCTGAGGTCTGTGAATTTTCACCACTGGCAGATTAACTTTGTTCCTCATTGTGTCTGCAGGAGAAGACTGCCTAATATGGGAGACAGCGTGCCAAGACTTACGGCTGGATGCTTCGAAGATTTGGAGTATAACATCACTATTGACCCAGCGATGAAACCAGTGATTCATCTCCTACATAAAGTACCAGTAGAACTAAAAAGGAAAGCTTGAAAGAGAGCTACGAGAATTGGAAGGAAAGAAGGTGATTGCCAGAGTCACAGAGCCTACAGATTGGGTAAATCCCATCTTGGTGAGAGAGAAGCCAAATGGACGGCTAAGAATTTGCCTAGATCCCAAAGATCTTAACCAAGTAATAAAGAGGGATCACTACCCTGGCAAAAGTTTTCAGCAAGCTTGATGCCAGAAATGGCTACTGGAATGTGAAGCTAGATGTAGAATCTTCATGGTTGACAACATTCAACACACCCTTTGGACGGTACAAATTCCTGCGTCTACCCTTTGGCCTCAAAGTGAGCCAGGATGTGTTCCAACAGAAAGTAGACAAGACATACAGGGGATGCAAAGGAGCAGTTGGCATAGCTGTTGATATCCAGATATATGATGTAGATGGAAAAGATCATGACAACCATCTACATGAAGCTACGGAGAGAACCAGGAAAGCTGGGATTAAGTTAAACGTAGACAAATGCATTGTGAAAGTGATAGAATGTCAGTTCTTCGGAATGGTGCACACACCTGACGATGTTAAGCCGAGCCTTGAAAGAATCTCAGCCATCTTGGGGATGGAAGCCCCAAGAGATAAGAGAGAGTTGAGAAGTTTCCTTGGTTTGATACAATACATGAGCTCCTTTATTCTGCACATGTCGGAACACATGGCAAACATGCGGGAGCTGATGAAAGAAGATGTAGAGTACCAGTGGTCAGACTCACATGACAGGATTTTCAACAAACTCAAAAAGGTAGTATGCAAGGAGACAAGTCTGCCATACCATGACAGAAAGAAACCTGTCACTCTACAAGTAGATGCTTCCACAAAAGGACTGGGAGCAGCCCTGGTACAAGAGGGAAAGTCAATACCATTTGCATCCAAAGCTCTGACATCAGCTGAGACAAAAATATGCCAACATAGAGAGAAAGCTTTTGGCAGTCGTATATGGATGTGAGAAGTTCCACACATATCTCGATGGGAGGAAGTTCACGATGGAGAGTGATCATCATCCACTGGAGCAGATCTACAAGAAAAATCTATGTAAAGCACCAGCAAGACTGCAGAGGTTACTCTTGAGGCTTCACAGTTATGATTTCACTCTGAAATATACACCAGGAAGAGACATGTTACTGGCAGACACCCTATCTCGATTGTCACCCCAGGAGAAACATGAGCTAGAAGATCTAGACATAAAGATTCATCACCTAGTGAAACTGAGCCAAATTAGAGATGAGACCAGCAAAGACAAAGAGTTACAGATGCTATTTCAGCATGTGATCCAGGGATGGCCTGATAGGATACAGCACACACAGCCAAAAATACAGCAGTACTGGTCTATCAGAGATGACATCTCACTAGAAGATGGTGTTCTGCTGGCTGGATCCAGAATAATCATACCCAAAACAATGCAGGAAGAACTTCTACAAAAGATACACGAAGGCCATATTGGAATGGAGAAGTGTAAGCTCAGAGCCAAATCAGCTGTGTGTTGAATAGGCATATACAAAGATATTGAAAATATGGTGTTTGCATGCAATGTATGCCAGAAATACAGAAGCTCACAACAGAAAGAGGAGATGGTAGCTACTGAAGTACCACCCAGACCATGGCATACTGCAGGCGTTGATTTATTCACACATAATCAAGAACGATACCTCATAGTTGCAGGCTGCTACTCAAAATTCCCTTTTATCTGGAAGATGAAAGACTTGAGAGCCACAACAATAATCTCAGCGGTACGAGTTCTGTTCGCAGAGCAAGAGACTCCTGAAAGGATGTGACAATGGCACCCAATTTACATCCAGAGAATTTAAGGAATTCGCTGATCAGTTCAACACCATCACCTCATCACCACACTACCCACGGGGACACGGATTTATAGAAAGACGCGTCCAGACGGTTAAAAGAACACTTATGAAATGCAAGAGACAAAGGAAGACCCAAACTTGGACTTATTGTCACTCCGATCCACACCACTCAAGGCTGACTTGAAATCACCTGCAGAGCTGTTAAATGGAAGAAAATATAAGACAATTCTGCCAAGCAAATACATCCTTCAAGTGACCAGGAGGAAGTGAGATAACAACTCACTCAAGCACAGATAAAAGGAGAGCAACACTTCCAACGAATATGCTAAATCCTACCCGAGCTGTTGAAACGACAAACTGTACATGCACAGGATCCAATCATGAAAACCTGGAGCCCAGCAAAAGTTGTTAGTGAAGCTGACACTCCAAGGTCATATATCATTGAGACCGAAACTGGTAACCAAATGAGAAGGAACAGAATCCATAATCGACCTACACCCGAGCTGGAACAACAGAAAAGACCATCAACAACACCGGAAATGTCACTATCAAGCAAGACAACATTAACAACATCACCAGCAAGTGACACGACATCGCCTGTACAGTGTGCCAACTCACCACTGAGAGCAACAAATGCCAAATCTACAAGATGGAGGCACGACATCTTACCACCCAAGCGATACCGTGAATAATATTAAAAAAATGAATACACGCTATAAAAGACTTTACAAAGCGGTTCAGATTATTTCCACAAGTCGGATGATCTTTTTTATTTATATTGACAGTTATATTTATATATGGGCATTATGTTTTAAAGAAAGAGGGATGTTATATATGTATATGTTGTTATACTATCTGTAAAGTGTTAGGAACTAATTAGCTTGGAACTAGTTGTTATGTGTAAGTGTTCCAGTAGGAGGCCACATTCACGGCTGCACTGGGGAGTCATGTTAAATGTAATACAAGAATCAGTTGAACCAGGTTCCATGACACAAAGCACGGTGCTGAATTAAATAAGACTGACTCAAGCCTTTTCCAAGTTTAAAGTGTGATTCTTTCCAACATCTGGGAACCAGAAACAACATAAAGACAAAATACTGTGTTGGCTTGTTAAATACCTTAATTGGCTTCCCGCCTAATGAATGTGTGAGGCCTGCCCTCCATGTCGGCCACCATCAGGAAAATCCAGAAGGGATGTCATGACGTCGGACGTCCTGTCCGATGTCTTCCGTCCCAATTTTGCCATCTCAAACAACCCCATAAAATTCAGCCCAGTGTTTATACTAGGAGGTTTTAATTTTCACAGATTTGGAAGAGCACAATAGCTCAAGTAGTAAAGGCAATGAATTTCTAGCATGTACCAAGGACACATTTCTGGAACAATATGCTTTAGAGCAATGAGGAAAAACGTCATTCTAGATTTAGTGGTAATTATTGAACTGAATCAATTCACAATCTGACCATGAGGGAACATCATATGAGTAGTGACTATGACATGATTGAATTTGATATTAGGTTTGATAGGGAGATGCAAGAGTCATAGACCGTTTTAAATTTAAGTGATTTAAATTTAAACATTGGAGGGATAAGAAATAAATTGTCCACAGTAAATTGAGACGGCCTTTAATGGATGAACCTAGAGACAAAACAGTGGGAATTATTCAAAGATGTTTGCGGTCCAATACAAAAGCAGTGCATGCCAATAAAAGGAAAAAAAAGGTTCATCATGGTGAACAAATATGGTAAGAGACAGAATCAAGCTAAAAGTACTCCTATTCCTGCAGGCTCCACATTCAGGTAAGTAAATGTGAACTCACCTGTATGTTGCAGGCAATCCCAAAAGTCTGGTTTCCCTAAGTATATGCAGAGCTGGCACATGCTGCCTCAGGGAAAATCATTCTTAAAGTAGAGGTTTCAAACAGGCATTGGGCTTGTCATTTGCGTACGTAGATGGCCTGTCGCCTGTTTCAAACGTGGGTAAAGGATGTCTTTCTTTTCCCTTTTTCAATTCCCTGGGCAGCGCAATTCCAGACGGAAATGTGCATGTGCTTTCTGCTCACTATAGAGGGCTTTGGAGACCAGTTAGTGCCCAATAAAAGGCGCTGCTCGGCTGAATTTATATGTCAGAGAGTGAGAAGGGCAAAAGTGAGCTCATTAGTTGCAGATGTAGGTGATTCTATAATGAATAATAGGAGGGTGGAAGACTTTTTAAATGAATGCTTTGTATGCATTTTCACAGCAGAGGAAGTTGACAAAATATCAATGGTAGAAGTTAATATAAAAACATTTTTTAATTTAATAGAAGTTTTTAAAAATTGGCAATTGAGAAAATAATGGGGCTTAAGATGGACAAATCTTCACCCCTAGGGCCTAAAAGAAACAAGTGAGGGAATTGCAGATGCGTTAGTCATAATTTTCCAAAGCTCTCTAAATTAGGGAATTGTATTTGAATTGAAATTGATTTGAAATTGCAAACATCACTCTATTGTTTAAGAAAGGAGGCAGGGAGAAACTAGAAAGCTACAGAGCTGACAGTTTAACATCAGCTGTGGGAAGTTACTGGAATTGATCATCAGGAACAGAGTTTCTGAGAACTTGGATAAGAAACATCTGATTGTGAAGAGTCAGCCTGGATTTCTGAAAGTTAGGTCATGTCTGACTAAATTGAGGAATTCACAAAGATGGTGGTGCAGGAAATGTCTATGGGCATTTTCTATATGGACTTCCAGAAGGCATTACTTAAGGTTCAGCACAAGAGATTATCAGCCAAGATAAATGAGCCTGAAATTGGAGATAACCTTGTGGCATAGGTTGGTAATTGATGGGATGAATTAAGTAGTGTTCCCAGGAGTCTATATTGGGATGTCAGCTTTTTACCATATGTATCTATGATTTTAATGAAGGAATAGAGTTGTATATTTAATTTTGTAGATGACATGAAGTTAGGAAGCACCATAAATTGTGGATGAGAGCTGGAATTTACAAAGTGACATTGGCAAATTAAGTGAGTGGGAAAAATTCTGGTAGATGGAATTCAATGTGGGGAATTGTGAGGTCATCCACTTTGTATCCAAGAAAGATAAATCAGTAAGTTTTTTAATGGCGAGGAACAAGAACAATGGAGAAACAAAGGGATTTGGGAGTTCAAGTACATAAATCACCTGAAACTAGTGCAAAGGTACAAAAAAATTTAAAAAGATCAATGGAATGTTGGCCTTTAACTCGAGGAGGCTAGAATACAAATGGGGAGTAAGTTATGCTTCAGTTGCACAGAACCTTAGTCACACACTATCTGCATTCAGTTTATGTCACCACACGTAAGGAGGGATATATTGACCTTGAAAGGGGTGCAGCGCAGCCTCACTAGAGTGACACCAGGACCTAAAGTGTTAAATTATGAGGACAATTTGCACAAACCCAACTTGTATTCCCTTGAGTTTAGAAGGGTGAGGAGGTCATCTAATTGAGGTTTTTAAAATGGTAAAAGGATTCAAGAGAAGCTATTCTGGTAAGGGGACAAGGGGGCTCAATCTTAAAATTTTCAAGACTGAGATCAATAGTTTTTTCAATTAAGTAAAGCGATCAAAGGATATGGATCAATGGCAGGTAAACAGAGATGAGGTACTGATCAGCCATGATTTAACTGAATAACAGACTAGAGTAAAGGGTCTGAATGGCATACTTTTGTTCCTATCTCTAGATTCCTTCAGAGGCAGCAGCACTACCTTATCAGCAATACAGCAGCAGCCTTCATGAGAATACCCAACTTGTTGAGTGAACCTTGATGTCCATTGGGCATACCATAACTTAATGCAGCATAAACTATTTCTCCTCTACACTGGACTGTGAAAGCATGCTTGCACAAATTAGAATACACATAATATACATTGAGGAGTACCTCTATTAATAAACAATGACAGTGTAAGAATAACCTTATCAAGCATGGTGCTTAAGCCAACAGTTCATGCTTTTTTCCTCAGAATTAACCTCGTTAATCATATTCCATTGTTGAAAAGAAATCCACAATAGTTATAATTTGTTTACAGGTGGCTCTTTGCCCCAATGGCAGCACTCTTTCCTTGGTTCAGAAGTTGGTGAATTTAAGCCCCATTCCTAAATCCAGAACATAAACTAAGCTGATACTTCAGTGCAAGGCTGGGAGAGTCAAAACTGCTACCCTTCAGATGAGATAGTAAACTGAGATGCTATCTGCTGTTCAGGCGATTGTTTAAAATATCCCATCATAGTATTTGAAGAACAGGGAATTCTCTCAATCAGCATTCCTCCCTCGACCAACACCCCCCAAAAACAGATGAGCTGATCATTTATCTCACCATTTTGGGATCTACACTTGTACAGTTCACTGCTGTGTATGCCAACACAACCTTCAATGGTAATTAATTGACAATGAAATGCTTTGGAACATACTAAGGGCATGATAAGGGATACTATAAATGCAAGTTATTTCAATCCTTTTCCCATTTGTTCCGTGAAGACTTACTTGCTGTATCTGCTCTTTCATTTCTTTTATATCATTTTCTCGAGGTTCAATCTGTCTTTTCAGCTCTTTAATTTTGTAATCCAGAACAAATTTAAACTTCTCTAGTTCTTGGTTCTTCTTCTTAAGATCATAGATGCGCTTTTCCTGTATATGAACGGAATGTTAGATTAATTTTACAATTGTAACACTGACTGCAGTTGTCATTTCTTTCTAATGTAGAATTTGGAGGATAAGGATAGAACCATAGAAAAATTACAGCACAGAAGGAGGCCATTCAGCCTGTCGTGTCCGTGCCGGCCAAAAGAACTAGCCGCCCAATCTAATCCCACCTTCCAGCACCTGTTCCGTAGCCTTGCAGGTTACAGCACCTCCGGTGCATCTCCCGGTACCTTTTAAAACAATTGAGGGTTTCTGCCTCCACCACCATTCCTGGCAGTGAATTCCAGACACCCACCACCCTCTGGGTGAAAAAGTTTTTCCTTATGTCCCCTCTAATCCTTCTACCAATCACCTTAAATCTGTGGCCCCGGTAATTGACCTCTCTGCTAGGGAAAACAGGTCCTTCCTGTCTACTCTATCTAGGCCCCTCATAGCATATTTTTAACTGTTTTCAAATTCTGTCCCCTTTTTAGATTTGTCTTTCCATACAGCAATTAGGCTCACAGTAACATACTTTAATAAGATTTGCATTATGCATGTGGTACTACATTTAGGATTATGCTGGCATACTATAATTAATAGTCAGTCCATTGTTTGCAGTGATAATATGCTAATATGACTGCAGTGCTATCCAGTAAGGTTTCTAGCACTATTCAGTGATGGGGCTCAAACTGGATAATTTGGAGTTCCTCAAATCTTAATCACATATACAGCATTATATACCAGTTTATTTTCTTCTGTGTAATATTGCTACAATATTTACTGGTATACAAGTTTTGGATAAGCTGAAGTTTATGGAAGGTGGAGGATGGGAAGCTGGGCAGGCAAGCATTGTAATAGTTGAGTCAGGAAGTGACAAAGGCATGGATGATTCAGCAGTAGGTGGCTAAAGCAGGAGCAGACACGGATGATGTTACAGAGGTAGAGGTAGATAGTCTTTTGTGATGGAGGGGATATGGGATCAAAAGCTTAGCTTTGGGTTGAGTAGAGTTCTGAGGTTTCAGTTAGGTTCAATCTGAGACAGTGGCGGGGAGGAAGATGGAATTGGTGGCAAAGCCAGAGAGTATGTGTTCTGGGAGAAGGCAATGGCTTCAGTCTTTGTTTAACTGAAGAAAGTTGTGGCACATCCAGGACTGGAAAGTCTGACAGTCAGATGACACAAAGGCAGTGGAGTGATGGAGATAGATGATGGAGAAGTGGAGCTGGGTGTTGTCAGTGAACATGTAGATCCTGTCCCCATGTCTTTGCATGTTGTCAACAAGGGGAACAAGATAAGTTGTTTTATTCTAGGTAAAATACAATATATTATCAGGGTCATTTTTTTAGTGATTGTAATATAAACATAATTCAGAGCACTATAAAAGTGTTAGTGATATTTTCCATCTCATTCTATTTTATGGCTCAAATTCTATAATTATATGCATGTTTCCATGAAATTTATAATCAGGGCCTTGATCACTATTAATACTGTTTAACTGCATAGTTCATTTATCTCATACCTTTTTAAAAGCTCAAAGATACAAAGGAAAAGTTTTTTTAAAGTTGGAATATTACACACCAGTTTAATATCTCCCACAATTCCTTTTTTACATTAACATAATACACCAACATGTATCTTTTTGCAGAATTCCACATTTCATTGGTTTAGTATTTTCCCTCTTACTATATCTCTGTTATTATCACTGGCTTATCTCCCACCTATGCAGTTTCATTTTCTCTTGCTCACTCTCTCCCAGCTGCCTCACCTTGTCCTGGATAGTTTCATCACGTTCTAAAATTTCTTTCTTAAGTCCTTGGATGTCTTTCTCCAGGGATTTGATGATTCCATGTAACTTCTGGTGTTCACTCTTTAATTTCTCAATCTCTACCTGTTTGTCTTCAATTTCTTTCTGTAAACTGGTAAACTGAGAAAGAGAGGAATGAGGGAGAGCGATGAGAGGAGACACTAAAATCATCAGATGCCACTTTCACAGGCAGGAGCAAACATGGATTTGGAAGTTGTGAGAAGGAAGGAATGATCAAGTTAATATTGCAAAGGGGTTTCGCATCTTTTCGGAAAACAATTCTATCACCATGCCA
This sequence comes from Heterodontus francisci, assembly GCF_036365525.1. Classification (NCBI taxonomy): domain Eukaryota; kingdom Metazoa; phylum Chordata; class Chondrichthyes; order Heterodontiformes; family Heterodontidae; genus Heterodontus; species Heterodontus francisci. The sequence continues at coordinate 29,867,965 of NC_090378.1, read as the reverse complement.
GATAACGGAAGAAAGATTTACAGTATGTCAGGTGAGAATAGGATTAGGGTTAGTTGTGTGCTTCTCATATTCAAATAGACTGTTGTTACGACTGAGGTGGGAGGAGTGCACTGTCTTTTTAGTTCCATTTTTCCATGGTTCACAATATGTATTTAAATGTTTACCCAGTTACTGATACAAGCATACATGCTACTCTTTATCCCAGAATAAAATACACCAACCAGGTTTCTTTAACAAACAACAATATTATCAGTTTATTATAAAATAAGACTTATCCAGTGAAGAAAGGCAAAGCACCAACACATAGACTGAAATATGAAAGTTCCCTTTTAAATACCCAACACACACACATTCACACATACTGGTTAACAGAAAAAAAATCAAGAAATTTTCTCCGCAGAGTGCTTGTACAAAATAAGCCAAAAAAAATACTTTGGCCAAATACTTGTTAATTCTTGAAGAAAAAGGATGAGATATGTTGTGTCCCAAAATGGCAAAAAGTCTGGCATCTGAGTACATGTAGATGGCCCACTGGGATCTTTTCTGGAGCAGTTCTTTTCAGGCGGCATCGAGAATTAATTTGGCATGCCTCCCAGGAGCCATCTTCTTGAACTGGGGCAGCACAGTGGCGCAGTAGCTAGCACCGCAGCCTCATAGCTCCAGCGACCCGGGTTTGATTCTGGGTACTGCCTGTGTGGAGTTTGCAAGTTCTCCCTGTGACCGCGTGGGTTTCCGCTGGGTGCTCCGATTTCCTCCCAAAGCCAAAGACTTGCAGGTTGATAGATAAATTGGCCATTGTAAATTGCCCCTAGTGTCGGTAGGTGGTAGGAGAATTGTGGGGATGTGGTAGGGAATATGGGATTAATGCAGGATTAGTATAAAATAGGTGGTTGATGGTCGGCACAGACTCGGTGGGCCGAAGGGCCTGTTTCAGTGCTGTATCTCTAAATTAAAAAAAATCTCAGGAGAAATGTGGCATCAGGAGTTTTAGCTCTCACATACTGAACTCTCAGGGCTTTTTGGAGAAGTGAAGAAAGGACTAATTAAGTCAAAACAGTATTCAAAAATGAAACCCACTCTTGAGCACCATAACTCTTGACATGCCACTTCTCTTGTAAGCAACTGTCCTGGCCACCAAGGTTCCTGTTGTTTATTAAGCTTTTGGCATGTGACTTCCAGTAAAGGTTTGTTTTCAAACAAGTGACACTTGTAAAAAAAAAACACATCCACGGAATCTTTTCCGTTTTAAAACACAAGTCCTCAAAAATGAAAAAAAATTTAAAAATGGAAGCACTTTCATAACACTGCTGACCCGCAGGCCTGGATTTTCATCCTTCTACTGTGCAAGAGTGAGGTGGATATTCTGCCTACTGTTGTGACTCTGAACACATTTCATTTGAGGGATTGCAAAAATTCTTAAAAATAATAACAAGCCCTCCAATTGTTTTGCCCTTTTAATACCTTTTTCCTCATGATTCCTGTCTCTCCCTTCAACCGGAGGTTTGCCTCTTTCTCATCTCTCAGATTTCGTTCATATTTGATTTTAATGTCCTGAATTTCACGATCAGCATCTTCTTCTATTTGTTTCTTTGTTTCATCAGCCTCTTTAACCTGTTGCCTGGACTCTTCCTGCAACTAAGGTAATTTAAGGGGGAATCAACAATGTAACAGTCAATTGAACAGAACAAAGCAAAAACACAACACAGTATTAAAAACAGTAATTTTTGCTGATAGTAAGTCACCTTTTGAGAAAGAATATATAACTTTTCAGAGTTCCGTTAATCCCTGATTCATGGGCTTCTTCTGTTTTACCTGTTCAATAATTGTACCCTTCTCCTGGAGTTTGGTCTCATAGTACTCAGTTAGCTCCTCTAATGCCTGGCTCTTACTCTCATCCATCTCATTCAGCTGTCTCTCATAATCTTCCTGCATTCGCTGGGATTTGAGCTGCAGCTCCTGGTATTTCTCATATTCCAACATCAGCTTCTGATTATTTATGGTTTCTGAAATTAGAAGTACATGTGGAAGTAAATAAAAAAAAAGATATTTTATGTAGCACATAATGGGAAGTTCATTCCACCGCACATAATACTATACCGCAAGTTAGCTGTGTACATTGCCTTTAAGGACCAAGACTACTCCATGCAGACCAATTAAGCTGATCATCACCATGTGCTTATTGGCTAGGAGATAGCAATGAATGCTTTTATATTTATTACCTGCAAATGAACTGTCTGATGATATTAGGGGGAACAGATAGGGTAGATAGAAACTATTTCCGCTGGTTGGGTGTCTAGGACTAGGAGGCATAGAGATGGGACACAACTTTAAATATTTAAATAAAGGAGATGAATACATTAACGTACCTTTCACTGTGATCTTGCCGACTGTCTGCGATCTTGCGTGCGACGGCCGGCACTCACGCGTCTTCACTTTCCTGTTCACGGAAAGCTGGCGCAAGTGAGATGGGGAAGGGGAGTATTTAGAATTTTTAGTGTAGTATTGGAAGTGGTGGGGGGGAGGGGCAGGAAACGGGGTCAAACCTACATGTGTAGTGTAGGGGACTGGGGCGGGGGGGTGGAGGGTGGAGGTAGTGGTGACCTCTGCACTTTGTGCAGTTGGGTGGGGTGGCCACATATTAAATACAAGTGTTTTTCTTTGGTGGGGTGGGGGGAATGGGGCAGCCATTTATTTTCTTTGTATTGACGGGGAGGATATGGGCCAAAAAATCAATTCACAGCATTTTTGGGAGGGGGAGTTACAGGCTTCAACTGTGTAGCTCTGGCAGCCTTTTAAAAATGGCGCCAGCACTTGCACAGAGGCAGCTGACACCTTTGCCAGCATATGTGGGCTGGCATGTTTTTGCCTGCCACTGCTCTCGGCAGCGGGAGAATAGAAGTTTGGAACTTTTTTCCGCAAATGGCAGTTGATATTAGATCAGTTGTAAATTTCAAATCTGAGATCAGTAGATTTTTGTTATTCAAAGGTACTAAGGGATCTGGGGCAAAGGTGGGTAGATGGAATTAGGTTGCAGATCAGCCATGCTCTCACTGAATGACAGAACAGGCTCGAGCAGCTAAACAGCATACACCCGTTCCTATGTTCCAATGTTCCTGTGAAGGGCCTTACCAAGACATTAATCTATTCTTTCTCTTTACAGATGCTGGAGGACCTGCTGACTATTTTCAGTATTTTGTAAATATTTTCTTCGTACTTCTGAGCACGCATATTCTGACAACCAAGACTGAAATGACTGTCTGTCACACAGAGTGCTCACATCCTGAAACCTCTCCTGAGGGCCTAAACAGCCTGTGGTAGCAAAAAGTCCTAATGAATGACAGTAAGTCAGAGTACTGACTACCAATAGAAGATGTTTTCAGGCTGACCTGTGAAACTAAGACGATTGCCTGTCAGAATAGGATCTTGCCAGACTGATAGGTGAAAATGACAGCTTGTCAATGCCCTCTGCTGGCAAGATATTGCGATAGGTAAAACTGTAGACTTTGTGCATGAAGAACGATTAATGGTAGAAGAGGAGAAATTAGAGCATTGCTACTGCATCGTGTTACTGCTATCGTGTTGGGACTCATTTCTAAGTGGTGGATCAAATAATTAATCAACTCAGGGAACCAACTTCTTGTTACAATCTGTAGCATTTATCTGCCATAGTCTGGTGAATGAAGTAGCTGTGTGTTGAATTAGAAACAAAAATCAATGTAGAATGCTCTTTACCTAAATCCTCAACTTCTTTTGAATGTTTATCAAGGATCATTATTGTATCCTCCTTATGTTTTATTTCAATCTTGTCTTTGTCAGTCTTCAAAACCTACAGCAGAACACAATATTTGATTATTTTGAGAGTTGGATTCAATAAGCACCAGTAATCCATCTCAGATTTTAATTAGTGCAAGGTTGTGAATTGTATTCTTCTTTGTGTTGTGTTGGAATAGTCTGATGAACTGGAAAAGTATGACAGCCCATCAACTGAATTTATCTTTGAATCAATATTGTCTCATTCAAAGAAACCTTCTCCATTTTTGTTCATGTTATACACTTTTAAAAAAAGGTGATCCTAACCTCCCATCCAATATAAAAGTAAAATCATTTCTTTAAGTCATCTATTACAGACTCTTGTGGTACACAACTTTTTCAATTTACTTTGTTGCAGAGTCAATTTCTCCATATTCATACTTAGTATTCATCCCAACATGTGCCCTCTGTATTACCCCAAAGTTGACAAGATACAAATTAAAAGGCAAATGTGTGATAAACTTAGAAATTGAACTATCAGTGCTATAGATGACTTTTCAACAACACTTTAGGTTTATGCTGTGCCCATATGCCCAGGACAATATTATTAATGCCTGCTCTTGTTATCTACCTGGTTCTTTGTTTTCAGAGATTCCATTTCCTGAATAAATTTCTCAGTTAACTCTTTGATTTTGTCACTGTAATTCATGTCCTTTAGTCTGAGTTGGTATTCATTCTCCATCTTCAGTTCCTCAACACGAGTTTTTAACTCCAGCGTCAGTTGATTCTGTCAAAAGAGATGGAATAAATTTCTGCTGTTAATTTAACCTTAATCACAAATTGTAACATTAACACCAATGTTAATCAACAATACAAACTGAATTATCAGTGCTATAAATAGTTTTTCAACAACACTTGAATGTATATAGCACCTTTAAAGAAGAAGAAAATCCCAAAGTGCCTCACAGATAGTTGGGGGATGGGGTGTGGGGTTAGGGTGAGATGAGGCCATAGAGGAATTTAAACATGAGGATAAGCATTTTAAATCTGAGTTGTTGGAGGACCTGGAGCCAATGTTGGTTAATGAGGACAGAGGTGATGTGCAAATGATGGTGGGGTAGAAGTTATGCCTCAGCTACACAAAGCTCTAGTGAGATCACACCAGAGTACGGTGTTCAGTTCTGGGTACCACACCTTAGGAAGAATATATTGGCCCTGGAGGGAGTGCAGTGTAGGTTTACCAGACTGATAACTGGACTCCAAGGTTTAAAACACGAGATGGGATTACGCAAACTAGGGTTGTATTCCCTGGAATTTAGTTAATGGGTAATTTGATCAAAGTTTTCAAGATATTAAGGAGAATGGATAGGGAAAATAGAGATAAATTATTTCCATTGGTTGGGAAGGACGCATGATTTAAAAATTACAATCGGATTTTTCAGGAGTGAAATTAGGAAACAATTCTACACATAAAGGGTGGTAGAAGTTTGGAACTCCCTTCCACAAACTGCAGTTGATGCTGGATCACTTGTTAATTCTAAAACTGAGATTGGTAGATTTTTGTTGGCCAAAGGTATTAAGGGATGTAGGGGAAAGGCATGTAAATGGAATTGGGTCACAGATGAGCCATGATCTCACTGAATGGCTGACAAGCTTGAGGGGCTAAATTGCCTACTCCTGTTCTTTTGTTCTTAAGTTCCACTTAGTGTTGGATAGGATACACACAAAAGAATTTTGGATGAGCTGAAGTTTGTAGAGAGTAAAAGATAGGAAGCTGGCCAGGAGAGTGTTAGAATTTTTCTCATTGCATGACAGAAGTACCTATTTGTATATGAAAACTGAATGAGAATATATTTAATGTGGTGCTTTTGATCTCTCATGGTGCTCACAGATCAATATTTCAAAACATCATAAATTGAGTACATGAATAAAATGGGAGAAGCAGAATCCACATAATAACACCAAGAATGCCAGGCAAGATGAGGAGACAGACTTACTGCCATATGGATAGCTTATTTTAAAATCTTACCTTCTCTTTTTGATCATCATTTCTTTCTTTCTATCTCCTTTTCTCCACCCCCCCCCCTTACTTCACTTAATCTTCTCAGCCTCCTTTATATTTTACTATACCTTTTCCCTTCCCTCTTTTATTTTTACCTTTTGACTGTTCCTATCTCTTGACGTTGCCTGCACTACTTCTCTCTTGCTCTCTCTAACTTTTCCTTTTGTGCAGAGCGAGGGCGTGGGCTACAGTAAATTCACAACTATTTGCCACGCACCAATCTTTATGTTGTTGTCCTGACTGTCTAAGTAACAAAGTTGGCAGGCCCACAAACGGTCAGATTCTGGATCATTCATGCTTTATGAATAAATTCTGTGATGAGCTCAGCTCAATGGGGCAATGGAGTTCAGAGATGTGGGTGAATCGGGGGTTTTCTACTAGCAGAGGATGGTATGCCTGGCACCAAGATGGCTACTGAAGCTGTACATTGGGGGAGAGTGGAGAAAGATTTGCTGGAGGATGATTTGGGTAAGTTTGTGTTTTTTTCTGAACTGTTTTTTTGTATTTATTATACTAAAAGCTTTTTTTAAGAGTATACGATAGGGTGGGTAAGGCACCATGCTGGATGTCTTAAATATTTTCTGTACAATGTAATTTCTCATTTAAATGACCATTCAGAAATGACACTACAGTGGTGTTTCTTGAATCTAGTTCAAAGACCTAAATCAAAAAAAAAACTGACAGTACTTACAATAATAAACTTAGCAGCAAAGACGCAAACATTTCAAGACTGTTTTAAATATATAGAATAAAACTATTTTGCCTCAGGATAAAATGATAGTGAACAATGTTATATATTTCTAACTGAAAGCTGAGGTCTCTTTCCTGCTGTAAGCCTTCCAAAACTGTATGGCAAACCTTGCTACAAGGTATTTGACTTTTTAATTTTTTAAAATTTATTTAGAGATACAGCACTGAAACAGGCCCTTCAGCCCACCGAGTCTGTGCCGACCATCACCCATTTTATACTAATCCTGCATTAATCCCATATTCCCTACCACATCCCCACAATTCTCCTACCACAACACTAGGGGCAATTTTCAATGGCCAATTTACCTATCAACCTGTAAGTCTTTGGCTGTGGGAGGAAAGCGGAGCACCCGGCGGAAACCCATGCAGTCACAGGGAGAACTTGCAAACTCCACACAGGCAGTACCCAGAACTGAACCCAGGTCGCTGGAGCTATGAGGCTGCGGTGCTAGCCACTGCACCACTCTTGTTTGGGAAGAGATCTAAAGATTAAATTCCTCTTAAAAAATTATTTATTGCCAAACATATGCAGTCGTTTTCAATATTTATGATTAATAGCCCTTCACCTTTTCTTGCAAATCCGATTTTGTGATCAGGATTTCTTCTGCATGGCCAACTTCTTTGTCTCGCTTTAGCACCCGGCCTTCTTTATCAATTATCTTCCAGATCATAAGACATGCATCCTCTGAAACCGTCAGCAAGTACAGGTCATCAAAGGTAACTACCATCTATACAAAGAAAAGAACTGGCCATTATGGGGTAAAAGCAGCATTCCAAGGATTTTGAAAAATGTGCTCTAATGGTTTTCTTGCACCTTATTGGGAGAAATGGCTAACATTTAAAACATACAGAACTCATGGGTTCCATTGTGTTTCAGCCAACAGCTGTGGTTTGCTATCTGATATCACCTGGGTGTAGATTTCCAAATATGTTGCTGAGTCATTACAAGGGAGATTAATAGTGTTCAAAAGAAAAAAATATATAAACAGAAAATGCTGGATGCGCTCAGCAGGTCTCGCAGCATCGATGGAAAGAGAAATGGGCTGGATTTTCTTCTCCTGCCGCCGGGAGTGGCAGCAGGCGAGAAAAGGCGGCCTGCAGCCCCACCATGCTGGGGCGGCCCACGATAACATGCCGGTCAGGCTGCTCCCACCTCACCCAATCATAGGGAGGGAGTGGCCGGCAATGGCGGCAGCTGCCTGTGTATAGGCGCTGGTGTCATTTTTACAGGGAAGCCAGCCCTGCCGGGTCAATTACATTTTTAAAGACATGCACCCCCAATGTACCAATTAAAAATCTATCGCTCCTTTCCCACCCTCCAATAATAATTAAATTCAATACTTGTCCTCTCCTCCCGCCAAAAAAAACACTTACATTTCACACTTGACCTTCCCCCCAACCCCAAATTGAACAAAGTGCCGAGGTCACCACTTCCCACCCTCCACTACACTAGTCATTGATATTTGAAACCTCCCCCCACCAGCCCCCTGCACTAAAAACCATAAGCTCCCCCCTTCCCCACCATGGTGGTGCCTGCTTTCCCTGGACCGGTAAGTGAAGGCACATGAGTGCCGGCCGCCGCTCAGAAGACCGCAGCCTGAAGGTAAGACTGCTGTGTATTGGATTTAAATGTATGCATTGTATTAATTTAAATATGTTAATCCTGGTCCCTTTGCCCAGCGGCGGGGCGGTGGGGGGATGGGAGCTGCCTCAGAGCCTCGCCGCCACCGGGAAGATCAGGCCTGGCACTCTCGGCGTCAGGCTCTGTGGTGGGCCGCTCCCGGAACGATCTTCCAGCCACCCCCACCACAGAGCCTGACATCAGGAGCTCAATAAAATCCCGTCCAATGTTTCAGATCTGTGGTTTTTCATCAGATTTTTGATCTCTCAGGGGATCAAGGGATATGGGGAGTGGGTGGAAAAGTGGAGTTGAGGCAGAAGATCAGCCATGATTGTATTGAATAGTGGAGCGGGCTTGAGGGGCTGAATGGTCTACTCCTGCTCCTATTTCTTATGTACTAATGTTAAAGATATGCTGGGCCGGAAAGTAACATAATTAGCTATTGTTTTAAGGCCCATTAATGAAAATAGTATTTTTTTTCCAGACAGGAGACAATGCTATACCAATATACCAACTCTATCTTCAATTCAACTAAGACCTGCTCTCTAAATTTCAAAGGGAATGTCACGAAACCCATAGAACACTGTGATATCTAGTCTACCTTAGTGATTGGTCCAGCATGTGCCTGATACTCATTCCAGTCTGGTTTTACAGGTAGTGGGATTTTCATACTTCGTACTGCTCCACTGGCAGTGCCTAGAAACAACATTCGCCCAGAATGTGACAATACAACGCAGGTATATGCAACATCGTTCGATGGAACTTCCCGAATAATCTGGATAGGGAAGAGCAAAAAAAAAGCAAAAATGATTCAGGAAGTTTCAGTCATGGAAACACTGCTAATCTGCAAGTATGAGGTTTCAACTTGAAAACAAAACTCTTACAGTCACAGAGACATAGAGTCATACAGCACAGAAACAGGCCCTTCAGCCCATCGTGTCTGTGCCAGCCATCAAGCACCTACCTATTCTAATCCCATTTTCCCACACTTGGCCCATAGCCTTGTATGCTATGGCGTTTCAAGTGCTCACCTAAATACTTCTTAAATGTTGTGATGGTTCCTGCCTCGACCACCTCCTCAGGCATTCCAGATCCCAACCACCCTCTGGGTGAAAATATTTTTCCTCAAATCCCCTCTAAACCTCCTGCCCCTTACCTTAAATCTATGCCCCCTGGTTATTGACCCCTCCGCTAAGGGAAAAAGTTTCTTCCTATCTAATCTATCAATGCCCCTCATAATTTTGTATACCTCAATCATGTCCCCCTCAGCCTTCTCTGCTCTAAGGAAGACAACCCTAGCCTATTCAGTCTCTATTCATAGCTGAAACACTCCAGCCCAGGCAACATCCTGGTGAATCTTCTCTGCACCCTCTCCAGTGCAATCACATCCTTCCTATAGTGTGGTGCCCAGAACTGTACACAGTACTCCAGCTGTGGCCTAACTAGCATTTTATACAGCTCCATCATAACCTCCCTGCTCTTATATTCTATGTCTCGGCTAACAAACGGAAGTATCCCATATGCCTTCCTAACCACCTTATCTATCTGTGCTGCTGCCTTCAGTGATCTATGGACAAGTACATCAAGGTCCCTCTGACCTTCTGTACTTCCTATTTTCCTACCATCCATTGTATATTCCCTTGCCTTGTTAGTCTTCCCAAAATGAATCACCTCACACTTCTCTGGGTTAAATTCCATTTGCCACTGCTCTGCCCATCTTACCAGCCCATCTATATTGTCCTGTAATCTAAGGCTTTCTTCCTCACTATTTACAACACCACCAATTTTCATGTCATCTACGAACTTATTGATCATACCTCCTTTATTCATGTTTAAATCATTAATGTTGCTTTTAGTAAGTCACCAAGTTATAAAAAGTACATAATAGTGCCATTATCAAAGGTATATTTCATAAGTAATGGTACATTACTGAGCTTACTTCACTAAAATCAAACACCCTGGAATTTTCAACACTTTGCATAGAAGAATAAAATACGTGGTCTTGTAGTCATGTGAAATGAAAACATTGCTATTTCTATTCTTCTGTTCTTTGAATCTAATCTTTGTAAGCAAAACTAAACTATGTGCATTTTTTCTCAGAATGAAATCTTAACTTCATCCTGATTTTTTTGATGCTGGGAACAGGCTTGCAGAGCCATCAATAATGGAGCAGAAAAATCTGCTCACTCACCGGGCTGAATTTTATGGAGCCCTCGCCGCCGAGATCCATGGCGGAGGGGGCATGAAGACTGCTCTGGATGAGGCCCATCACCGAACTCGACGCCGTTAGGGCCCGTCCTGATCTTGTCGGTGGCGGCGAGGCCTCGTGGTAGCTCCCGCTGCTGCTCGGCGACGGGACCTCCATTTAAATATTAAAATCAATTTGATTACCTGACTTAATGATGGTCCCGTCGCCTCCTGATGTGCTGCTGCGATCTTCATTCTGGCGTCTGGCACAGACATGCCTTCGGTTCCCCGTCTGGGGAAAGGAGGCACAATACCTGTGGGGAGTGGAGAGGAGGTAATTTTCTCAGTGTGGGAGTGGGGGAGTGGGTTCAAACTCTTTGGATTGGTTGGGGGGATGGTGGGAAGGGGTTGAAGGGTTAGAGTTTATGAACTTTGGGGAAGGGAAGGTCACACAGTCAAGGCAGGTATTTTGGGGGGGAGGTGAGTGGGCAAGGAATTAAATGCAAGGCTTTGTGGGGGGGCGGTGGGAGAGGGGATGGATGATTTAATTATTTTCAATACTTTTTAATGCACTGTGACTTTAAAAATTCAAACTGTTATTTAGGGCTCTAAGCTCTTTAAAAATGGTGCTGGCATCCGGCGCACCTGCCCCCTCCACGTTACTGGGGGCAGTTGAGGGGGGGGGTGGTTGGGGAGGGTGCGGCTGCTCTGGCCACGCTAATGAGCTGCTGCGTATAAGATAGTGGTGGCTCCACAGACTGAAACTGCGCGTGGAGGCCGCCATCTTTTACGGCTGTCACCGCACTCAGCAGCGGCCAAATAGAATTCAGCCCATCAGTTCCCATCTGTCATTATCACCTGAATAATGCATGTCAATGCAATAGTTCCTTTATACTATCAAACATATCCAATATCATATCTTGCTTTGCCTTTGTATAACAGCCCAATGATTGGCTAGCATATCACTAGAAATTCCATTGACAGAGAAAGGTGTCATCATGAATAAAGAATCAGCTTTAGCTCAGAAGTGCATTATGACATGGAATTGCTGAAGACCTTATGGAAATCCCAAATGTCTCCATGTTGTCATATGAGCCCTTCCTTCATTTACATATTAATATAGCAAGTTGTCCATATCATATCATTCATTGCTGCATCACGAATAACAATGGATAATATTTATGAACATAACTTTTCACAAGCGCAAGTGTTCCCCAAGAGTAAAAGTGAAAGAAATGCCTCCCTTTGCCTGCTGTTACAACACCTCTGCTTGACTCCTACTCAATCTTTCTGCCTCCCTTTTTTTTCTGTTTCTCTCTTCAACTATCACTGATTTTCTTCAACTTTTGTTGTCACCTCTGTTTCTCTCCAGGTCTTTCTTTCTGTCTCCTTACATACGAACCTACGAATTAGGAGCAGGAATAGGCCATTTGACCCCTTGAGTCTGCTCCACCATTTGGTAAGATCATGGCTGATCTAATTGTGGCCTCAACTCTACTTTCCTGTCTGCCCACTATAACCTATGACTCCCTTGTTAATCAAGAATCTATCGAATTCAGCCTCAAAAATATTCAATGGCCCTGCCTCCACTGTTCTCTGGGGAAGAGATTTCCACAGACGAACAATCCTCAGAGAAAAAAAAAATTCTCCTCATCTCCATCTTAAATGGAAAACCCCTTATTTTCAAACTGTATCCCCTAGTTCTGGTCTCTCCCATAAGGGGAAACAACCTTTCAGCATCCACCCTGTTAAGTCTCCTCAGGATCTTATTTGTTTCAATAAGATCACCTCTCATTCTTCTAAACTCCTATGGTTAGAGGCCCAACCTATCCAACCTTTCCTCATGATAACTCCTTCACCCCAGGAATCAGTCGAGTGAACCTTCTCTGAACTGCTTCTAATGCAATTACATTCTTTCTTAAATGAGACCAAGACTGTGCGCTCTACTCCAGATGTGGTCTCACGAATGCCCTGTGCAACTGTAGCAAAACTTCTCTACTTTTATATTCCATTCCCCTTGCAATTAACAACAACATTCCATTTGCCTTCCTAATCATTTGCTGTATCTGCATACTAACTTTTTAAATCATGTACCAGGACACCCAGATCCCCCTGTACAGCAGCGTTCTACAATCTTTCTCCATTTAAATAATATACTGCTTTTCTATTCTTCTTGCCAAAATGAACAAGTTCACACATTTTTCCACGATACTCCTTCTGCCAAATTTTTGCCCACTCACTGAACCTATCTACATCCCTTTACAGATTCTATGGCTGGAATTTTACCCAAGGTGATGGGAACCGCCCACTGGCTGAAAAGTTGGTGGCGAACCTGCTTCCATCTCGTCTAGGAATCAGACCCGTATTTTGTGGGTACCCGGGCTTCAACTGGTGTGAGGAGGGACTTCCACCCACTTGAGGTAGGAAGTCCCGCCTAATAGAGCTGCCGGCCAATCAGTGGGCCAGCAGCTCTTAGCCCCAGCAGCGCCACAAGGAGCGGTGGCCACTGCTGGGACTGCAGCCCAGCATGAAGACAAGATGCCTGGGAGCCAGGAAGGAACGTTTTGTTTGCCTCGCTGGAGGTAATTGGTCAGGCCCCAGCGAGGCAAGTGTGGTCATTAGGGAGGAAGGGGGGCATTTTGGGTTTTGGGGGTGGTTGGGGTAGCGGAGGCGGCCCTCCATCAGGCACAGGGTGCCCGATCATGAGTGCCATCCCAGGACACTGAGAAGCCGCCTGGTTTCGTTAGGCAGCTTCTCCCAGCTCCAGGACGCCCGCTTGCCACGCATAAAAACCACGTGGAGGCGGGCGAAGGCCCTTAAGTGACCACTTAAAATGGCTCAATTTTACACCACCCCACCACCATCCCGCTTGTTGGGGTGGGATAAAATTCCGGCCTTTATGTCCTCTTCACAACATACTCTCCAACCTATCTTTGTGACATCAGCAAATTTAGCTACCATACATTCAGTCCCTTCATCCAAGTCATTGATATAGATTATAAATAATTGAGGCCCCAGTACTGAGCCCTGTGGCACTCCACTAGTTACAGCTTGCCAACCTGAAAATGCCTCATTTAACCCTACTCTCTGCTTCCTGTTATCTAAGCAGTGGGAAGGGTGGCAGTGGCGTAGTGATATGGTCACTGGACTAGTAGCACAGAGACCCAGGATATTGCTCCAGGGACATGGGTTCGAATCCCACCATGGCAGAAGGTGGAATTTGAAATAAATTAATAAACCTGGAATTAATAAGCTAGTCGAATGATGGCCATGAAACCATGGTCGATTGTTGTAAAAATCCATCTGGTTCACTAATGTCCTTTAGGGAAGGAAATCTGCTGTCCTAACCTGGTCTGGCCTACATGTGACTCCAGACCCACAGCAATGTAGTTGACTCTTAAATGCCCTCTGAAATGGCCTCGCAGGCCACCCAGTTGTATCTAACCGCTATGAAGTCAATAGGGAATGAAACCAGACTGACCACCCAGCATTGACCTAGGCACCGGAAATGACAATGGCAAACCAGCCCTGTTGACCCTGCAAAGTCCTCCTTATTAACATCTCGGGGCTTGTGCCAAAGTTGGGAGAGTTGTCCCACAGACGAGTCCAGCAACAGCCTGACATAGTCATACTTTAATGACAATGTCCCAGACACCGCCATCACTATCCCCAGGTATGTCCTGTCCCACCGACAGGACAGACCCAGCAGAGGTGGCGGCACAGTGGTATACAGTCAGGAGGGAGTTGCCCTGGGAGTCCTCAACATCAGCATGCAGTCCTCAGCATGAAGTCTCATGGCATCAGGTCAAACATGGGCAACGAAACCTTCTGCTGATTACCATCTACTGCCCCACTTCAGCTGATGAATCAGTACTCCTCCATGTTGAACAGTACTTGGAGGAAGCTCTGAGGGTGGCAAAGGCGCAGAATATACTCTGGGTGGGAGACTTCAATATCACCAAGAGTGACTCGGTAGCACCACTACTGACCGAGCTGGCCGAATCCTAAAGGACATAACTGCTAGACTAGGTCTAAGGCAGGTGGTGAGAGAACTAACGAGAGGAAAAAATATATTTGACCTTGTCCTCACCAATCTGAATGCTGCAGATGCATATGTCCATGACAGTATTGGTAGGAACAACCACCGCACAGTCCTTGTGGAGACAAAGTCCCATCTTCACATTGAGGATACCCTCCATCATGTTGTGTGGCATTACCACCATGCTAAATGGGATAGATTTCGAACAGATCTAGCAATGCAAATGCAGCATCCATGAAGTGCTGTAGGCCATTAGCAGCAGCAAAATTGTACTCAAACACAATCTGTAACCTCATAATCTGGCATATCCCCCACTCTACCGTTACAATCAAGCTGGGGGATCAACCCTGGTTCAATGAAGAGTGCAGGAGGGCATGCTAGGAGCAGCAGCAGGCATACCTCAAATTGAGGTGTCAACCTGGTGAAGTTACAACCCAGGACTACTTGCGTGCCAAACAGTGTAAGCAGCATGCGATAGACAGACCCACGCAATCCCATAACCAATGGATCAGATCTAAGCTCTGCAGTCCTGCCACATCCAGTCGTGAATGGTGGTGGACACTTAAACAACTAACTGGAGGAGGTGGCTCCACAAATATCCCCATCCTCAATGATGGCGGAGCCCAGCACATCAGTGTAAAGATAAGGCTGAAGTATTTGCAAAAGTCTTCAGCCAAAGGGGCTGAGTGGATGACCTATCTCGGTCTCCTGCTGAGGTCCCCAGCATTAGGGCGGCACAGTGGCGCGGTGGTTAGCAGCCTCACAGCTCCAGCGACCCGGGTTCAATTCTGGGTACTGCCTGTGTGGAGTTTGCACGTTCTCCCTGTGTCTGCGTGGGTTTCCTCCGGGTGCTCCGGTTTCCTCCCACATGCCAAAGACTTGCTGGTTGATAGGTTAATTGGCCATTATAAATTGCCCCTAGTATAGGTAGGTGGTAGGGAAATATAGGGACAGGTGGGGATGTGGTAGGAATATGGAATTAGTGTAGGATTAGTATAAATGGGTGGTTGATGGTCGGCACAGACTCGGTGGGCTGAAGGGCCTGTTTCAGTGCTGTATCTCTAAACTAAACATTACGGATGCCAGTCTTCAGCCAATTCGATCCACTCCGCATGATATCAAGATATGACTGAAGGCACTGGATACTGCAAAGGCTATGGGTCCTGACAGCATTCTGGCAATAGTACTGAAGACTTGTGCTCCAGAACATTCTGTGCCCCTAGCCAAGCTGTTCCAGTACAGCTACAACACTGGCATCCACCCGGCAAAGTGGAAAATTGCCCAGATATGCCCTCTACCCAAAAAGCAGGACAGGTCCAACCCAGCCAATTACCGCCCCATCAGTCTCCTCTCAATCATCAGTAAAATGATGGAAGGTTTCGTCAACAGTGCTATAAAGCGGCACTTGCTTAGCAATAACCTGCTCACTGATGCTCAGTTTGGGTTCCTCCAGGGCCACTCAGCTCCTGACCTCATTACAGCCTTGGTTCAAACATGGACAGAAATACTGAACTCAAGAGGTGAGGTGAAAGTGACTGCCCTTGACATCAAGGCAACATTTGACCGAGTATGGCGTCGAGGAGCCCTAGCAAAACTGGAGTCAATAGGAATCGGGGGAAAACTCTCTGCTGGTTGGAGTCATACCTAGCTCAAAGGAAGATGGTTGTGGTTGTTGGAGGCCAATCATCTGAGCTCGAGGACATCACTGCAGGAGTTCCTCAGGGTAGTGTCCTAAGCCCAACCTTCTTCAGCTGCTTCATCAATGACCTTCCTTCAATCATAAGGTCAGATGTGGGGATGTTCGCTGATGATTGCACAATGTACAGCACCATTCAGAACTACTCAGATACTGAAATAAAAGCAAAATACTGCGGATGCTGGAAATCTGAAACAAAAACAAGAAATGCTGGATTCACCCAGCAGGTCTGGCAGCATCTGCGGAAAGAGAAGCAGAGTTAACGTTTCGGGTCAGTGACCCTTCTTCGGAACTGTTCCGAAGAGTTCCGAAGAAGGGTCACTAACCCGAAACGTTAACTCTGCTTCTCTTTCCGCAGATGCTGCCAGACCTGCTGGGTGAATCCAGCATTTCTTGTTTTTGTTTACTCAGATACTGAAGCAGTCTGTATAGAAATGCAGTAAGACCTGGACAATGTCTAGGCTTGGGCTGATAAGCGGCAAGTAACATACACGCCACACAAGGGCTAGGCAATAACCATCTCCAACAAGAAAGAATCTAACCATCTCCCTTTGACATTCAATGGCATTACGATCGCTGAATTCCCCACTATCAACATCCTGGGGGCTACCATTGACCAGAAACTGAACTGGAGTAGTCATGTAAATACCGCGGCTACAAGAAGAGATCAGAGGCTAGTAACTCACCTCCTGACTCCCCAGAGCCTGTCCACCATCTACAAGGCACAAGTCAGGAGTGTGATGGAATACTCTCCACTTGCCTGAATGGGTGCAGCTCCAACACTCAAGAAACCTGACACCATCCAGGACAAAGCAGCCACTAGATTGGTACCCCATTTACAAACATTCACTCCCTCCACCACCGACACACAAAGGCAGTAGAATGCATCTACAAGATGCACTGCAGCAATGCACTAAAGCTGCTTAGACAACACCTTCCAAACCTGCGATCTCTACCACCTAGAAGGACAAGGGCAGCAGATGCATGGGAACACCACCACCTGCAGGTTCCCCTCCAAGTCACACACCATCCTGACTTGGAACTATATTGCCATTCCTTCACTGTCGCTGGGTCATAACCCTGGAACTCCCATCCTAACAGCACTGTGGGTGTACCTACCCTGCATGGACTGCAGTGGTTCAAGAAGGCAGCTCACCACCACCTTCTCAAGGGCAATTAGGGATGAGCATTAAATGCTGGTCTAGCCAGTGACATCCATATCCCATGAACAAATAAAAAAAAGCAATCCTTTATCTAGGCTAATATATCACCCCCTACACCATGAACTCTTATTTTGTGCAGTCACCTTTGATGTGGCACTTTATCAAATGCCTTTTGGAAATCCAAGGACACCACATTTACTGGCTCCCCTTTATCTGCATTGTTTGTTGCTTCCTCAAAGAACTCTAATAAATTAGTCAAACTTGACTTCCCTGTCACAAAACCATGTTCATTCTGCCTGATCACATTAAGAGTTTCTAAGTGCCCTGCTACAACCTCCTTAATAATAGATTCTAGTATTTTCCCTATGACAGATGCTGGCTAACTGACCTATAGTTTCCTGCTTTCTGTCTCCCTCCTTTCTTGAATAGAGGAGTTACATTCGCTATTTTCCAATCTGATGGGACCTTTCCAGAATCTAGGGAATTTTGGAAAATTACAACCAATGCATCTACTATCTCAGCAGCAACTTCTTTTAAGACCCTAGGATGCAAGCAACAGATCCTGGGGACTTGTCAGCCTTTCTTTCTAATAGTTTTCTTCGTACCTTTTCCCTGGTGATTGTAATTCTTTAAAGTTCCTCCCTCTCTTTCACCTCTTGACTTACAAGTATTTCTGGGCTGTTATTTGTGTCTTCTACAGTGAAAACAGACACAAAATATCTGTTCAACACATCCATCATTTCCTATTTCCCATTATTAATTTCCAGGTTCCTTCTCTAGAGGACCAACGCTCACTTTAGTTACTCTTTTCCTTTTTGAATACTTGTAGAAACTCTTGCTATCCATTTTTATATTTCTAGCTAGCTTTCTCTCATATTATAATTTCTCCCTCCATATTTTTTTCATCATTCTTTGCTGGTTTTTAAATTCTGTCCAATCTTTTGACCTACCACTAATCTTTGTAGAATTGTTTGCTTTTTCTTTCAATTTGATACTATCCTTAACTTCCACAGATGGTGCGACCTTCTCATAGCCTTTCTTTCTCACTGGAATATATCTTTGCTGAGTGTTATGAAATATCTCCTTAAATGTCTGCCATAGCATCTCTACTGTTCCACACTTCAACTTTTAATTTCCCAGTTCACTTTCGACAGCTCTGCCTTCATACCCTTGTACTTGCCTTTATTTAAGTCTCAAACGCTAGTCTTAGACACACACCCTCAAACTGAATGAAAAATTTAATCATGTTATGGTCACTGCTACCCAGAGGCACCTTTACTATGGGGTCATTAATTAATCCTGTCTTTTTGCACATTACCAGGTCTAGAATAGCCTGCTCTTTGATTAGCTCTAGAATGTGCTGCTCTAAGAACTCATCTTCTGAGCTATCTTTGCAAACCTGATCCGTCCAATCTGTATGTAGATTAAAATCACCCATGATTATTGCTGTACCTTTCTTACAAGCTCCCATTATTTCTTCCCGTATACTCTGTCCTACAGTGTAGCTACTGTTAGGGGGTCTATAAACTACTTCCACAAGTGACTTCTCACCTTCGCTATTTCTTATCTCTACCCAAAGTGATTCTACAGCTTGATCTTTAGAACTAAGGTCAGCTCTCACTATTGTACTTCTTTCTCCAAATGTGATATTTTATATCAAGACATTTAAACTATTTCAAATGATTACAAGCACAAATCATAACCTCTCACTCCCTCGCCCCTTAGTTTGTTATTATTTTCAGAATACCACAAATTTGATGCAATATGGTCCTGTGCTATTATCAAATAGGACATTACTCCAATATCTGATCTATGATAAAAGTGTTTAGAGAAATAAAAGCTGAATGGGAAAAATTGAAATTTAGTGATACCTTGGTGCTTTAATTAGTTGTATATATATCTTTCCAAAGTTTGATCATCTTCTTAAATCCTGTGGACCAATCGGCATCCTCAAAAACACTCAACACACATTTTTTACTAATGTATTTAGATTTTAATACTCAGTAATGTGGCAATATTATACTAATACAATTTATAGTGTTCAAAAGGACAACAATGTATGGCAGTCATTGGTTTACTCACCACCCTTTTTATTTTTCTGCATAGAAGATTGTGTATTGAGAATTTAGTGACAACATGATTATTCTGCTTTCATTTGTTTTACCCAGATAAAACTGTTGCAATGAATAAGAGTTTAATTTATTTAATCTCAGAACTATTGAGTAATCTCCCAGAAAAGTTGGCCCTTGAAACATATCTTATTATATTGCACCTGCTGATCAGCAGTTTCTAAATGCCATTTTATCACAGGATATAACAGCAACTTTTCTTCACCTCATTCTACACACCTGGGAATCAGTAATTTCTTTCAAAGTTCGATCAGACCCCACTGCAAAGATGGTTTTACTATCTGGTGAGATACAAAGATCAGCGTAACTGCAGGTCTTCAGTACACACTCCGATTCTCGCTTTCCAGTCAGTGTATTCCATTCATACACTGCACCATCCATACCACAGGAAATCAATTTACTGTCATCCAAATTCCAGACGATAGCACGAATCTGTATTGGGAAGAAATGGAAGAACATCAGTGTATAATTTTTTAAGTACTCACTTTACCATGTACTTCACAAAGTTCCACTGCATTTTAGTAAAAATCACATTCAATATATACACTTGGGCCTTTACAGTGTTCACTGAACATATACAGACTTAAAGGGCTGAATCTTCATAGGGCGGCAGAGGTAGGGATGGAGTTGGGTGGGTTCAGAAAATCGTGCCACCGAGAGACATGAGTGTTTTCAATATGGTTCTGACGTGCTGGGATTTTTGAAACAGAGTCAGCAAGCAGAAAACAGCAAGGTGCCAGAAAAGGCAGGCCTGTAACTTGGCATGCAAACAAGCTAATTGTCAGCTCATTGAGGGGCAGCTTGCAATTATTCAGAGGGACACAGGAAACAGGGAAGTTCTCCAGCCTGTCCATGAGGAGGAGGCAACATGTCAGTGGGGACTGAGTCATGAACGTGGGTGTTAGAGCACTGTTTAAGAGGGTGAAGGCTCAGGGGTCATCTCATTCATTGGCACACACTGGCCATCACATTACCAGTGCTCCCTGGGAGTTCAGTTAGTGAGAGTTGGGGCAGTTGGGGGTTGGAGAACTGAGACTGCAGGAGTCACGGGGGCACAGCAGGGGGGCTCCAGGAGCTGTGAAAGTCCAGCTGGAGGCAAGCAAAGCCATTCCTGCAAATGAGGATTAGTTACTCTTAATTAGAGATGAGCAGCAGCGTTAGCAGCAGATTCAGACACCTAGCCACAAGGGACACAGCGGTGAGGAACAAGGGGTTGGGGGACAACGAAGGCAATACCCTCACAACAGGGTGCACCAATGAAAAGTAATCTTCCTAGAAGTGTCAGAGCAGCAGTGCCGCTGGAAGCTGCTCCTATCCAAGCAATTGGTTTCTTCAAGTGAGAACCAGGCCATGTACAATAAGTTGAGAGGGAGGGTGAAGAGTAAAATTAGACTGGCAAAGAGAGACTATGATAATAGAATGGCAGGCAGCATAAAAGAAGCCAAATATTTTCTACCGACATGTAAATAGTAAGCAGATGGTAAGGGATGTGGGTGGTTTTATCATTGGGTTTTAACTCCTTTATGTTTTATTTGTCAAATAAGCAGACTGTGACAGGTTTTCTTGTAGGTTTAAAACAGAAGATTAACTATTTATTGAGCAATATTCATTCCCAAAATTACCGCAACCACACCCACACATGCATTCACACACATACACACACACACATACACACACACACACACATACACACACACACACACACACACACACACACACATGCGTGAAAAGATAGAGGGGAAAAGGGGTAAGTGGTTTGAAGTGAGGTAGGTTTTCGGGGTTCATGTTAAACCTGGTGAATCTTCTCAGAGATCAATTTCTCCTTTAAAGTTGCAGGCTTGGGTTGTTTGTAGATTTTTCTGGTAGTTGAGACTTCAATTTGGATACAGAGGATCACTTTGAGTTCTCTGCTGCACAAGTTTAAGTGTAGAATTCACAGAGGGCACCTTCTTTGGCTTTTGCTGGATTTCTCCCAGCTCTCAGCTGGACAGGCTTTTGCGATGTTTGTTCTGATCTCTCCTCTCTCCAGAGAGCTACCTTTTAAGGTCAAAACTCTCTTACGACGTTGAGTCCCCTCCCTATAGTAATAAACAATGGCCGAGGATGTGGCTGCTTCACACCTTCTTTGTTTCAGAAGAACCCATTCAATTCAAAAATGTCTCTTGATGGGTGTAATTGACACCCCTTAGCTTAGAATGTATCCTTTTGTCCTTGCCAGACAGTAAGACAGAATGAATATGGCAGCGTTTGCTGACAACACAACCATAAGGTGGCACAGTACTGTGCAAATGCAGCCTCACCCACTGAAACATCACTGTCTGCGACGGGTCAGGCAGTTGCCAGTATTAAAGATGACACTGCTCAATTTGTCACATAAGACAAATTAAACACAAATCCTCTCAATGGCTGCGATCGCTGCCACCATCTCACTCCCAACAGTACCCCACCCCCTCTTGCCATCGTGCTTCTCTTCACCACGCCCTCCCACACCGTCTGCTCGCCGCTTGCTCCCTGTCTCACCACTGCCTTCCCTCAGCCTCTTGCTCCCACCCTCTCCACTTCCCCTCCTCAGCTGCTTGCTCCCCGCCTTGCCGCTTCGACTGCTCGCTCCCCGCTTCCCCCCTCACCCCTGCCAGCCGCTTGCTCCAGGCCTCTCTCCCCTGGGTTATTTGCTCCCACATCACCCTGTTACCCCTCAGCCGCTCGCGCCCTGCCTTGCTGCTTTAGCAGCTCATTTCCCACTCCCCACTGGTTCTTCAGGTGGCACAGCAGGGAGTGATTGGCCAAGGGTTCAATTCTAGGTACTGCCTGTGCGGAGTTTGCAAGTTCTCCCTGTGTCTGCATGGGTTTCCTCCGGGCGCTCCGGTTTCCTCCCACATGCCAAAGGCTTGCAGGTTGATAGGTAAATTGGCCATTATAAAATTGCCCCTAGTATAGGTAGGTGGTAGGGAAAATATAGGGACAGGTGGGGATGTGGTAGGAATATGGAATTAGTGTAGGATTAGTATAAATGGGTGGTTGATGGTCGGCACAGAGTCGGTGGGCCGAAGGGCCTGTTTCAGTGCTGTATCTCTAAATAAAATAAAAAATAAATAAAAAATAAAAATAAATAAATAAATAAAATAAAATAAGGGGGGGGGGGGGGGGGGGGGAAACAACAAATCCCAAAGTGAGTAGCCAAGGGAGGAAGGGCGAGGGCAGGAACAAGTAGCTGAGGGAAGGCAGCAGTGAGGGCGGGAGCGAGTGGCTGAGGGAAGTCAGCGGTTAGGTGAGGAGCGAGCGGCCAAGGGGGGAAGTGGCGAGGTTGAGGGAAGGCAGCGGAAAATTGAAAGTGGCAATTGAAGCGGGGATGGGAGGATGGAGCAGGGTAATGTTAGTAGGAATGGCGCCAGCGATCGCAGCCATTGAGGGGCGAGGACATCATTGCGTGGTGACGCCAGTGCACGCATGAGTGCATTCATACTGGCAAGCTGGCAAATGTTTGCACACACTGACGACGTCCATGATTGCTCTGCTCATGCTCTGCATTGTCAGGAATTACTATGTTTGAGTATGTAGTTTGACCTTTGGTAGCCATTTTGCAGCACATTGCTCACTTTTTAAAGGAAAAGTCAATGTTAGAACTCTTCAATTTGGTTTCTGTATTTTCAATTGCTGCACTTCTGTGAGCGTGACAGTAATAAGAGGTGGAGTGCGGCCTATTAGGGACAAAGAGGGTACTATATGCTTAGAGGCACAGGGAAAGACTAATATAATTAATTAGTACTTCGTATCAGTGTTCACTAAGGAAGTGGAATCTGACCAGATATATGCAGAATCGGAGAGAGTAAATAGATAGGGAATAAATTGTGAGGGGGGAAGATACTAAAAAGGTTGGCTATGCTTAGGGTATTTAAGTCACCTGGTCTGGATGGCTTGCATCCCAGGTTGGAAAAGGAAATGGGGATGGAGATAGCAGAATGGCTTGCCATAATCTTCCAATCTTCACTGGATATGGGGGAGGTGCCAGAGGATTGGAGAGTGGCAAATGTGGCAACCTTATTCAAGAAAGGGTGTAAAAGGACAGTTCTAGCAACTACAGGCCAGTTAGTTAAACATCAGTGGTGGGTAAAGTTTAAGAAACAATAATCAGGGGAAGAATCAACACACACTTGGAGAGCTTTGGGTTAATTAAGGATAGCCAGCACGGATTTGTAAAAGGCAGACCATGCTTGACTAATCTAATTGAACTTTTTGATGAAGTAACAGAGAAGGGAATGCAGTGGATGTTGTTTATGTGGATTTTAAGAAAGTGTTTGATAAGGTACCAGATAAAAGGCTGGTTAACAAAATTGAGGCTCATGGAATAGGAGGGTCAGTGTCCAACTGGATAGAAAATTGGCTTAAGGACAGAAAGCAGCAAGTTGTAGTAAATGGTTGTTTTTCCAACTGGAGGATAGTAGACAGTGGTGTTCCCCAAGGGTCAGTGCTGGGACCACTGCTTTTTTCGCTATTTATAAATGACTTGGACCTTGGGATACTGAGTAGAATCTTAAAATTTGCTGATAACACCAAACTTGGAGGTGTGGCAAACAGTGAGGATGATATGAACCACCTGCAACAGGACATAGATAGGCTTGCAGACTGGGCAGAGGTGGCAGATGGAATTTAATACAGACAGGTTAGTGTGAAGTAATGCATTTTGGGAGAAGGAATAAGGAGAGGCAATACATGCTTAATGGCACAGTTCTAAAGAGTGTGCAGGAACAGAGGGACCTGGGGTCATATGCATCAATCTTTGAAAGTGGCAGGACATATTGAGAGAGTGGGTATAAAGCTTGTGGGATCTTGGGCTTCATAAACAGAGGCATTGAGTACAAAAGCAGGGAAGTTATCCTGACCCTTTATAAAGTTCTGGTTAGGCCCAAACTAGAGAAATGCATCCAGTTCTAGTCACCACACTTCAGGAAGGATGTGAGGGTCTTCGAGATGGTGCCGAGGAAACTTACCAGAATGATTCCAGGGATGGTGGATTACAAGATGTTACAAGGTTAGATTGGAAAAATGGGGTTGTTCTCCTTAGAATAAAAGAGACTGAGGGAGATTTAATAGAAATGTACAAAATTATGAAAAGTTAGACAAGGAAAAACTGTTCCCATTAACTGATGTTACAAGGACTAGAGGATACAGATTGAAGGTTTTGGACAATCAATGCAGAGGGAATGTGAGGACAAACTTTTTTACGCAGTGAATGGTGATGACCTGGAACCCGTTGCCACAAGGATGGTGGAAACAGAGACAATCAATGACTTCAAAAGGAAACTGGATAGCCACTTGAAGAAAATAGACTTGCAGGGCTACAGGAATGAAGCAGTAGGGTGGGACTGATTGGATAACTCTGTGGAGTGCTGGCATGTACTCCATGGGCTGAATGGCTTTATTCTGTGTTTTTTTACATTTTTTTTTTTAGAGCTACAGCACTGAAACAGGCCCTTCGGCCCACCGAGTCTGTGCCGACCATCAACCACCCATTTATACTAATCCTACATTAATCCCATTTCCCTCTCACATCCCCACCTTCCCTCAATTCCCCTACCTATACTAGGGGCAATTTATAATGGCCAATTTACCTATTAAACTGCAAGCCTTTGGCTGTGGGAGGAAACCGGAGCACCCGGCGAAAACCCACGCGGTCACAGGGAGAACTTGCAAACTCCGCACAGGCTGTAAATGACTCTATGACCTGTGTGACCTCAGTGAGAATCACTTCAGGCCTAGCAGATCTTGTGGGCATGCTCTGCCAGTAGACGTAAAAGTTAAAGAGTTTTGCTGAAGTTCTTTGCATCTGAGTCATTCCAAGGATCGGCTGCTGACTTGGGTGGCCTTTCTCAAGCAGCTGCCCATCATTTCGTAAGACAGTTTACAGATGTGCTGCTCGAGAGGGCCACGTCTTACATAGAGTTTCAAATGGCTACCATAACGCAGTCACAGAGGGCAGTGGGATTCGCCTCCATCACTGGATTCCCTCAGGTGGAGGGGGTCATCAATTGCAGCCAGGTGGCTATCAAGGCACTGATTGAGCAGCCAGGAAGATTCCTCAAAAGAAAGGGATTTCACTTCCTAAGTATCCAACTTCTCTTTGACCACAGCAAGTATTTCATGCAGTTGTGTGCACAGCATCCTGGCAGCTGCCATGATTGCTTCATTCTCAGGCAATCGCACTTGCCGCAGCTCTTCATGGCACCTGAGAGACTCCGTGGATGGCTGTTAGGGGACAAGGGATATATCCTGAAAAGATGGCTACAGACAGTGATGCGAGACCCTGCAATGGAGGCACAGAGGTGCTACAACTGATGCCATCTCATCACCAGGACCACCATCGAACAGGCCATCAGACTTCTGAAGATGCAATTCTAGTGCCTTCACTGGTTGGCACCCTCCAGTACTCTCCCGCAAGGGTCTCTCACATTGTGGTTCTCTACTGTGCTCTCGATAACATGGTCCTCCAGAGAGTTGTGAACCTTGTCGAGGGGGAAGTAGTGGAGCAGCAAATTTCCTCAGAGGAGGAGGAAGAAACAGGGGAGAACACTGCCCATGTTTTGCAAGGTCTTTCACAGGACAGGATCAGAGATCAAAGTATCAAGCAGGTTGGCAGGAAAATTCACGCAGCAATATTCAGGAACTTTGCTCCTGAGGGCACCTCATTCAGGAAAGCACTTGGGTCTGATGCTCAACTTCATTGAAATAACATAGCCCCTCCATCATCCACATAAGGCAGAAGTCTGCCATTGCTCCCCAAAATGAATGAGGCACAAGTCACCAATGGCTACACAATTACCTCGAGCACAAACCTCTGCATCGCTCCTCCACATCTTCCTTCGTTTCCCTTGATTTCATCAAAGACTGGAAACATACAGGACTCAGTTCAAACAACACCACATCCATTGTATTGAATTCTCATAACTTTACTCAACATAACACATGTCACCCAAGTCAATATCAATGTGAAATTACCAACATGGTGGTCTTCACTCATGACTGCTCCTATGGGGTGCTACCCCTATGGTTGCAGATGAGGTGGAGGTAGCCAGCTCGCTTG
Organism: Heterodontus francisci; assembly: GCF_036365525.1. Taxonomy (NCBI): domain Eukaryota; kingdom Metazoa; phylum Chordata; class Chondrichthyes; order Heterodontiformes; family Heterodontidae; genus Heterodontus; species Heterodontus francisci. Next base: position 29,841,490 of record NC_090378.1, on the reverse strand, counting down.
TATGTGCTTGCGGCTGAGATGCATCTTGGAAGTGCCAATGGGTGCACCTCCACTAGTGACAATGCAGGAGCAGCCTCTATCACAGGGCCTTATAGAACAGATGGTGCCTCAGTCAGTGGGGCCAAGATGGCAGATGATGATGATGATGATGACGGTGCCCCATGTGTGGTGGCCCCTCAACATCATCTCTGACCCCCTGAGCCATTTGATGGAGTGCTTGATTATCAGAGGGAACCACCAGTTGGAGCACAACAGGCATCCACTCCATGCATCTTTGTGCCATTCGCACCACTGACCGGTCAATGCACAGAATGTCAACTCACTGCTCCTTCATATACTCAGTGATGCCACATCTGGCTTGCCACGAGATTGACCAATCTTTCAATGGAGGAGTTCATGTTCTCAAAACCCTCAGACATAGCAATGCACATGTGCTGAATGAACTCCTCCATTCTGTTCCCATGACTCTGCACCACTTCAAGGAACTCTGACATGTGGGCACACATCTTCGGCAACTGGTCCAGGAATACCTGCCTTGTATGTGATTTCCAAGGCTGTGCATCTCTGCCCAGCTAAGCATGGCTGAATCTATCCACCATCCTCTGATGGGAACAGCCCACAGCTGCCTCTGAGTCCCTCACCTCCTCCTGTTCACTTGCAAAGTATTGCTCACCCTGTGCCACCAGATTGCATGAGGGCGCTGGCAGAGGGTGCACTTGACTGTTGTGAAATTATTCATCATCTCTGCTTCCACCACCCTTGTAGGCAGCGAGTTCCAGATTATTACCATTCACTGCGTAAAAAATTTCTTCCTCACATCCCCCTGCATCAATTGCCCAAAAACTTTAATCTGTGTTCCCTAGCCCTTGTACCATCAGATAATGAAAACTGCTTTTCTTTGTCTACCCTATCCAAACCTGTCATAATCTTGTATACCTCAATCAAATCTTCCCTCAATCTCCTTTGCTCCAAGTAGAACAACCCCAGCTTCTCCAACCTAACTTTGTATCTAAAATCCCTCATTGCTGGAAACATTCGGGTAAATCTCCTCTGCACACTCTCAAGGGTCCTCACATCTTTCCTAAAGTTGGTGACCAGAACTGAATGCAATACTCGAGTTGTGGCCTAACCAGATCTATATAAAGGTTCAGCATAACTTCCCAGTTTTTGTCCTCAAATATCTCTAATTATGAAGCCCAAGATCCTGTATGCTTTGCTATCTACTCTTTCATAATGTCCTGCACCTTCAAAGATCTATGCACATGAACCGCCAGGTCCTTCTACCCCTGCACACTCTTTAGAACTGTGCCATTTTACTCTCCCTATCCCTTTTGCCAAAATGCATCACCTCACATTTCTCTGTATTAAATTCCATCTGCCACCTCTCTGCGCATTCTGCTGCCCTATGTCCTGTTGCAGTTGTCTGGTATTATTCTGACTGTCTGTCACACCTTCAAGTTTGAAATTTTACCCTGTATTCCAATATCCAGGTTATATATATATATATATATATATATATATATCAAAAAAGCAGTGGTCCTAGGATTGAATCTTGAGGAACATCCTCCAGTCTGAAAAACAACCATTTTCCGCGACTCTGTTTTCTGTCCTTAATCCAATTTTTTTATCCTATTCCATGGGTCTCAATTTTGTTAACCAACCTTTTATGTGGTACTTGTTGTGGGATGACCTTAAGAAGGTACCACCTTAAGAGCCGTAAGTGAAGGTCACCAGAGAAAGTGATGTCGCGTCACACATGACCAGGGAGTTGTGGGTGTAGCCCGACAGGGTGAGATGTGTTTAGATGTGCTCATGCAGTAATTTTATATATATATATATTTTATATATATGTTCTACTTAAGTAGAATAAAAACCAGCGTTTTCTTTGGATATTACTTGTAGTTCTGGGAGTTTTAGAATAGTTCACATATCAAAGGGACAAGCAATATTACAGTGCTTTGTCAAAGGCTTTCTTAAAATCCATACAGACAACATCCATTTTTTTCCCTTCAACAACCTTCTCTGATCCTTCACCAAAAAATTCGATTAGATTAGTCAAGCACAATCTGCCTTTTACAAATCTGTGCTGGCTCTCCCTAATTAACTCAAATCTCTCCAAGTGCCTGCTGATTTTTTCCATGATTATTGTTTCTAAAACCATACCCACCACAGATATTAAACTGACTGGCCTGTAGTTACTAGGAATGTCCATACACTTGGCATGGACTCGATGGGCCGAATGGTTTCCTTCTGTGCCATTTTGACTTTATGACCCTTTCTTGAATAAGGCTGTCACATTGACCACTCTCCACTCTTCTGGTACCTCCCCCTATCTCGGGAAGATTAGAAGATTCTGGCAAGCCCTTCCGTTATCTCCATTCCCAGTTCCTTTAGCAACCTGGGATGCTAGCCATCTGGACCAGGCAACTTATCTACTCTAAGCATAGCCAGACTCTCCAGTACATCCTGCCTATCAATTTCTTCTTTACTAAAAGTAAACAGTTCCTAGATGTGTACAGTGCTGAACACAGAAAATATGCAATGCTATGTATCATCTCAATTTGCTGTTTTCTGTGATTACATTGCTGCTGTGTACTTATAGTTTATTTAATATATATTTAGATATTTCATGTTGCTTTCTAATTATTGTTCTTAACTTACATTGTTATAACTTTAGTATCATGCTTTAGTATCTTCAAAGCTATTTCTCTACCTCTTTAAGGTTGTTTTTTTATCCTTATATTCAGACAGGTGTAAGATAACACATGTCCATTTGTATCTACCCTTTGAACATGAAATTACTTTTACCCATCATCAATTGATACAGTATTAAACATGGCCATAGATGTGGAATTAGTCTTGGTCATTTATCAATTAATTTCGTATTATCCATGTTCATATGTAAAGATATGGGATTACAGAATCCAGTGCACTTATCCTTTCTTATAAACACTGGATAATCTTTACCATTTTTAAAATACTCACAGATATGATATGATGAGAAATATAGCATTGCCTATGTCACATAAGTCACTAATCATCATGATGGCAGACTGAGAAGGCTCAAGAAAAATCAGAAACAAAATTTCTGAAATGTATGATATATACTAGTTTGAATCTCACCTTCCCATTGTGACCTTTAAGATTAACCTGGTTTTCAAATGTTGTTGTGGAATGAACATGAATGACGTTTCCATTCACAACTGCAAATAGGTGTCCACCATTGCTGAAGGAACACTGAAAGAAGAGAAGATAGTATTAAAAGTCATACCATTACAGAAGCTGGAAACTCTGGAGCAGTATAAATGGCAGTCCAGTGTTAAGAAGGTGCTTTTATTTTTAAAATTTTTTTTTGAGGACTTGTATTTTAGAACTATGGACATTGGCTCATTTGGAAAACTGAAAGATTTCCATGGATGTGTTTTCTATTTACAAGGGTCACTAGGAGGTCTTGTTTGAAAACAAACTTTTACTGGATGTCACATGCCTTACGCTCAATAAACATCAGACTCCTTGGTGACTTGGGGGAGATGTTTACAGAGAAGTGACACATCAAGATTTATGATGGCCAGGACGTTTCACTTTTGGGATATTGTTTTGGTTCAGTTGGGGTGTCGACTGTTTTGAAGGTAGCTGAGTTTGTAGTCTGCTGAAAAGAAACACCCAGCTCATCTTTCCTGCACCTCTCTAAGAGATCCTGAGAAATCCAGTGTGTGAGAGCTAAAAGCCCTGATGCTGCATTTCTCCTGAGAAGCTCCTGGAAAGCCTACCAGATTAATTCTTGATGCCGCCTAAAAAGAACTGCTCCAGAAAAGATCCCAGTGATCCGTCTACATGTACACAGTTGCCAGACTGTATGCCATTTGGGGACACAACATATCATCCTTTTTCTTCAAGAATTAGCAAATATTTGGCCAAAGTTTTTTTTTTGTCTTTTTTTGGTAAAAGAATCCTGCCGAGAAAATTCCTTTTTTGTTCTTTAACCAATGTGTGTGTGTTGAGTATTTAAAAGGGAACTTTCATATTTCAATCTGTGTGTTCATGCTTTGCTTCTTTACTGGATTAGTCTTGTTTTATAATAAACTGATAATTTTGCTGTTTATTAAAGAAACCTGGTTGGTGTATTTATTCAGGATAAAGAGTAGAGTACATGATTAAATGATTATGCGGTTACTGGTACAGTCAAATATATGTGGAGACATGTGGAGAAGTGGAACTAGAGAAAGGCAGTGTACTCCTCCCACCTTGGTAGTAACAACAGGTGCAGCGCATTGCGAGTTATAAGATGCTGTTGGGTCATTAAGAAAGAGATAAACTACATGTAAATATAAAATGAGCTGGAAATTGGGCCAGAACTTATTGGCTTCAATTGGATGCATTTAAAATAGAAGTGAAGGAAGAAACAGCAAACAGGGAGAAGCCTTAGAAAAGTAGTCACGATGAGAGAGGTAATGCATTAAAAGACCAAAGGTTTAAAAAAAAACAATATCAGCATGCCAACGATGACATACAGGAAAAGACCCTCTAGTCCATCCAACTTGCTCCACATTGAGGGGGGAATTTTATGCTCTATTCTGCGGCAACTTTATATATAATCAGTGGGATGGTGGCGGAGGAGGCCCCATCACTTTGTTGCCGCCACCCAAATTAAGTGCGGGGTGGGATGGCCTTCCTGCCCCGCTACTAATTGAGGCCCTTAAGTGGGAAATTAATGCCAAATTAAGGGCCTCATCCTGTCGTTGCCAGTATTAGCCTAGTGGCAGGTGGGCCTTTTGTCGCACAGGGAGCATGACAATCCATCCCATGCGGGTTGCTTGACCACTCCCAGGGGCGGGGGGTGTGTTTTCAAAGGCATTTAGTGCCTAATCGGGGGACGTGACATCAGAAAGGGGGGGGGGGGAGGAGGCTGCTGAGAGCCACACCCTGCCCTTTTTAAAAAAAAATTGTTTATGGGAAGTGGGCATTGCTGGCTCGGCCAGCATTTATTGTCCATCCCTAATTGCCCTTGAGAAGGTGGTGGTGAGCTGCCCTCTTGAACCACTGCAGTCCATGTGGGGTAGGTGCTGTTAGGAAGGGAGTTCCAGGATTTTGACCCAGTGACAGTGAAGGAACGATGATATACTTCCAAGTCAGGATGATATGTGGCTTGGAGGAGAACTTGCAGGTGGTGGTGTTCTCATGCATCTGCTGCCCTGTCCTTCCAGGTGGAAGAGGTTGTGGGTTTGGAAGGTGCTCTTTAAGGAGTCTTAGTGAGTTGCTGCAGTGCATCTTGTATATAGTACACACTACTGCCACTGTGCGTTTGTGGTGGAGGGAGTGAATGTTTGTGAATGGTGGGCTGCTTTGTCCTGGATGGTGTTGAGCTTCTTCAGCGTTGTTGGAGCTGCACCCATCCAGGCAACTGGAGAATATTCTATCACTCGTACCTAGTAGACGGTGGACAGGCTTTAGGGAGTCAGGAGGTGAGTTACTCGCTGCAGGAGTCCTAGCCTCTGACCTGCTCTTGCAGCCACAGTATTTATATGGCTACTCCAGTTCAGTTTCTGGTCCATGGTAACCCCCCAGAATATAGACAATGGGGAATTTAGTGATCATAATGTCATTGAATGTCAAGGGGATTTGGTTCGATTCTCTCTTGTTGGAGATGGTCATTGCCTGGCACTTGTGTGGTGCGAATGTTATTTGCCACTTATCAGCCCAAGCCTGGATATTATCCAGGTCTTGCTGCATTTCTACATGGACTGCTTCAATGATGTGAGGTAATGCATCTTGGAAGGTCTAATGCAGGTGAGAGGTATACAATAAATGGCAGAACCCTTAGGAGTATTGACAGGCAGAGAGATCTGGGCGTACAGGTCCACAGGTCACTGAAAGTGGCAACGCAGGTGGATAAGGTAGTCAAGAAGGCATACCGCATGCTTGCCTTCATCGGTCTGGGCATAGAGTATAAAAATTGGCAAGTCATGTTGCTGCTGTACAGAACCTTAGTTAGGCCACACTTAGAATATTGCGTGCAATTCTGGTCGCCACACTACCAGAAGGACGTGGAGGCTCTGGAGAGGGTACAGAGGAGGTTTACCAGGATGTTGCCTGGTCTGGAGGGCATTAGCTATGAGGAGAGGTTGGAAAAACTCTGATTGTTTTCACTGTAACGACGGAGGTGGAGGGGCGACATGATAGAGGTTTACAAAGTTATGAGCGGCATGGACAGAGTGGATAGTCAGAAGCTTTTTCCCAGGGTGGAAGAGTCAGTTACTAGGAGACATAGGTTTAAGGTGCGAGGGGCAAAGTTTAGAGGGGATGTGCGAGGCAAGTTCTTTACACAGAGGGTGGTGAGTGCCTGGAACTTGCTGCCAGGGGAGGTGGTGGAAGCAGATACAATAGCGACGTTTAAGAGACATCTTGACAAATACATGAATAGGAGGGGAATAGAGGGATATGAGCCCCGGAAGTGCAGAAGGTGTTAGTTTAGGCAGGCATCAAGATCGGCGCAGGCTTGGAGGGCCGAATGGCCTGTTCCTGTGCTGTACTGTTCTTTGTTCTTTGATGCTGAACATTGTGCAATCATCAGCAAACATCCCCACTTCTGACCTTGTGATTGAAGGAAGGTCATTGATGAAGCAGCTGAAGATGGTTGGGTCTAGGGCACTACTCTGAGAAACTCCTGCAGTGATGTTCTGGAGCTGAGATGATTGATCTCCAACAACCATAATCATCTTCCTTTGTGCTAGGTATGACTCCAACTAGTGGCGAGTTTTCCCCCTGCTTCCCATTGACTCCAGTTTTGCTAGGGCTCGTCGATGCCATACTTGGTCAAATGCTGCCTTAAAGTCAAGGGCAGTCACTCTCACCTCACCTCTTGAGTTCAGCTCTTTTGTCCATGTTTGAACCAAGGCTGTAATGACGTCAGGAGCTGAGTGGCCTTGGAGGAACCCAAACTGAGCGTCACTGTGCAGGTTATTGCTAAGCCAGTGCCGCTTTATAGCACTGTCGGCAACATCTTCCATCACTTTACTGATGATGAGAGTAGACTGATGGGGCGTTAAGTGGCCGGGTTGGCCATGTCCTGTTTTTTGTGTACAGCATGTGCCTTGGTGCTGAGCCCCTTTCCCCATGTCCCCCATCTGCAAAACCCTCCCGCTCTGACTCAAATATGGCCTGGGTCCAGTGTCTCTGCTGAGTCCAGTACTGGCAGCAGCTATTGCCTCCATGGTGGTGCTGTTCAGTGAAAGAGCGGTCAGCCTCTGATTGGTCGGCAGCACTCAGTAGACGGGACTTCTGTTGCCAGGGTTCTCAATCCAAGGAAAGACCCACCACTGTCCACTTAAGTGCCTAATTGGCATGTAATATGGCAGGCCTTTCCCAGAGGAGGCAACGTGGGGCTCTTGCCAGCGTGTTAACTGGTGGCCGAGACCCCTGTCACCCAGATAAAATCCCAGCCTGTGTATCACAATATTTGTATACTCATCATCCCACCGAAAAACATGTGATCTCCTGAGAAAGACAAAAATCCAGATTAAAACCCAGGCCAATGTGGGGAAAGAATCTAGGAAATTCCTCTCTGACTCCCTTAGCCGATGGAAATTAGTCCAGAAGATCACTCTGTGCATTTCTTGCAGAACCTACCTGTTATAACAGATGAGCTCATTAAAAGTTAAAGGCCAATTTGATATATAGCCATGATGCCTTGTCTGCATAATTTTAAAAAATCTTCAAACTATATTTATCTATTTATTTATATCTATTAAATATAATGCATTCAAACTCTTACATACAACACACATTGTCTGTGAGTGTCACACTCAATTCCTCTGGAACTTTCCCCATCACACCTGCTTGATTACACCTCTGTGGTACTGAAACAGCATATCCTCCAACTCACCATAAGCACTGTCGTGAGGAATCTGCTGTCATGTATTTTATGTAGAAATCCTGGCATTGTATCAGTGTTGCGGCCACTAACCTGTTGAAATTAATGGGCAATGCTGTAACAGTAACAGCATTGCCTATTATTCTTACTTGCTTCAGAGAAGTTGTTGAGCATTAAGCACAACCTGTTTTTCAGGCTCTGCTATGCAGGGAGATCTAAACACTGGCATCTGCCTGTGAGATATTATTTAAGGCACCATTTTTTATTACTGTGTATTTACTCAGTTTGGCTCAGTTGCAAGAACTGTTGTCTCAAAGTCTGAAGGTTGTGGATTCAAGCACCATAGCAGGATGTGATCTGACAGCTAGGCTAACACTTAAGTGCAGTACTGAGGGAGGACTTTTTGTCTCAGCTGCTGTCCTTTGGTTCTACTAACCTTGTTCTGGTAGTTCAGGTAGATTTAAAAGATCCCTTGTCACTATCAGAGAAAGAGCAGAGAAATCTCGTCATGTCCCGGTCATCATTCCTCCCTCAATCAACATAACCACAAATGCAGTTATTCAGCCAGTTGCCGTTTCTATCTGGGGTCTATCTGTGTGTAATTTGGTTGTCACAGTCGCCTACATTACAATTGTTATTCTATTTCTAGGTACTTCACGGTTTGTAAAATATTTTTCAATGTTTCTCAGGTGTGATATGGCATTACATAGATGCAAGTTTCAGGTCTTCTAGCTTTTGTTAGAGTTTCCAAACAACCTGCCTATGTAGTTGGATGTTAAGTTAAAGTTAAAAGCCAACTTGACAGACAGCAATGATACCTTGTTTGCATAATTTAAAAAAATCGTCAACACATATTCGCCTGTCTATCCATTTACATCAATGCAATGCATTAAAATTCTTACAGACAACACATACTGTTTGCGAGTATCACGCTCACTTCCTCTGGAACTTTCCCATCACACTTGCTTGATAACATCCACATTGAGCTAAAGATGTTAAAGATACATAGCACAATTCAAAGAAGAGCAGGGAGTTCTAGTCGTTCCTCAACCAAAACCATAAAAAACAGGTTATCTGCTCATTTAGCTCATTATTGTTTATGGGAGCTTGCTATGGGAGCAAATTAGCTCCCATATTTCATTACATAACAACAATGACCAAGCTTCAAAAGTACTTAATCCACTGAAGCCCATTGGTTCATCCTGTGTATGTGAAAGGTGCTTTTTAAACACAAGTTTTATATATTTCTTTTAAATGGACAGCTTCATAATTATGGCTGAATGATCTTCATGGTTTCCACAGGTTTGTATAATTGGGAAATTGCTTATTGGAAACTTTCTTTTGTGAATTTACAGAAACCATTTTGGTTTATCCACATAAATCTTCAAAATGATACAAGCTGACCAAATGATTCATTGCTGTCTGCTGTCATTTCAGTTTTTCCAATATTTATTTCACTCAGCTCAGTACAAACCAACTTGACCCACACTTCCCACCAAGGCACGCGATACATTGCTGCATGGTTGCAATATTTACAACCACCAATTAACAACATGCAATACACATTATACTAAAGTTTAAAAAGAAAATAGACACATTAAGAAGCAAGACTATTTATCCAGTTTATGCATAATCTTCTTCACTTGTAAATGCGAAACCCTTCCAAACCGATAATATCTCGTTTATTCTAATCTAAAATTTTTTAAACATAAAAACTTGAACAGATACTTCAAAATGTGGTTCCAGTTTTGGAGAACTCTCTTTTTTTCAAAAAGGAAAATCTGTAATAAATCTATTCTTTACTGGACAAGCTATCAATGCAGTTCTGTTTTGATTTAAAGTATACACTCAGAATTCATCAAAAATTTGATCAAAATCTAATGAAGAATATATAGCACTACTCACAATCTCAAGTGTTGTAAAGCAAGAGGGTCCAAACCGTAAAAACCCACCATCACCCTGCCATCTCCCCACCGCACTGAATCATGGTGATCCGCCTTTCAAAGCCAAGCAACTAACTCAATTTTTTACTTATATTTCTTATCTGTCGGTTTGTTCTGTTTGAATTTTATGAGTCTAGAGCTTTGGAAAGGATTGTTCTTAGTACTGTTGCCTCATTATTGGATACCACCAAAATTTGATGGCATCAGTAATTGGAGAAAAAGGCAAATTAATAGGGTCATGAATTTAAACTTAAATGTGACCTATTGGGGGCTCTCTGGTATTCAACTATGCAGCCATGAAGAAGAAAAAAACTCAGACACCAGTTGTAAAGGGAGACAGCTGTATCTTTACCAGTGTCTTTCAGCTTCTCCATCTGCTGTATTGAACTGATTACAAGAGACAATCTGGAAATACTGTTTATATAGAATTCTCCTTCCAGCAACATCATCCATAACATACATACCTCTCGACAGCTCCGAATTGTGAATTCTTTGAAGGTTCGGATATCATCAATTAGAAGGTTCATAAGCCGTAGCTTGTCAGAGAATCCAACAAGAATATATAGGCCAGATGGGTGAATAGCAACGCTGTACGCTTCTTCCTGAAACTCCTTATAAAGTTCCAAAACACTAGGAGGAAACAGAAACCAGCAATAAATGTAACTTACTTAAAAAATAAAACTGTGAAGAAATTCACCCAGAGCTAATTTCCAGTCAAGGGATTTTAATATTTAAATTCAGTATGTTAGCCAAATGTATTTCTAATTCAAATACTATCTCCACTCAAGTGTTCAATTGCAAAGTTGCACTTCTGTGAGAACTGAAAGCAGCTTTTGAGGTAATGTTCATGGTTAACTTCATGGAATAGTGGCTGCATTTTTATCATTCATTTTTTTGAGAAGCCTGGTTCCAACTAAAAATATTGAAACTTTTTAATGAACTAACTGAAAAATATGTAGGAATGAAGGGCAAGGCAAAGAAGATGGAAGACTCATCTTCAACTCAACACCAATTATTGGGAACACATTGTCTAATCACTTCCCAATGAGTGTATTTGGGAACAAGATTATTAACTACCCTTAGCAAGTGCTCAGAGGCATACCAGTATTTCCAAACACAAGTCAGACTTTTCCTGTACTGAAACTCTAGGATACTAGAGATTCATCAGCAATATAGCAAGCCTGGAGAAAAGAGTTCTGCTCTTCTCTCTTCTTCTTGGCCCATCTTCCTTTGCTTTGCTCAAAAAACATATATGCAAGAACACTGATTTAATATCATTATCACAGAAGCTAGTTAACAGAAGCATAGCATCATACTTCTAATTTGAGTTCCACATATTGTCATGGCCAACCATGAAGTGATTAACCCAGTGTACTATCTATTTCCAATTACAACGTGGTGTGTCTAACTAAAATAGTGAATACATAAACCAAAACAGCAAATAATTGAAGCACTCAGTAGGTCAGTCAGCAGCTGTGAGGAAAACAGACACATAAGGACATAAGAAATAGGATCAGGAGTAGGCCATTCAACATGCTGCACCATTTATTAAGATCATAGCTGATCTTCTATCTCAGCCACATCTTCTATCTCCGCACTATCGTTATATCACTTGTATCCTTTTCTATTGCTCTCTGACTTGAATATACTCAACAACTAAGCATCCATAGCTCTCTGCAATAGAGAATTCCAAAGATTCACAGTTCTTTGAGTTCTAAATTGCCACCCGTTATTCTGAGACGGTGAACCCTAGTTCTAGATTCCCTAGCCGGAGGAAACATCATTCCAGCATCTGCCCTGTCAAGTCCCTTAAGTATGTTATACGTTTCAATAAGATCACCTCTTGTTCTTCTACACTCTAAGGAATATAGCCCAGGTCTACTCAATCCCTCCTCAAAGGACAATCCCCTCATCCAAGGAATCAGTCCAGGGAACCTTCACTGTACTCCCTCTAAGGCAAGCATATCCTTCTTTAGGTAAGGAAACCAACACTGTACACATTACTCCAGGTATGATCTCATCAAAGCCCTTTACAATTGCAGTAAGACTTCTTTATTCATAAACTCCAATTCTTTTGTAATAAAGGCTAACATACCACTTGCTTTTCTAACTGCTTGTTCTAGCTGCATGTTAACTTTCTGTGATTCCCTAATAGATTTGTCAAACACAATTTCCCTTTTATAAATCTGTGTGGACTCTACCCAATCATATCATGATTTTCTAAGTGCCCTGTCAATCTGTCCCTAATAATAGATTCTAGCAGTTTCCCTATTACCGATGTCCGACTAACTGGCCTATAGTTCCATGTTTTCTGTCTCCCTATATTCTTGAATAGTAGGGTTAGGTTTTCTGCCTTCCAATTCACAGAGGCCCTTCTAGAATCTAGAGAATTCTGGAAGATCAAAATCAATGCATCTGTAGCCACCAATTTTAATATATAGGGTATAGGCCATCAGGTCTAGGGGCTTTGTCAGCTTTTAGTTCCAAACACTTAGAGTACAGAATCATAGAATGATTACAGCACAGGAGGCCATTCGGTTCATCATGTCCATTCCAGCTCTCTGCAAGAGTAACTCAGCTAATCCCATTCCTCTGTCATTTTGCTGCAGTCTTGCAATTTTTTTCTTTTCAGATAATTATCCAATACCCTTTTGAAAGTTACAATTGAATCTGTCTCCACCACACTCTTAGGCAGTGCATTCCAAATCCTAACCAGCACTGTGTAAAAAAAGTTTTTCATCATGTTGCCGTTGTTTCTTTTGCCAATCACCTTATATTGGTGTCCTCTGGTTCTTGACCCTTCCGCCAATGGGAACAGTTTCTCCCTATCTACTCTGTTCAGAACCCTCTTGATTTTGAACAGTTCTATCAAATCTCCTCTTAACCTTCTATTCTCTAAGGAGAACAGCCCCTGCTGTTTGTTTTTCCAGTACTATTTCTTTGCTAATACTGGACATCTTGGTTGACAGAGACTTGGTTGAGGGAAGGACAGGATTGGCAGCTAAATGTTCCAGGATTTAGAAGCTTCAGGCGGGATAGAGGGGGATGTAAAAAATGTGGGGGAGTTGCATTACTTGTTAAGGAGAATATCACAGCTGTACTGTGGTAGGAGGGGTCATGCAGCGAGGCAATATGGATGGAGCTCAGGAATAGGAAGGGTACAGTCATGATGTTGGGGGTTTTCTACAGGCCTCCCAACAGCCAGCGGGAGGTAGAGGAGCAGATATGTAGACAGATTTTGGAAAGATGTAAAGGGAACAGGGTTGCAGTGGTGGGTGATTTTAACTTCCCCTATATTGACTGGGACTCACTTAGTGCTAGGGGCTTGGATGGGCCAGAATTTGTAAGGAGCATCCAACAACATTGGCTATTCTCCAGTTCTCTGGGACCTCACCTGTAGCCAATGAGGATGCAAAGATTTCTGTCAAGGCCCCAGCAATTTCTTCCCTTGCCTCCCTCAGTATTCTGGAGTAGATCCCATCAGGCCCTGGGGACTTATCTACCTTAATGCTTTGCAAGACACTCAACACCTCCTCCTTTTTGATAATGAGATGACTGAGACTATCTACACTGCCTTCCCTAGGCTCATCATCCACCAAGTCCTTCTCTTTGGTGAATACTGATGCAAAGGACTCATTTAATACCTCGCCCATTTCCTCTGGCTCCACACATAGATTCCCTTCTCTGTCCTTGAGTGGGCCAGCACTTTCCCTAGTTACCCTCTTGCTCTTTATATACGTATAAAAAGTTGGGAGCTTCTTGAAACAATATGTAGATGGTCCAACTAGGGATGGGGCCGCACTGGACCTGGTATTGGGGAATGAGCCCAACCAGGTGGTCGAAGTTTCAGTTGGGGAGCATTTCGGGAACAGTAACCATAATTCCATAAGTTTTAAGGTACTTGTGGATAAGGATAAGAGTAGTCCTCGGGTGAAGGAGCTAAATTGGGGGAAGGCTAATTATAACAATATTAGGCGGAAAGTCCTCATCAGAGAACTCCTCTTTGCTGACGATGCTGCTTTAACATCTCACACTGAAGAGTGCCTGCAGAGTCTCATCGACAGGTTTGCGTCTGCCTGCAATGAATTTGGCCTAACCATCAGCCTCAAGAAAACGAACATCATGGGGCAGGACGTCAGAAATGCTCCATCCATCAATATTGGCGACCACGCTCTGGAAGTGGTTCAAGAGTTCACCTACCTAGGCTCAACTATCACCAGTAACCTGTCTCTAGATGCAGAAATCAACAAGCGCATGGGTAAGGCTTCTACTGCTATGTCCAGACTGGCCAAGAGAGTGTGGGAAAATGGCGCACTGACACGGAACACAAAAGTCCGAGTGTATCAGGCCTGTGTCCTCAGTACCTTGCTCTACAGCAGCGAGGCCTGGACAACGTATGCCAGCCAAGAGCGACGTCTCAATTCATTCCATCTTCGCTGCCTTCGGAGAATACTTGGCATCAGGTGGCAGGACTATATCTCCAACACAGAAGTCCTTGAAGCGGCCAACACCCCCAGCTTATACACACTACTGAGTCAGCGGCGCTTGAGATGGCTTGGCCATGTGAGCCGCATGGAAGATGGCAGGATCCCCAAAGACACATTGTACAGCGAGCTCGCCACTGGTATCAGACCCACCGGCCGTCCATGTCTCCGCTATAAAGACGTCTGCAAACGCGACATGAAATCGTGTGACATTGATCACAAGTCGTGGGAGTCAGTTGCCAGCATTCGCCAGAGCTGGCGGGCAGCCATAAAGACAGGGCTAAATTGTGGCGAGTCGAAGAGACTTAGTAGTTGGCAGGAAAAAAGACAGAGGCGCAAGGGGAGAGCCAACTGTGCAACAGCCCCGACAAACAAATTTCTCTGCAGCACCTGTGGAAGAGCCTGTCACTCCAGAATTGGCCTTTATAGCCACTCCAGGCGCTGCTTCACAAACCACTGACCACCTCCAGTCGCATATCCATTGTCTCTCGAGATAAGGAGGCCCAAAAGAAGGCAGAAACTGAAGAATTTAGATTGGGGGCGGCTGTTTGAGGGTAAATCAACATCTGACATGTGGGAGTCTTTCAAACATCAGTTGATTAGAATCCAGAACCAGCATGTTCCTGTGAGGAAGAAGGATAAGTTTGGCAAGTTTCGGGAACCTTGGATAACGCGGGATATTGTGAGCCTAGTCAAAAAGAAAAAGGAAGCATTCATAAGGGCTGGAAGGCTAGGAACAGACGAATCCCTTGAGGAATATAAAGAAAGTAGGAAGGAACTTAAGCAAGGAGTCAGGAGGGCTAAAAGGGGTCATGAAAAGTCATTGGCAAACAGGATTAAGGAAAATCCCAAGGCTTTTTATACGCATATAAAGAGCAAGAGGGTAACCAGGGAAAGGGTTGGCCCACTCAAGGACAGAGAAGAGAATGTATGTGTGGAGCCAGAGGAAATGGGCGAGGTATTAAATGAGTCCTTTGCATCAGTATTCACCAAAGAGAAGGACCTGGTGGATGATGAGCCTAGGGAAGGCAGTGTAGATAGTCTCAGTCATCTCATTATCAAAAAGGAGAAGGTGTTGAGTGTCTTGCAAAGCATTAAAGTAGATAAGTCCCCAGGGCCTGATGGGATCTACCCCAGAATACTGAGGGAGGCAAGGGAAGAAATTGCTGGGGCCTTCACAGAAATCTTTGCATCCTCATTGGCTACAGGTGAAGTCCCAGAGGACTGGAGAATAGCCAATGTTGTTCCTTTGTTTAAGAAGGGTAGCAAGGATAATCCAGGAAATTATAGGCCGGTGAGCCTTACGGCAGTGGTAGGGAAATTATTAGAGAGGATTCTTCGGGACAGGATTTACTCCCATTTGGAAACAAACGAACTTATTAGTGAGAGGCAGCATGGTTTTGTGAAGGGGAGGTCGTGTCTCACTAATTTGATTGAGTTTTTTGAGGAAGTAACAAAGATGATTGATGAAGGAAGGGCAGTGGATGTTATCTGTATGGACTTCAGTAAAGCATTTGACAAGGTCCCTCATGGCAGACTGGTACAAAAGGTGAAGTCACATGGGATCAGAGGTGAGCTGGCAAGATGGATACAGAACTGGCTCGGTCATAGAAGAGAGGGTAGCAGTGGAAGGGTGCTTTTCTGAATGGAGGGATGTGACTAGTCGTGTTCTGCAGAGTTCAGTGCTGGGACCTTTGCTCTTTGTAGTATATAAATGATTTGGAGGAAAATGTAGCTGGTCTGATTAGTAAGTTTGCGGACGACACAAAGGTTGGTGGAGTTGCGGATAATGATGAGGATTGTCAGAGGATACAGCAGGATATAGATCGGTTGGAGACTTGGGCGGAGAAATGGCAGATGGAGTTTAATCCGGACAAATGTGAGGTAATGCATTTTGGAAGGTCTAATGCAGGTGGGAAGTATACAGTAAATGGCAGAACCCTCAGGAGTTTTAACAGGCAGAGAGATATGGGCATACAGGTCCACAGGTCACAGAAAGTGGCAACACAGGTGGATAAGTTAGTCAAGAAGGCATACCGCATGCTTGCCTTCATCGGTCGGGGCATAGAGTATAAAAATTGACAAGTCATGCTGCAGCTGTACAGAACCTTAGTTAGGTAACACTTAGAATATTGCGTGCAATTCTGGTCGCCACACTACCAGAAGGACGTGGAGGCTTTGGAGAGGGTACAGAAGAGGTTTACCAGGACGTTGCCTGGTCTGGAAGGCATTAGCTATGAGGAGAGGTTGGATAAACTCTGATTGTTTTCACTGTAACGATGGAGTGGAGGGGTGACATGATAGAGGTTTACAAAGTTATGAGCGGCATGGACAGAGTGGATAGTCAGAAGCTTTTTCCCAGGGTGGAAGAGTCAGTTACTAGGGGACATAGGTTTAAGATGAGAGGGGCAAAGTTTAGAGGGGATGTGTGAGGCAAGTTCTTTACACAGAAGGTGGTGAGTGCCTGGAACTTGCTGCTGGGGGAGGTGGTGGAAGCAGGTACGATAGCGACGTTTAATAGGCATCTTGACAAATACATGAATAGGATGGGAATAGAGGGATACGGACCCTGGAGGTGCAGAAGGTTTTAGTTTAGGCAGCCATCAAGATCGGTGCAGGCTTGGAGGGCCGAATGGCCTGTTCCTGTGCTGTACTGTTCTTTGTTCTATCTCAAGTTCCTAATTTTCACTAGACTCTTGGTTCCCCCCCTGCATCCAGAATGTTTTTTGTGTCTTTTACCATGAAGACAGATGTCAAGTATTTGTTTCATGTCTTCGCTATTTCTTTATTCCTTATTGTAATTTCTCTTGACTTTACCTCTAATGGATAGATGTTCACTTTTGCTGATCACTTCCTTTTTACAGACCTTTCGAGGCTTTTACAATTTGTTTTTATGTTGCCATCTAGTTTGCTTTCTTTCTTTATCAATTTCTTGGTCATCCTTTGCTGAGTTTTAAAATCCTACCAATCTTCAGGTGTATTATTCTTTTTTGAAACATTATAAGCATCTTTCTTTAAACTAATACTATCTCTAACTTAAATAAAAACAGAAAATGCTAACAATACACAGCAGATCTGGCAGCATCTTTGGAGAGAGAAACAGAGTTAACGTTTCAGGTCTATAACCTTTCATCAGAACCTCGTAATGCAGAAAAGCAAGGAATGATATAAGGTAGAATGGCTGGATGGGAAGAACACTAATTGCAATGCGATGAGAAGGAATCTAGCTAGGATAAAATGGAGCCAAAGACTGACAGGAGAAACTGTAACAGAACAATGGGTCATCTTTAAGGAAGACATGCTCTAGGTCCAGGCTAGATACATTCCAAAAGGGGTGAAAATGAGGGAAAACAAAAACAGGGCTTCTTGGATGATGAGGGAAATAGCGATTATGATAAAACAAAAAAAAGGGTATATGATGCATGTCAGGTGATTTCTTTATGTGAGAACCAGACCAAATACAATAGGTTGAGAGGGAAGGTGAAGAGGAAAATAAGACTGGCAAAGAGGGAATATGAGAATAGAATGGCAGTCAACATAAAAGGGAACCCAAAAATCTTCTACTGGCATGCAAATAGTAAGTAGGTAGTAAGAGGTGGAGCAGGGCCTATTTGGGACAAAGAGGGTAATATACACTTAGAGGCGCAGGGCGAGGCTCGAATACTTAATGAGTACTTGGTATCGGTGTTTACTAAGGAAAAGGAATCTGACAAAATAGCGGTAGAAGCAGAGAGAGTAGAGGCAATGGATAGGGTAAAACTGAAAGGGAGGAGGCACTAGAAAGGCTGGCTATGCTTGTGCTAGATAATTCACCTGGTCTGGATGGCTTGCATCCCAGGTTGCTAAAGGAAGTTGGGGTGGAGATCGAGGAAGGGCTTGCCAAAATCTTCCAATCTTCCCTAGATATGGGGGAGGTGACAAAATATTGGAGAGTGGCAAATGTGACACCCTTACTCAAGAAAGGGTATAAAGGACAGTCCCAGCAACTACAGGCCAGTTAGTTTAACATCAGTGGTGGGTAAGGTTTTAGAAACAATAATCAAGGAACAAAAATCAACAGGCACTAGGAGAGGTTTGAGTTAATTAATTAAGGATAGCCAGCATGGATTTGTAAAAGACAGATCATGCTTGACTAATCTAATTGAATTTTTTGAGGAAGTAACAGAGAAGATTGATGAAGGAAATGTGGTGGATGTTGTCGATATGGATTTTAAGAAAGCATTTGATAAAGAAGCACATAAAAGCCTGATTAACAAAACTGAGGCTTATGGAATAGGAGCGTCAATGTCCAATTGGATTTAAACAAAATTGGACAGAAAACAGCGTGTTGTGGTAAATGGTTGTTTTTCAGACTGGAGTGTGCAGCTCTAACAACACTCAAGAAGCTCAACACCATCGAGGCCAAAGCAGCCTGCTTGATCCACCACCTTCAACATTCACTCTCTCCACCACTGACACATAGTGGCAACAATGTGTACCATCTACAAGATGCACTACAGCAACTCACCGAGGCTCCTTCGACAACACCTTCCAAATCCACGATCTCTACCAGCTAGAAGGACAAGGGCAGCAGATGCATGGGAACACCACCACCTGCAAGTTCCCCTCCAAGCCACACACCATCCTGACGTGGAACTATATTGCCGTTCCTTCACTGTCGCTCCCTTCCTGATAGCACTGTTGGTGTACCTACACCCCAAGGACTGCAGCGGTTCAAGAAGGCAGCTCACCACCACCTCCTCAAGGGCAATTAGAGATGGGCAATAAATGCTGACTTAGCCAGTGACACCGACATCCCACAAATGAATGAATAAAAAAAGTGGTGTTCCCCAAAGGTCAGTGCTGGGACCAGTGCTTTTTTGCTATACATAAATGACCTGGATCTTGGAATAGCGTAGAATTTTAAAATTTGCCTATGATAGCAAACTTGGAGAAGCGTCCAGCAGTGAGGATGAAACAAACCACCTGCAAAAGGACATATAGGCTAGCAGAATGAGCAGACAAGGAGATGGAATTTAATACAGACAAGTGTGAGGTGATGCATTTTGGCAGAAGGGACAGGTAGAGGCAATACAGACTTAATGGTGCAGTTCTAAAGAGTGTGCAGGAATAGAGGGACCTGGGGATGCATGCAAACTTAATGGTGCAGTTCTAAAGAGTGTGCAGGAAGAGAGGGACCTGGGGATGCATGCAAACTTAATGGTGCAGTTCTAAAGAGTGTGCAGGAAGAGAGGGACCTGGGGGTGCATGCACATCGATCTTTGAAGGTGGCAGGACATATTGAGAGAGTGGTTAGTAAAGCATATTGGATCTTGGGCTTCATAAACAGAGGCATTGAGTGCAAAAGCAGGTAAGTTATGCTGAACCTTTATCTTCTTAGGCAGTCCCTTGGGAATGAGGATGTCTTCTTCCACTCCAAGGTTGTGGGTCCTTAGGTGACTGAATAGTCCAATTCTGGATCTGTACACTCTGCCAGAGGTGGGGCAGGCGGTGTTTGGTGAGGCGGGTGAATGGGATACTTGAATTTCTGAACGCTTCTTCTGCTGTTTGCACTTGGTCGCTGCCTGGGCATGTCGACGTTGTTTGATCTGGCTGACACCTTCACAGATGCTTCTCCGCCATTTTGGGCGGTCTCGGGCAAGAGATTCCCATGAATCAGTGGAGATGTCACATTTTTTCAGGGAGGTTTTAACGACATCCTTGTAGTGTTTCCTCTGGTCTCCTTGTAGGCCCTTGCCTTGACAGAGCTCGGAGTAGAACGCTTGTTTTAGGAGCCTTGTGTCAGGCATGTGGCCGGTGTGGCCTGCCCAAAATAACTGACTAGCCATGACCAGTACCTCGATACTGGGGATGTTGGCCTGAGAGAGAACACTGATATTGGAGTGCCTATTCTGCCACTGAATCTGAAGGATCTAGTGGAGGCACTGCTGGTGCATGCTGCGGACGCTTGCGTATGCGCTCAGAGGCCGAGCTTCAAACCCTTGTCAATGCATTCACAGAGGCGTATGTAAGAATGGGCCTTCAGCTAAACATTTGGAAGACAAAGGTCCTCTACCAGCCTGTTCCCACAGCTCAACAGTGCCCCCCGACTATCAATATCCATGACGAACCACTGGACGATATGGATCACTTCTCATACCTTGGGAGCCTCCTCTCAGCTGGGGCAGACATCGACGATGAAACTCAGCATCACCTCCATTGCGCCAGTGCAGCCTTTGGTCATCTGAGGAAAAGCGTGTTTGATGACAAAGACCTGAAACTTGGCACCAAGCTTGTGGTCTACAGGGCCACAGTGTTACCTGCCTTCCTGTATGTGCTGGAAACATGGCCACTGTACAGCAGACATCTCAAAGCCCCTGGAGAGATATCATCAGTGGTGCCTCCGCAAGAACCTTTATAAAGCTCTGGTTAGGCCCCAAGTGGAGAATTGCATCCAGTTCTGGTCACAACACTTCAGGAAATATGTGAGGATCCTTGAGAGAGTGCAGAGCAGACTTACCAGAATGATTCCAGGGATGGAGGATTTTACTTACAAGGTTAGGTTGTAAAAAATGGGGTAGTTTGCCTTAGAACAAAGGAGACTGGGTGATTTAATAGAATTGCATAAAATTAAGACAGGCTTAATTAAGTTAGACAAGGAAAAACTGTTCCCATTAACTGATGGTACAAGGACTAGGGCATACAGATTGAAGATTTTGGACAAGAGGTGCAGGGGAAATATGAGGAAGAACTTTTTTTACACAGTGAATGGTGATGACCTGGAACTCACTGCCCACAAGGGTGGTGAAAGTGGAGACAATCAACAATTTCAAAAGCAATTGGATGGCAGTTGAATGAAATAAACTTGCAGGGCTACGGGGATCGAGCTGAGGCGTGGGACTGACATGATTGCTCAGCGGAGAGACAGCATGGACTCGAAGGGCTGAATGGCCTACTTCAATGTCATATTTGACTGTATGGCCGGGATTTTATCCGGGCGATGGGGGTCTCGATGTCCAGCAAAAGTGCCACTAAAAACCCCGCATTGCCCCATTTGTGGGAGGCCTGCCGAAAAGCACTTAGGTGGACAGTGGTGGACCTTCCACGGGATCAATGACCCCAGTGACGGATGTTCTGCCCTCTGAGAGCTGCCAGCCAACCAGAGGCTGGCAGCTCTTTAACAAAGCAGAGCCATCAACGGAGGCAGTGGCTGCTGCCAGTGGAGCATTCACCCGAGGCCGAAGGGCAGCACTGGACCCAGGCCACAGGTAGATCAGGGCGGAAGGGATCTTGCGGGGTGGGGGTAGCGGGGGAGGGGGTTGCAGGGGTGTCAGCAGCAAGGGAAAGCAGGGCACCTCTCATGGGGTCCACCTTTCCTGATGCGAGGTCCCTTGTTCAGGGACTAAGTGCGTTTTAATAAGGGAACCGCCCCACCCACCCCAGAGCCAGCAAGCAACCCGCACAGTTTAGCTTGCCGTCCTTCCTGTGCGGTGACAGGCCTGCCCACTGTTCAGCTAGTTGCCATGGCAGTGGGATGATGTCCTTAATTGGGCATTACTTAATTGGGCCTTCCCGCCCTGGATTTCACAGAATCACAGAATTGTTATAGTGCAGAAGGAGGCCATTCAGCCCATCGTGTCCGTACTGGCTCTCCGAAAGAGCAATTCACTCAGTTCCATTCCTTGCCTTCTCCCGTAGTCCTGCACATTCATCCATTTCAAAAAACAGTCTAATTTCCTTTTGAATGCTTGAATTGAACCTGCCTCCAACACACTCTCATACAGTGCATTCCAGACCTTACCCACTCTCTGGCTGAAAAAGATTTTCTTCATGTCACTTTTACTTCTCTTACCAAATACTTTAAATCTGTGCTGTCTCGTTCTCGATCCTTTCCTGAGTGGGAACAGTTTCTCTCCATTTACTCTGTCCAGACCCCTCATGATTTTGAATACCTCTATCAAATCACCTCTCAGCCTTCTCTTCTTCAAGGAAAACATTCTAACTTTTCCAATCTATCTTCATAACTGAAGTTCCTCATCCCTGGAACCATTCTCGTAAATCATTTCTGCACTCTCTCCAATGCCCTCACGTCCTTCCTAGTGCGACACACAGAACTAATACTCTAACGCAATACTCTAGCTGAAGCCGAACTTGTATCTTATACAAGTTCAACATAACTTCCTTGCTCTGGTACTCTATGCCCCTATTAATAAAGCTCAGGATACCGTATGCTTTATTAACCACTCTCTCAACCTGTCCTGTCACCTTCAATGACTTATACACATATATACCCAGGTCCCTCTGCTCCTTCACCCACTTTAGAATTGTACCCTTTATGTTATATTGTCTCTCCATGTTCCTCCTACCTAAATGAATCATTTTTCAAAAAATTCATTCATGGGATGTCAGCGTCACGGGCTAGGCCAGCATTTATTGCCTATTCCTATTTGTCTTTGAGAAGGTAGTCATGAGCTGCCTTCTTGAACCGTTGCTGTCCATGTGAGGTAGGTACACTCACAGTGCTGTTCGGAAAAGAGTTTCAGGATATTGACCCAGCGACAGTGAAGGAATGGCGATATAGTTCCAAGTCAGGATGGTATGTGACTTGGAGGTAAAGGCCTGCTACCCGACCTGAACCCGACGGGACCCGACGACATGTGTCGGGTTCGGGTCGGGTCGGGTCGCACTTCCAGGTCCGGTATTCGGGCACAGGCCGGGTCAGGCTGGATCGGACACACTCTATCACCAACTCGGGTAAGTGACTCTAATGTTAATTTACTTATTGGACTTTAAAGGTGGTTTTGTTACAGTTATTTTAAGCTTGTGCAGGTAAGAAACAAAGTGAAAAACAGATGGTAAGTTAACTGATGTTCAGGTTGTGTTGGGCACAGGAAAAAATGGAAGGACTCAGGCCAGGTCGGGATCGGGGTCGGAAGGTGTTTTGTCGGACTTGGGTCGGGTCTCATTTGCAGACTTTTATTTGGAGGGGAACTTGCAGGTGGTGGTGTTCCCATGCATCTGCTGCCGATGTCCTTCTAGTTGGTAGAGGTCGCGGGTTTGGAAGGTGCTGTCTAAGGAGCCTTGGTGCATTGCTGCAGTGCATCTTGTAGATGGCATACATTGCTGCCACTGTGCGTTGGTGGTGGAGGGAGAGTGAATGTTCGTGGATGGAGTGCCAATCAAGTGGGCTGCTTTGTCCTGGATGGTGTCGAGCTTCTTGAGTGTTGTTGGAGCTGCACCCACCCAGGCAAGTGGAGAGTATTTCATCACACTCCTGACTTGTGCCTTGTAGATGGTGGACAGGCTTTGGGGAGTCAGGAGGTGAGTTACGCATTGCAGCATTCCTAGCCTCTGACTTGCTCTTGTAGCCACGGTATTTATATGGCTACTCCAGCTCAGTTACTGGTCAATGGTAAACCCCACGATGTTGATAGTGGAGGATACAGTGATTGTAATGCCATTGAATGTCAAGGGGAGATGGTTAAATTATCTTTTGTTGGAGATGGTCATTGCCTGGCACTTGTGTGGCACGAATGTTATTTGCCACTTATCAGCCCAAGCTGGATATTGTCCAGGTCTTGCTGCATTTCTCCACAGACTGCTTCAGTCTCTGAGGAGTTGCGAATGGTGCTGAACATTGTGCAATCATCAGCAAACATCCCTACTTCTGACCTTATGATCGAAGGAAGGTCATTGATGAAGCAGCTGAAGATGGTTGGGCCTAGGACAACTCCTGCAGTGATGCCCTGGAGCTCAGATGATTGACCTCCAACAACCACAACCATCTTCCTCTGTGCTAGATATGACTGCAATCAGTGGAGAGTTTTCCCCCTGATTCCCATTAACTTCAGTTTCTCTAGGGCTCCTTGATGCCATATTCAGTCAAATGCTGCCTTGATGTCAAGGGCAGTCACTCTCACCTCACCTCTTGAGTTCAGCTCTTTTATCCATGTTTGAACCAAGGCTGTAATAAGGTCAGGAGCAGAGTGGCCCTGGCGGAACCCAAACTGAGCATCAGTGTGTAGGTTATTGCTAAGCAAGCGCTGCTTGATAGCTCTGTCGATGACACCTTCCATCACTTTACTGATGATTGTGAGTAGGCTGATGGGGCGGTAATTGGCCGGGTTGGACTTGTCCTGCTTTTTGTGTACAGGACATACCAGGGCAATTTTTCACATTGCAGGGTAGGTGCCAATGTTGTAGCTGTACTGGAACAGCTTGGCTAGGGGCACGGCAAGTTCTGGAACACGGGTCTTCAGTACTATTGCTGGAATATTGTCAGGGCCCATAGACTTTGCAGTATCAAGTTGCCTTCAGTCGTTTCTTGATATCATGCGGGTGAATCGAATTGGCTGAAGTCTGGCATCTGTGATGCTGAGGACTTCAGGAGGAGGCCGAGATAGATCATCAACTCGGCACTTCTGGCTGATGATTGTTGCAAATGCTTTAGTCTCATCTTTTGCACTGATGCGCTGGGTTCCCCCATCATTGAGGATGGGGATATTTGTGGAGCCACCTCCTCCAGTTAATTGTTTAATTGTCCACCACCATTCACGACTGGATGTGGCAGGATTGCAGAGCTTAGATCTGATCCGTTGGTTTTGGGATCGCTTAGTTCTGTCTATTGCATGCTGCTTACGCAGTTTGGCACGCAATTAGTCCTGTGTTGTAGCTTCGCCTGGTTGACACCTCATTTTGAGGTTTGCCTGGTGCTGCTTCTTGCATGCCCTCCTGCATTCTTCATTGAACCAGGGTTAGTCTCCTGGCTAGATGGTAATGGTAGAGTGGGGAATATGCCAGGCCATGAGGTTACAGATTGTGTTTGAGTACAATTCTGCTGCTGCTGATGGCCCACAGCGCCTCATGGATACCCAGTTTTGCATTGCTAGATCTGTTCAAAATCTATCCCATTCAGCAAGGTGATATTGCCATACAACATGATGGAGGGTATCCTCAATGTGAAGGTTTCTCTGCATTGAACTTCATCTGCCACCTGTCTGCCCATTCCACCAACTTCTCTCTGTCCTTTTGGAGTTCTCCACTATCCTACTCACAGTTCACAATGCTTCCAAGTTTTGTATCATCTACAAACTTTGAAATTGTGCTCTGTACACCAAGGTCTAGGTCATTAATATATATCAGGAAAAGCAAGGGTCCCAACACTGACCCCTGGGGAACTGCACTACAAACCTTCCTCCAGCCCAAAAAAGATCCATTAACCACTACTCTTTAATTCCTGTCACTCAACCAATTCCGTGCCATGTTGCTACTGTCCCTTTTATTCCATGAGCTATAACCTTGTTCACAAGTCTGTTGTGTGGCACTGTATCAAACTCCTTTTGAAAGTCCATGTGCACCACATCAACAGCATTTTCTTCATCAACCCTCTCTGTTACCTTCTCAAAAAACTCCAGTAAGTTAGTTAATTTTGGCAGAGGTAGGATGGTGGCAGGGCTCCCCCACCACCACCCACAAGCCACCACCACCCCACCACCACCATCCCACCTGATTATATACTCTCCCCACCTCCACGCCTGCTGCGGAGGAGAGCATAAAATTCCCCCCATAACTCTATCATATTATGAGCAATCTCCCCTCGAGGCTCTTTTATTACAAGGTCATTAATTAATCCCGTCTCTAGAATAGCTGGCTCCCTAGTTGCTTCCTTGACATACTGATCTTGAATGCATTGCATGAACTCATCCTCCACACTATTACAGCAAACTTGGTTTGCTCAGTCTGTATGAAGATTGAAGTCCCCCATTATTGTATACCCTTGTTACATTCACTTCTAATTTGCAGATTTATACTTTGACCTACACTACAACCACTGTGAAGGAGCCTATAAATTACTCCCACCAGTGTTT
Source organism: Heterodontus francisci (assembly GCF_036365525.1). NCBI lineage: Eukaryota > Metazoa > Chordata > Chondrichthyes > Heterodontiformes > Heterodontidae > Heterodontus > Heterodontus francisci. The sequence continues at coordinate 29,815,347 of NC_090378.1, read as the reverse complement.
TCTGCCCTTGTTGTTTCTCTGCACCATCCAAACTGATTCTGACCTGTAGATGGCTTGGGTGCAGATCCTTCTTTAGAACAGGAACATACAAAGCTGATAGACATATTAATAAAATCAGAAAAAGTAGAGGAAAATATATATATATTTTTAAAAGCACAGACAAAGCCAGAAGGAAATTATGAGCAGATTGATGCAGCAAATCATCTCAGTCAAGTAATGGGCAGGAACATTAAGATATTATGGAACCAAAAGGTTGTAAATAGCTAATAGCTAAATAGCTAAGAAAGGCAGAAGCCAGGGGAATCGCAAGAAAATGGGAAATGGAAAGCATGGAAAACCTAGAGACCAAAAATGAAATTGAAACAAATTTGAAAATGAAGATATACCAATGTCTAAAGTCAATATTCAAACCAGAGGGTGCAGAGTGCTTAGGAGAAGGACGGGGATATTGTTTTTGAAGCTGAATTGAGTATCATAGGCCGATGGAGAGATTATTGACCTCTCAACTTATGAAGAGCTTGTGAAGATGATTAGGGGTGAAAGCCTGTATCCTAAAATACTGTCTCAATATTAAACACCAAAATGCTGTGCTCTTCAACCTCCTCACAGATTTCAATAATTGGGCTTGACTTCTAATTATAGCAAAATATTTATAAGATAAACTTGAGAGTTTAATGTCTTTGTATGCAGTACATATCAGTAGTAATCTTGACTATTATGTTGCCTACTTAGAAAAAAGAAAAAACTCCAAATGCTGGAAACTGAAATACAACAGAAAATACTAGAAATACACAGCAGATCAATCAGCATCTGAAAAGAGAAAAGATAAATTAATGTTTCAGGTGTGCACTCCTCAGCAGAACTGAAGATGTAATAAGTTTGTAAAAATAGAAAACAAAAGGGGAAGGGAAGAAATAATAGTTACTCACATCCCAGGGAAGGCTAAAGGGCATAAATACCTGCAAACTGTTTAGTAGAAAACTGTTAAATAATCTTGTTTACTTAATTCACTGGCCTAGAAAATGTCTCAACATGGGGTTGTCACACCATAGTTTAGCAATATGCACTCCATTTGTAGAAAAAACTTCAAGTAACTTAGCATTTTATCTTATTGTACAGAGTTAAAACAACTGAAATCCATACTTAGTCTCATAATTCCATAAGCGTATAGATCGATCTACGGAACTGGTGGCAATGAGGGGCTTTCGGATGCAGATATCCAGACCAGTGATTACATTGGAGTGAAAGGATTGGGAGAGAAATTCAAAATTCGCCAGCTCACCCTGTTAGAAATGTCACAAAATAGATTTTAAAATATGTATATCAATTGACTAAACATTCGGTCAAACATCACTGCAGCTTCTAATAGGACAGGATATGAATCATGTAACATAATTACCATTGTTGGGTTAGAATTTAAAATTATTAAGTTAATACATTTCAGTTCTAAACCATGTTACAACTATCAAGTCAATCAATTGTGGTATTATTATACAATCTTACAACTCTTAAGCAGAGGCTCATGGTTTATATTAAATTTAAACTTGACCTGGTGCCGCAGATTTCCGTTTCCTGAGTGTTCATTTCATGCTAACCTTAGCTGCTCAATCAGTGCTCACCTTATTTATTTCAGCAGAAGATAATGTGATGCTATACAGTTGGTTCTTATTCGTACTAGCAATTAGGGTCTCCTCTGAGGGGCTGAGACAAAGAGTTAAAATCTCTTGCTGTTCTGCGTGGGTTGGATCTGTGCTGTACGGATCTTGTGGAATCTGGAGGGCAACACAGAACAGGATTTCAGACAAGGTGATGTTGTTAAAGGAGAGAGTACACCTTACGTAATTAAATCTTGCTCCAAAAAATATTAAAAATTTAACTGATCAACAGTAAAGGAAAACGTCACCTCTAGTATTTCCTGCAGGAGGGCGGAGATCCCCATTACTTGCAAATTCCCCTCCAAATCATACTCCATTCTGACTTGGAAATATATTGTCATTGAGTCAAGATCCTGGAAAGCTCTATCTAACATCACTGTGGAAGTACCTACAGCACATAGACAGTAGCAATTCAAGAAAATGGTTCAACATCACCTTCTCAAGGGAAATTGGTGATGGGCAATAAGTCCTGCTCTTGCCAGTGATGCTCACATCCCATGAACAAATAGAAAAAAAAAATGGAAGGTGGTAAATGGGATCTTATGGGGGATAAAATCTGCTTCTGTTGATGGAAGACTGGAACTGAGTTACCTTCTGTGGCAGTGTCATGCCTGAACCTAACTGATCCATGGCACTGTTAAGGACTGTCTATCTAATCTATCTCATTAATGGTACCTGGAGTGGTAGACCCATCTCTGGGACTGGGTTTTTCCCCACTTAGTTCCAAATATCTTTGCAAGCCAATGTCCTAATCAAAGGATGGTTCTAGCTGAACAAGCTACCAAGCAATATTCCTGGGCATATTTCAGCCATTAATGCTCCCTGGAAAAAGGTAATTGGGGCATGCCCCAATGGACAATGAGTGTGCCTTCCTTTTTGGGCAAAGTAAACTCTACCTGTAGGAATTTCTCAGTAGCTAGATTTGAGATTCTTAAGGTGTAGTTGTATTGTAGTTACTTACTGATCTAACTTTAACAACTTCTGGTAATGCAATTTTTAGAAATAAAATATTTTTGATGGCTATAAATATTTTAGTGCTTTTAAAATTAAATCATATAGCTTAAAAAGAACACTGGAGATGCTTACTTGTTTTTTTCTAGTTTACTAAATGCATAACATGTATTGAATAATCGGCTTTAGTTTATTTTCCAATGAACTTGCGTAATAATGTCAGAAATGAGTGAAACAGCTTTTCAAGAACATCATTTGAATATTGCATGGAGATAGTGGACCAATCTCAACACAAGCAGTTATCCTTCAGTCCCTGTCTCAGTAAGGGGGAATAACTCATTTGTATAGTGTTGCGAGATTTACATCGAGTCCCCGGGGGCAGGTTCTCAAAAGCACACCACATAGGTAGCGCAGGTAGCAGTGCACAGAGCTGCCTGCTCCTGGGAATTGATGTAAGTCTGCAGAACGAATTTCTCCCCTTCTAGTATTCTATACAGATTGATATGTTGTAATCATTGATTAATCACAGGACAGGACTTTGCTGAGTCACATGATAGGATAAATATTTGCAAATCGATATCAGTTGAGCATCGCTGAATAACAAGAATTTATGGCATCATGAAATTCTTTAATTTAAACTGGCATCATTTTTCAGACAGTGAGTTTCAAGTATTCACTAGAATGGATTTAAAAACCACTAATTTCTTGTCATATAATTTAAGTGACCACGGCCATGGTTATGATTGTTGTCATTGTATATCCATACTTAATCATGGCAAGTATGAACAGGCATCATATAATTCCATTTCAAATTTACATTGTCAATTTCTAAAATTTAGTCCCTACTGGAATAAGCAACTCCAGACGCCTCAGAATGTGCTCAGCACAGGAGCCAATTGTTGCTTTGGACACTCTTGACAAGTATTGCTTCAATCTCATTTAGTGTGGAACTCACCCTAATCACCCTGGTTTTCTTGAAGGTATCCTTCTCCTCTCCTTTTTCAAACATATACACAACAGCAGGTCCAGCAGAGCACACAAATCCTTTGGAATAAGTTGTTATTGTTGTAACCTTGGGTTGAGGAGGTGGAGGCGGAGGCAAGTGGCTGATGGAAGGAGTCTTTCTGTTAAGTAGTAACACCAATGATATCACTTAAAATAATTTATTCCTTAATCATAGTTCGAACACGACTTAAATCATTGGAGACTATAACCAACAGAAACATTGAATTGCTAATGACACATGTGTTGTTTGACTCAAATTGCTTCAAATACTTGATATAAGAAACTGATTTATTAAATATACAAATTAATTCCAAAAGCTCAGCATGTCCTCCCAGCTCAGTTAATTTTAATTGCAAGTTCATCTATTAAAATTGTTATGGCCAAGTGGTTCACTGTTCATCTCCCAACTGACCACAGCAAGTGTTTTTGTCATGGGTTTTAACTCCTTGTGCTTTATTTGTCAAATAAACAGCCACTGACAGGTTTTCTTGTAGATTTAAAACAGAAGATTAATTATTTATTGAATAATATTCATTCCCAAACTTATCAAAACCACACCCACGCGTGCATTCACACACACTTCTTCTTTGGCAGTCCCTCAGGAACGAGGATGACTTTCTTCCACTCCAGGGTTGTGAGTCCTTAGGTGACTGAATAGTCCAAATTAGATCCGCACACGCTGCCATAGGTGGGGCAGGCGGTGTTTGGTGAAGCAAGTGGATAGGATGCTCGAATTTCCAAGCACTCCTTCCGCTGTTTGCGCTAGGTTGCTGCATGGGCATGTCGATTTTGTTCGAACTGGCTAGCACCTTCATGGATGCTTCTTCGCCATTTTGGGCGGTCTCGGGCAAGAGATTCCCATGAATCAGTGGAGATGGAGACACACACACACACAAGAATAGATAGAGAGGAAAAGGGTAAGTGGTTTGATGTGAGGTAGGTGTTCAGTATTCACGGCAAACCTGTTGAATCTTCTTGGAGGAGAGTTTCTCTTTTAAAGTTGCAGAACTGGATTGTTTGTCGATTTTATAGTGGTTAAGACTTCAGTCTGGAGGCAGTGGTCACTTTCAGTTCTCTGGTGCACAAAGTTGAAGTGTAGAATTTGCAGCAGGGTTCCTTCTTTGTTTTTTTTCTGGATCCCTCACAGCTCTTGCTGGATAGGCTTTTTGTGATGCTGTTGTGATCTCCCTCCTTTCAAAGAACAAAGAACAGTACAGCACAGGAACAGGCCACTCGGCCCTCCAAGCCTGCGCCAATCATGATGCCTGTCTAAACTCAAATCTTCTGCACTTCCAGGGTCCGTATCCCTTTATTCCCATCCTATTCATGTATTTGTCAAGATGCCTCTTAAATGTTGCAATCGTAGCTGCTTCCCCCTCAGAGCTACTTTTTAAGGTAAAAATCTCTCCAATTTGCCTCTGTTGGGAGATGCATGGCCCCCTCCCTGTGGTGACCAACAATGAACCAGGACGTGACTACTTCACACCATCTTTGTTTCAGAAGAACCCATTCAATTCAAGAATGCCTCTTGACGTTTTCAGGATGTGTGTAATTGACACCTCTTAGCTTGGAATATATCCCTTGTCCTTGACAGTGAGACAGTTTGAATATACAGACCAAGTCTGTACAGAATCGGAGACCGGAGAGGGAGAGAGAAAACACAGTGGAAGCAGAGCTTCAAAAAGCACACCAAAAGGAACAGAGTCAGAGACCAGAGAGAGAGAAAACACCGTGAGAGCAGAGCTTTAAAAAGCATGCCAAAAGGAACAGAGTCAGAGATAGATAGAGAGAGGGAGAGAGAGAGAGAGAAAGAGAAAACACATTGGGACAGAGCTTTCAAAAGCGTGCCAAAAGGAACAGAGTCGGAGACCACAGAGAGAGAGAACACAGTGGGGGCAGAGCTTTAAAAAGCGCGCCAAAAGGAACAGAGTCGGAGACCAGAGAAAGAGAGAGAGAAAACACAGTGGGAGCAAAGCTTTAAACAGCGCGCCAAAAGGAACAGAGTCGGAGACCAGAGAGAGAGAGAGAGAGAGAAAACACAGCAGGAGCAGAGCTTTAAAAAGTACGCCAAAAGGAACAGAGTCAGAGATCAGAGAGAGAGAGAGGGTATTTTATGGGAGTAAAAAGAGAGAGAATAAAAACAAGAGTGACATCACAGGAAAACCGTAAGTTCATTGGTTGGTAAGTAACTGCTTGTTGAATTACCTATTACCTGTTGATTTCAGATTAAAGGTGAGTAGGAGAAATATCTTTCAGATTAAAAACCAAAGACCAGTCAGAAATTTAAAAAACAAATTAAAATCTAATTAAATAAAATAGAGGTGCAGGGCCAGGCTATGCGTTGTACCTGCATGATGTGGGAGCTAGTGGACCCCTCTGTGGTTCCATCTATAGCAAGTGTTGACTGTTCTAGGAACTCTGGCTCAGAGTTGATGAGCTGGAGTCTGAGCTTTTTGGACACTGCGACACATCAGGGAAGGGGAAAGTTACCTGGATGCAGTATTTCAGGAGACAGTCGCACCACTTAGATTAACTACCTTGAATTCGGGCAGTAGTCAGGGACAGGAGGGTGTGACTATGATTGAGGCAGGTAGAGGGATCCAGGAGGTAGCGTTGCAGGAGCCTCAGCCCTTGTCCTTGTCCAACAGGTTCGAGATTCTTGCTCCCTGTGTGGACGAGAGCAGGGACTGTAGGGAGGATGAGCAAACTGACCATAGCACCGTGGTACAGGGAGCCATTCAAGTGGGGGGAGAAAACAGAAATGTAGTCTTAATCGGGGATACTATAGTTAGGGGCATAGACATTGTTCTCTGTGGCCATTTTTGAGAGTCCCAAAGGCTGTGTTGCCTACCTGGTACCAGGGTTCAGGATATCTCATATGGACTGCAGAGGAACTTGGAGTGGTAGGGGAAAGATCCAGCTGTAGTGGTCCATGTAGGTACCATATAGGTGGAACGAGGATAGAGGTTCTGCTGAGGAAATATGAGCAGCTAGGGGCTAAATTAAAAAGCAGAACCAAAAAGGTAATAATCTCCAGATTACTACCTGAGCCACAAGCCAATTGTCACAGGGTCAATAAGATTAAAGAGGTAAATGCGTGGCTCAAAGATTGGTGTGGGAGAAATGGGTCCAAATTCATGGGCCATTGGCACCAGTACTGGGGAAGGAGGGAGCTGTTCCAATGGGACGGGCTCCACCTGAATCATGCTGGGACCAGAGTCCTGGCGAATCGCATAACGAGGGCTGTAGATAGGGCTTTAAACTAAATAGTGGGGATTCAGTTGCATGGAAAATTAGGAAGTCAAAGTTAAAGGAGAAGGTAGGAGTGCAGGTTAGTGATAAACAAAGAACAATGAACAAAGAACAGTACAGCACAGGAACAGGCCATTCGGCCCTCCAAGCCTGCGCCAATCTTGATGCCTGCCGAAACTAACACTTTCTGCACTTCCGGGGCCTATATCCCTCTATTCCCTTCCTATTCATATGTTTGTCAAGATGTCTCTTAAACGTCGCTATCGTATCTGGTTCCACCACCTCCCCTGGCAGCAAGTTCCAGGCACTCACCACCCTCTGTGTAAAAAACTTGCCTCGCACATCCTCTCTAAACTTTGCCCCTTGCACCTTAAACCTATGTCCCCTAATAACTGACTCTTCCACCCTGGGAAAAAGCTTCTGACTGTCCACTCTGTCCATGCCGCTCATAACTTTGTAAACCTCTATCATGTCGCCCCTCCACCTCCGTCGTTCCAGTGAAAACAATCAGAGTTTTTCCAACCTCTCCTCATAGCTAATGCCCTCCAGACCAGGCAACATCCTGGTAAACCTCCTCTGTACCCTCTCCAAAGACTCCACGCCCTTCTGGTAGTGTGGCGACCAGAATTGCACGCAATATTCTAAGTGTCACCTAACTAAGGTTCTGTACAGCTGCAACATGACTTGCCAATTTTTATACTCTATGCCCCGACCGATGAAGGCAAGCATGCCGTATGCCTTCTTGACTACCTTATCCACCTGCGTTGCCACTTTCTGTGACCTGTGGACCTGTACGCCCAGATCTCTCTGCCTGTTAAAACTCCTAAGGGTTCTGCCATTTACTGTATATTTCCCACCTGCATTAGACCTTCCAAAATGCATTACCTCACATTTGTCCGGATTAAACTCCATCTGCCATTTCTCCGCCCAAGTCTCCAACCGATCTATATCCTGCTGTATCCTCTGACAATCCTCATCACTATCCGCAACTACACCAATCTTTGTGTCGTCCGCAAACTTACTAATCAGACCAGCTACATTTTCCTCCAAATCATTTATGTACTACAAAGAGCAAAGGTCCCAGCACTGATCCCTGCGGAACACCACTAGTCACATCCCTCCATTCAGAAAAACACCCATCCACTGTTACCCTCTGTCTTCTGTGACTGAGCCAGTTCTGTATCCACCTTACCAGCTCACCTCTGATCCCGTGTGACTTCACCTTTTGCACCAGTCTGCCATGTGGGACCTTGTCAAAGGCTTTACTAAAGTCCACATAGACAACATCCACCGACCTTCCCTCATCAATCATCTTCGTCACTTCCTCAAAAAACTCAATCAAATTAGTAAGACACGACCTCCCCTTCACAAAACCATGATGAGGCTGATTGTTACCAGAAAATAAAAGATAGGGACAGAGCGTGTGAACGTCATATTACACCAAGGAATCATACAAGAGTAGGGAAATTTGATAATAGAACAAACATAAAGGCTTTGTATTTGAATGCACAAAGCATTCGGAATAAAATTGATGAGTTAACAGCGCAAATAGAGACGAATGGGTATGATTTAGTGGGGATTACGGAGATGTAGTTGCAGATAAACCAGGTTTAGGAATTGAATATCCAAGGGTACTCAGTAATTTGGAAGGATAGGCAGGAAGGAAAAGGAGGTGGTATAGCTTTGTTAGTAGAGGAAGAGATCAGTGCTGTAGTGAGAAATGATATAGGCATTGGAGATCAAGAAGTAGAGTCAGTTTGGGTAGAAATAAGAACTGGCAAGGGAAAGAAGTCCCTGGTGGGAGTAATCTACAGGTCCCCAAACAGTAGTTCTGCAGTGGGGCACAGTATAAACCAGGAAATACTGAGGGCTTGTAAGAAAGGTACGGCAATAATCATGGGTGATTCTAATATGCATATAGACAGGATTAATCAAATTGGCAAGGGTAGTCTCGATGGAGAGTTCATTGAATGTATTCAAGATTGTTTTTTGGAGCAATATGTTGTGGAACGAACCAGGGAGCAGGCTATTCTAGATGTTGTACTGTGTAATGAGGTGGGAATAATTAATGATCTCATAGTTAAGGATCCCCTAGGGAAGAGTGATCACAGCATGCTAGAATTTCAAATTCAGCTTGAGGGCAAGAAACTTGAGTCCCACACTAGTGTTCTGGAGTTAAACAAAGGTAATTACATTGGCATGAGGACAGATTTGGCCCTAGTGGACTGGGCAGGAAGACTAAAAGGTAGGACAGTTGATGAGCAGTGGCAGATGTTTAAGGAGATAATCTATTCCTGCCAACTAAAATATATTCCAGAGAGGAAGAAAGATTGTAAGAGGGGGGAAAAAAACCTCCATGGCTAAGCAAGGAAGTTAAGGATAACATAAAGACAAAAACTAAGGTATACCATTTTGCAAAGGCCAGTGGCAGGTTGAAATATTGCAAAAGATCTACAAAGGGTTACTAAAAAAGTAATAAAAGGAGCGAAGGTAAACTATGAAATAAAACTGCCGCAAAATATAAAAACGGATAGCAAAAGCTTCTATAAGTATATAAAACGGAAGAGAGTAGCTAAAGTGAATGTTGGTCTCTTGGAGGATGAGACTGAGGAGTTAATAGTGGGAAACACAGAAATGGCGGAGACATTAAATCAGTATTTTGCCTCAGTTTTCATGGTGCAGGACACTAGTACCATTCCAATAGCAACAGGTAATGCAGAGGTTATAGAAAGGGAGGAACTTAGAACAATCATCATCACTCGGGAAAAAGTACTGAGCAAACTATTGGGATTAAAGGCAGACAAGTCCCAGGGCCTGAATGTCTACATCCTAGGGTCTTTAAGGAAGTGGCAGTGGAGATAGTGGATCCATTGGTTATAATATTCCAAAGTTCCCTGGACGCGGGGAAGGTTCCAGTGGATTGGAAAAATGCTAATATAACGCCTTATTCAAAAAGGGAGGGAGGCAGAAAGTAGGAAACTATAGACCAGTTAGTTGAATATCTGTCATTGGGAAATTGTTAGAATCCATTATTAAGGAAGTAATAACAGCACATTTAGAAAGTCAAAACACAATCCATCAGAGTCAGCATGGTTTTAAGAATGGTAAATTGTGTTTGACTAATTTGCTAGAGTTCTTTGAAGATGTAACAAATAAAGTGGATAATGGGCATCCTGTAGATGTAGTATATCCGGACTTCCAGAAGGCATTTGATAAGGTGCCGCACAAGAGGTTAATACACAAGGTAAGATCACATGGGGTTAAGGGCAATTTATTAGCTTGGATAGAGGATTGGCTAACCAACAGAAAACAGAGAGTCAGGATAAATGGGTCCTTTTCTGGCAAGATGTAACTAGTGGGGTGCCACAGAGTTCAGCCCTCGGGCCCCGACTATTTACAATCTATATTAATGACTTGGATTTGCAAATGACACTAAAATAGGTGAGATAGTAAGTTGCCAGAAAGAAATAAGAAATTTACAAATGGATATGGATAGGTTAGGTGAATGGGCCAAAATTTAGCAGATGGAGTTTAATGTGGATAAGTGTGAGGTTATCCATTTTGGTCAAAAGAATAAAAAGGCAAATTATTATCTAAATGGAGAGAAACTTCAAAGTGCTTCGGTGCAGAGGGATCTGGGTGTCCTCATGCATGAATCGTAGAAAGCTAGTATGCAGGTGCAGCAGGTCATAAGGAAGACAAATGGAATTTTGGCATTTATTGCTAAAGAAATAGAGTATAAAAGTAGGGAAGTGTTGCTGCAACTGTACAAGGCATTAGTGAGACCACACCTGGAGTATTACGTACAGTTTTGGTCCTCTTACTTGAGGAGGGATGTAGTTGCATTGAAGGCAATTCAGAGGAGGTTCACCAGATTGATTCCAGATCGAGGGGTTTGTCTTATGAAAAGAGATTGAACAGTTTAGGCCTTTACTCTGTACAGTTTAGAAGAATGAGAGGAGATCTAATTGAGGTATATAAGATGATTAAGGGGATTGATAAAGTAGACATAGAGAGGATGTTTCTTCTGGTGGGGCAATCTAGAATGAGAGGCCATAGTTTTAGGATAAGGGGTGGCAGATTTAAAACAGAGATGAGGAGTAATTACTTCTCTCAAAGTGTCGTGTGTCTGTGGAATTCACTACCCCAGAGTGCGTTGGATACCGGGACATTGAGTAAATTTAAGGAGCAGATAAACAGATTTTTAATAAGTAATGGGTTGAAGGGTTATGGAGAATGGGCAGAAAAATGGAGTTGAGGCCGAGATGAGATCAGCCATGATCGTATTGAATGGCGGAGCAGGCTCGAGGAGCTGAATTGCCTACTCCTGCTCCTGCTCCTTATGTCCTTAAGTCAGCCTGACTTTCAGCAGCCATTTTACAGCACATTGTGCACTTTTTAAAGGAAAGGTCAGTTTTTTATAACTCTTCAGTTTGGTTCTGTATTTTCATTGCTGCACTTCTCATGAGCGTGACAAAATGTAATTTGACATAGCAGCCATTTCTACACTGTGCCTTCTGTTATTTTGTTTCCTAGTGCATCTCACATCAATTTATGTTAATCCATGACTTTCTCACATTAGCACTCTGGAACAGTTTGCCAAGAAGGAAATGTATACAGCAACAAGACAATTTTCTCCCATGATTAAATAAGTACAAGCTTCATGTGGAGTTGCCAATAGAAAGGAGATAGAGGTAATAACATAGGCATCATCTGGGTGTTACACAGGGGGGAAAGGAATGGAAATGACAGGGGAGGTAAATGGATGACAATAGAGGGACAGGGAAATGGATAAAGAGGAGAATGAAAGGAGCAAAATCTGGGACCAGCACTTTGGGGGAAGGGGTAGAAGGAAAAAGAGGGAACTAGCTGTTGCTGGTGTGTTATGGTGTTGGAGGAATAAGAATGACAACATTAACTAAAAGGGAGCTGTAATGGTTTGAAAATTGCATTGTACATATTGTTCACTTGAGGCTACCATGCACACATGGGCCAGCAAAGGGAGCTGAAAAAGAAAGTGAAAGTAAAACATAATAAAGAAGACTCCATTATGTTCAACAGCATGCTGCTTCTGTCTCAGTCTTTGCCTCATATTCCTTACTAAACTCACCTAAACCTTGCTCCAGTCCCAAGAACATCACAATGCCAACAAGGTAACTAGAAAACGGATGGTGACAAACAGTAAACATTGCTCTCAGGTATGATATTTTTGGAAGATTTTTGTCTGGTTTTCTGAAGACAGTATTTTAAGTTGGAGACTGTGTTAGAGTGACACACAGGAAGCTTGTACAGTGTATACACACACACTGATCTCTCCACAATAATCATCCTATCAAAAAAAATATAATCTTGGATCACTGCAGAGAAGCTCTCTTTGAAAGGAATGCAATCCCGGATCCCTGATCACACATTCTCACTGTGTTGCTGATCAATATGGCATTGTCTATGTCCAACCTATCACCTTTAAATGTACATTTACAGCCATTAGCTGTATCCCCACATTGGCAAAAGTGGCTGTGATGTTTCGAAGGCAAGATGACAGGTTTTGCAATCACAGAAGACAACAGGAAAAAGGCCTTACTTCTCCATTATCGAGGTGAAGAATTAAAAGATACCTTTGAGACCCTTACCCCTGGGCAAAATGACTACGACTCAGCAAATAATATACTAACGACCTGCTTCATGCTCATGTAAAACACCATATACGAAACAATTGTATTCCGATGCACTAGCAAGAAGCAAATGAGACAACTGAATGATATTGCACATGACTGAGGCAACTATCAACCAAATGTGACAGGTGACATTGAACATGTTGAACAGGAAATCAAAACACAAATAATCGAAGGCTGTCTCTCCAGTCAACTATGCCAAAAAGCACTCGAGAAAGACAGAAATTTATCAGAGCTGTTGGAGTTAGCAAGATCACTGTTGCTGTCAGAGTCCAGAGCTACTGAAGTTGAGGCTGCTAACAGTAACTACCACATTCCAAGTTCAACTCCAATTCATCGTTTATGTGCCAGGAAACCACTTGCAAAGCAACAAGAGCCGTCTCACAAACAGGGCTGAATTTTGTCATCACGCCACCAGGAGCAGCAGTTGTGGGAGTGCAAAATGACAATGCTCCCGCTTGTCCCATGATCAGCTGCACCGCTGTGATTATGTGGTGGGTGGCCATTTTGCATAATGGAGACGGACACCGCCCTAATCACGTAGCGGGGGCAGAATTGGAAACGACATTCTTGGCGTTACCCGTTGCAGCTCCAGTTGCTGGTGCCATCATTAAAAGCCTGCCAGCCCTGCATCCACTGTCTCCCTGCATACGATAGAAGCTCACTGAAGCAACACTTCTGTGCTGTTCAAAAAAGTTAAAACTCAGCAGCCACTCCACAGGGCATCCTTCTGATCATATCAGAGGTCTGAGCAAGGTTGGCCCCAAAGTTTAGTGCTGTCTTCCTGCTTATTCTCCTCCAGGCTGCAAGGGAAAGGCAGAAGCTCCTTTTATACAGCGATGGCAAGAGGAGGTCCTCCTGCCTGACCAAACAAGCCTGGACAGAGATTGCAGAGGAGGTTAGGAGCCGTGGGGTCACCCGACGAAACTGAGTCCAGTGTAAGAAGAGGGTCAGTGACCTCCTGTATTCTACAAAGGTAAGTGGCACATTCCAAAATTGCTTGGTGTGATCTGGTTGTCACTACATGGTATGCCACATGGGTGCCACTGCCATTTAAAAGACAGGGAGGTCAAAGCAGATTGATGGCAGATGATTAGCTGCGTAAGTGAATCAAGTCTCCCTCATTAATACCACAGAGCAAGTGAGACCCGTGACAGTTGAGTCAGTATGCCAGACAAAGCATCCCTCAAGTGTTGATGAAGTGCCTATGGCAGTAGAACTGTGATGTTGAAGTTTGGCAATGTTCAATATCTGCATCCTTGCTCTTTCAGGAGAAGAGGGCCCATAATAGGAGGCAGATGACCAGGACCAGTGGCGGAGTGTCTGACCCGCATCCCTTTAAGTCAGGCAAAGAGGAGGCACAGCAACTAGCCAGGAGCCAAACAGGATGTGCTATCTCAGGCATGGAGTTTGGGGTCCCAGAGCAAGAGAGTGATTATTGCTGATCAGATACAAATGTAATAATCATGGTACATTAGCTTTGGCATGTTGTACTTAATGAATATGTGAAGCCAAACCCACACATATGTTGTTTGCATTGTATCTCGCAGGTCAGCGTTCGCAGGAAATCACAGACCCCGAGAGACTGACGACAACTTCTGAGGACGAGAAGCAATGAGAGGATGCACCATCCGATGACTCTGCTGTAGCTTCCACCAGCACAGATACTTTCACCTCTGTGAGAATCCACTCAGTGATACAAGGTCACAATCTGGTGAGAGCACAAGACAAGTGCCCGAACAGCTGGCTGAGGCTGAGAAAGCGGGGTCTCTGGCAGTCGGGGGACTGTGGGTGGCCAGGCCCAAACTGAGTGCCAGGCTGATAATGAGCCTCTGGTTTCGGCAGCACAGGGCAGGCTGGAATTGCAGGGACGAGTACAGCAATATCTGGCGGAGATGCCAGAGGCCATGCGTAGTCTTGAGCGATGATAGGGGAGTCCATCCATGCCATGATTGCTGTCCTGCCCCAGGCACCTATGAGTACATGGCTTCATCCATGGAGAGGTTGGCGACACTCTTGGACAGCCACATTCCAGAGATCTGCAATGCCCTGCAAGCCCTCGCATGATCCAGTTTCTAGTCCTTCTCTGGTGAGCAGGGAGGTTCCAAGGAGCCTTGAGAGGGAGGAGGAGAGGATGTGTTCCATACCTCGGGTCTCCCCTCAGGGCGATTCAAGTCTGCACACTGGCTCCTCATCTCCTCTGCCAATGAGCCAAGCTCCAGTAGCCGTGATGCCTGAATACACTCCTGCACCAGTGCAGGAATCCTTCAGGCACCCAGAGGACGGCTGCCAAAGTCATCCCAGGCCAAGAGGCATCATGATCAGCAGCCTGCCTCCAGTCCAGCTGCTGTCGCATGGTGCTGTCACCATGCTAATGTATAAAAAAAGACACCCCGACACACATGGGTATTCACAGGTGAAATAGATATATCATGTATAATATTATTAAAGGTTCATTGCTGCAAATCTTCAGCCTTCATTGATGGGTAACAGCATTCCACCATGGCGTGAGTGTAACTACTCCAAACCTCTCAAATGCCTTACTACATTGGCAACATTGGCAAAGTGACTATTGACATCATTAACATGCCAATGAGCATGATTGTATTATTACTTGAACGATGTCACATGGGCACTGGTAGATGCAGGAAGGATGTTCCCGATGGTGGGGGAGTCCAGAACCAGGGGTCATAGTTTAAGGATACGTGGTAAACCTTTCAGGACTGAAATGAGGAGACAGTTCTTCACCCAGAGAGTGGTGAACCTGTGGAATTTGCTACCACAGAAAGCAGTTGAGGTCAAAACATTGTATGTTTTCAAGAAGGAGTTAGATATAGCTCTTGGGGCGAAAGGGATCAAAGGGTATGGGGCGAAAGCGGGAACAGGCTACTGAGTTGGATGATCAGCCATGATCATAATGAATGGCGAAGTAGGCTCGAAGGGCCGAATGGCCAACTCCTGCTCCTATTTTCTATGTTTCTATGAATTGATGTTGCCATCCATCCTGGAGGGCAAGATAGTACGGAGGCAGAAAGCTTGACACTACATGCATGAGGGTGCATTTTGGACAGAAGTATATTTATTGCAAGTCATGGATTTCAGAAATGCTCCATTATAAGCCTCAGCCTTGCCTCGCTTGCCCGCTGTTCAAGATGTCTGCCCTCCATCACTCTGCTAGGATCTTCCATGGCTGCTTAGCCTTGTGAGCCCTCTGTGTCCTCTTCATTAGAGGAAGTTTCATACTCCCACAAGGCTTCCCCTGGCAATGCCTCCCCCCTCTGTAGTGTAATGTTATGTAGATTGCAGCAGACCACAAAAATGCACCCAACCTACTGTGGGGCATACTGAAGGCTCCACCAGATCTATCGAGGCAACAGAACCACAACTTCAGCATACCAATGACCTGCTCGATAGTCACTCTGGTGGAGCTGTGACAGGCATTGTAATGTTGTTCTGCATCATTGGTGGGGTTCCTTACAGGCGTCAGAAGCCATGTCCTCAATGGGTAGCCCTTATCCCTCAGAAGCCATCTTCAAGGTGAGTGGGAGGAGTGAAAAGATGTGGCACCTGGGACTGCCAAAGTATGAATAAGTCATGGCAGCTTCCCGGGAAGCGGGCACAGATTTGTAGGAAGCGATTTCTGTGGTCACATATTAGTTGTACATTAATGGAATGAAACACCTTTCTGTTTATGAAGGCGGTTGTTTGGTCCATAGAAGCCTTGATGGCAACATGTGTGCAATTGATCACACCTTGGACCTGTAGGAATCCCGCAATGGCCCCAAATCCAATGGCCTTCTCAGCCTGATTCTCAGGGTCTGCCCTGTAGCACAAAAGGGGTGGAAGAGCTATAGTGATAGGGGATTCTATCGTAAGGGGTGCAGATAAGCGTTTCTGTGGCCGCAAACGAGACTCCAAGATGGCATGTTGCCTCCCTGGTGCTAGGCTCAAGGTTGCCACAGAGCGGCTGCAGGACATTCTGAGGGGGGAGGGTGAGCAGTCAGAGGTCGTGATACACATTGGTACCAACGACACAGGTAGAAAGAGGGATGAGGTCCTGCAACAAGAATTTAGGGAACTAGGTAGCAGATTAAAAAGCAGGACCTCAAAAGTTGTAATCTCTCGATTACTCCCTGTGCCACATGCTAGCGAGTATAGGCATAGGAGGATAGAGCAGATGAATGTGTGACTGAGGAAATGGTGCAGGAGGGAGGGCTTTAGGTTCCTGGATCACTGGGTCTGTTTCTGGCAAAGGTGGGACCTGTACAAGTTGGGCGGGTTGCACCTGAACTGGAAAGGGACCAAGATCCTTGCTGGGAGGCTTGCTAGTGCTGTTGGTGGGTGGGTAGGGAGGGGTAGAAACTAATTGGGCAGGGGGATGGGGTACAGAGTGGAGGTACAGTAGGGGGTGAGGCACAGCAAAATATAGAAGAGAAACTGAGTGAGTTTAGATCTGTTGAGGCACAAGTGAAAAATGCAAGGCTGGATTGCATATACTTTAATGCAAGGAGTCTTACTAATAAGGCAGATGAATTGAGGGCATTGATTAGCACATGGGATTATGATATTATTGCTATCACAGAGACATGGCTGAGGGAGGGGCAGGACTGGCAACTCAATATACCAGGGTATAGAATCTTCAGGCGTGACAGGGGAGGGGATAAAAGAGGAGGTGGCATTGCACTGTTGATCAAGGAGTCAATTACTGCAGTAAGGAGGGATGATATCTTGGAAGGTTCCTCAATTGAGGCCATATGGGTAGAATTTAAGAACAAAAGGGGGGCAATCACTTGGCTGGGAGTGTACTACAGGCTTCCAAATAGTCAGGGAGAGATGGAGGAACAGACATGTAAGCAAATCTCAGAGAGGTGTAAAAATAATAGGGTAATAATAGTAGGGGATTTAAACTTACCTAATATCAACTGGGATAGTCTTCGTGCAAAAGGCTTAAGGGGGGAGGAATTCTTAAAATGCATACAGGAGAGCTTTTGAGCCAGCACATAGAAAGTCCTACAAGAGAAGAGGCAATACTGGACCTAATCCTAGGGAATGAAGCTGGACAAGTGGTAGAAGTATCAGTGGGGGAATATTTCGGGGATCGTGACCATAACTCTGTAAGATTTAAGAAGCTATGGAAAAGGACAAAGACAGGCCAGAAATGAAGGATATGAACTGGGGGAAGGCTGATTTCAATTTGATAAAACAGGATCTGGCTAAAGTGGACTGGGAGCAACTACTTGTAGGAAAGTCTACATCAGACCAGTGGGAGTCATTCAAAGAGGAAATAGTGAGAGTTCAGAGCCAACATATACTGGTTAAGGTGAAGGGTAGGACCATCAAGTCCAGGGAACCCTGGATGTCAAGGGATATAGGGTATTGGATCAGGAAAAAAAGGAGGCTTATGGCAGATTCCGAGTACTGAAAACAGCGGAGGCATTACAGGAGTATAGAAAGTGTAGATGGGTACTTCAAAAAAAAGTAATTAGGAGAGCGAAGAGGGGACATGAAAAAACATTGGCAGGCAAGATAAAGGATAATCCTAAGGCATTTTATAAGTATATTAAGGGCAAGAGGATAACCAGGGAAAGAGTAGGGCCCATTAGAGACCAAAGTGGCAATCTGTGTGTGGAGTCGGAGGACATAGGTGAGGTTTTAAATGATTAATTTTCATCTGTTGTCACTGTGGAGAACGACGATGTAGGTGTGGAGATCAGGGAGGGGGAGTGCGATATATTTGAACATATTAACATTGAAAAAGAGGAAGTATTAGATGTTTTAGCAGGCTTAAAAGTGGATAAATTCCCAGGCCCAGATGAGATGTATCCCAGGCTGTTATGTGAGGCAAGGGAGGTGATAGCAGGGGCTCTGACAAAAATTTTCAGATCCTCTCTGGCCACGGGAGAGGTGCCAGGGGATTGGAGGACAGCGAATGTGGTACCATTATTCAAGAAGGGCAGCAGGGATAGACCAGGTAATTACAGGCCACTGAGTAGAACACCAGTGGTTGGGAAACTACTGGAAAAAATTATGAGGGACAGGATTAATCTCCACTTGGAGAGGCAGGGAATAATCAGGGATAGGCAGCACGGCTTTGTCAGGGGGAGATCGTGTCTAACTGACTTGATTGAATTTTTCGTGGAGGTGACCAGATGTGTAGATGAGGGTAAAGCAGTTGATGTAGTCTACATGGACTTCAGTAAGGCTTTTGATAAGGTCCCGCATGAGAGATTGGTTAAGAAGGTAAGAGCCCATGAGATCCAGGACAATTTGGCAAATTGGATCCAAAATTGGCTTAGTGGCAGGAAACAGAGGGTAATAGTCGAGGGTTGTTTTTGCGAGTGGAAGCCTGTGAGCAGTGGTGTACCACAAGGAACGGTGCTGGGACCCTTGCTGTTTGCAGTGTACGGTAATGACGTAGACGTGAATATAGGAGGTATGATAAGTAAGTTCGCAGATGACATGAAAATTGGTGGTGTCGTAAATAGTGAGGAGGAAAGCCTTAGATTACAGGACGATATAGATGAGCTGGTAAGATGGGCGGAGCAGTGGCAAATGGAATTAAATCCTGAGAAGTGTGAGGTGACGCATTTTGGGAGGACTAACAAGGCAAGGGAATATACAATGGATGGTAGGACCTAGGAAGTACAGAACGTCAGAGGGACCTTGGTGTACTTGTCCATAGATCACTGAAAGCAGCAGCACAAGTAGATAAAGTGGTTAGGAAGGCATATGGGATACTTGCCTTTATTAGCTGAGGCATAGAATATAAGAGCAGGGAGGTTATGATGGAGCTGTATAAAATGCTAGTTAGGCCATAGCTGGAGTACTGTGTACAGTTCTGGGCACCACGCTATAGGAAGAATGTGATTGCACTGGAGAGGGGGCAAAGGAAATTCACCAGGATGTTGCCAGGGCTAGAGCATTTCAGCTATGCAGAGAGACTGAAAAGGCTAGGGTTGTTTTCCTTAGAACAGAGAAGGATGAGGGGGGACATGATTGAGGTATACAAAATTATGAGGGGCATTGATAGGTTAGATAGGAAGAAGCTTTTTCCCTTAGCGGAGGTGTCAATAACCAGGATGGCAAAGATTTAAGGTAAGGGGCAGGAGGTTTAGAGGGGATTTGAGGAAAAAATCTTTTACCCAGAGGGTGGTTGGAATCTGGAATACACTGTCTGAAGGGGTGGTAGAGGCAGGAACCCTCACAACATTTAAGAAGTATTTAGATGAGCACTTGAAACGCCATAGCGTACAAGGCTACGGGCCAAGTGCTGGAAAATGGGACTACAATAGTTAGGTGCTTGATGGCCAGCACAGACACGATGGGCCGAAGGGCTTGTTTCTGTGCTGTATAACTCTATGACTCTATGACCTACTTGCCGGCCCTCCTGGACAAAGCATCGGTGACCTCCTTGATGCAGCTGTGCGCTGCCGATTGACAGACCCCACTCATGACCCCAGTGGATCCCTGGAATGATCCAGGGGCATAAAAGTTTAGAGCCACAGTAATTTTGAGGACCATAGGTGTAGGATGGCCACCAAAACCATTGGTCACAAATCGTCATTGAGCAATGCACAGATATCTGTGATGGCCTCTCTGGTCAGCCGCAGTCTTCTCTAGCGGTTGTGTTCCGATATATGCGGCTATGTCAGGCGAGTTCTATATACGCGTTGCTGTATCTAGGCTCTTTGTTGTGTTCTCAGCCTCTGCTGATCACGTCTGGGAGGTTCCTCTTGTGCCGCAGCTGCCTCTTGGGCCCACCTCTGGTGGATTCACTTCAGCATAGCATGGGGATCTAAGAAAACAGGATGAATCAAACCCATTTTTTTCCTCTTTTGTTCTTCAGGTTCCTTCAAAGGTTACATTTATCTATCTCTGCAAAGAGATGTTTTGTTTTGGTTATGGGAAGCTTTCATTAGCTCCATGGTATGGAATGTAGGAATGATGTTGCACCTGCACCATTTCCAAAAGTGAGAGCCATCATGAGCAAGCCAATAACATTTCAGTGTCCTGCACTGGCCTTCCGAAAGAAAACCACCTCTGCACTTGCTGAGCTCTGCCAAACACAGCGCCTCCACCGCCCCACAGACAATGCAGTTGCAAAGTTTACCCAAACCCACCCCCCGCCCCTCACAGACACACCACTTGCAGAGTTCTCCCAACCCCTCCCCCAAATAGACACACCACTTCCACAGCTAACCACCGACTTGTTGTCACTGACGACTACAGCAGATTCCCAATCGTGGAATTAGTTATGTCAACTTCAACAAACACAATCATCCCAAAGCTTGACCAGATTTTTGCTTTGTTTGGAATCCCTCAAATGGTAGGAAGTGAAAATGGACCCCCATTCAACAGCGATGAATTCAGCAAATTTGCAAACTACCTCGGATTCACTCATCGAAAAATCACACCCTGTTGGCCAAGAGCTAATGGAGAAGTCAAAAGATTTATGCGAACCTTGAAAATAGTAGTACGAACAGCGTCAGCTGAGAACAATCATAGAAGCAAGAGCTATATCATTTTCTTTGTAATTGAAGAGTGACTCCTCACTCGACTACTGGAAAACCTCCAGCTACACTCATCTTTGCACATCCTAAGTGCAAAAGTCTTCCTGAGCTACCCTGCAGAGCTATTGATCAACATGTACACGAAAGCGATCAAGAACAGAAGGAGCAAATGAAGGTAAATGCAGAGTGAAACATGAAATTTAGAGCTACATTGCTAAAGCCAGGAGATAAAGTACTTGTGAAACGTGATGGTTATGTTGAAAAGCAAATAACCCCTTATGGCATTCAACCATTTGTTGTGACCTATATGAAAGGATCAATGATCACTGCTAACTAAGTGCGATTCGCAAATCGTCATACTAAACATGTCATTCTTCAAAACTGAACACATCACTCGCAAGCATTGAATCCAATTCTGACATCGACATCTCAGATGAAGAACATGAGTCAAATGAGACTACATCTGATGTCAGACAATATCCTACTCATGAGAGAAAACACCCACCATACTTAAGTGACTATGTTACGAACTGAACCATTTATATTTAAGTTTATTGTTTACACTTTTCGAAACATGCTATGTCTCTCATTTACTAAGAAGGGGAGGGATGTAGTGTTTTGAAAACTGCATTGTACATATTGTTCACTTGAGGCTACCAGGCACACAAGAGCCAGCAGAGGGAGCTGAAAGAGAAAGTGAAAGTAAAACAGAATAAAGAAGACTCCATTATGTTCAACAGCATGCTGCTTCTGTCTCAGTCTTTGCCTCATTTTTCTTACTAAACTCGGCTAAACCTTGCTCCAGTCCAGAGAATATCACAGGCATGAGGAGGGAAAGTGGCAGCATGAATGTTTGAAGCCCGAGTTGAGGAGGTGAACTCTGGTGCGGCAGGGTGGGGGGAGGGGCTGGAGGCCAATATCAGCATGAACTCTGGGGGGTGGTAGTATCAGCATAAATTCTGACAGGGGTGTAATATCAGCATCAACTCTAAGAGGGGTGAGAGGGAGTACTAGTCACTTATCTTTTTGCGTTTTCTAGAAGATTACATAGCTACAAGGGGAGAGGGGTGAAGTGGGAAGGAGTGAAGAAGTGTTTAATCAGGATGTTTTGTCCATCCTGGGTGTGGGCCAGGCTTGATGGTCTTTTCCTGCCTGTCCACTTCGTCTGTTCATAATGGTTATGATTTCCACTGGTCACAAAAATCACATCACTTATGATATACTAGGTGTTGTGTGCTAGAGTTGAAGATTTGTCTCAATACAATCCATGTTTAAAACTCAAAACAGTAAGGGCATTTAGTAACTTAGGTTACATAAGATCACCCTATTCATAATGATTGGCTTCATTGGTTATTATCTACTTGAGCTGTAATCATGACCACCTGCTATTCAATGACAGCACTGAACACCTACTGGCAGTCATTCAACCAAAAGCTAAATTTTCTGTCGTTTGTAGCACTCAAATATTAACATAGTGCATGAACTTATTTGATCTCAATTAACACACCCTTTAATGTGGTTTTGCCTGTAGAAAAGAAAATATTAGTATGAATTAAAGCCATCAATGGAAATTACAGGGTTCCAAATGGATGTGTGTGGGCTGAGGAATGTTCAGACTGAGGAATTTCAAGATCATCATAATAGCACTGCTTTCTTTAGGTAGATGAAAGGTTTACAATCCTTAGAACAGGAAGCCCCTGAGAATATGTTAGTATTTACAGGGGATGACCAACACAGAACGGTTTGAGAACCATTGCAACAACTATTGAGAAAATAGAAAGAGCAAGTTAGGGCCATACTGTCTCCACTCTTAGTGTACCTGATGTCTAGGCTTGTAGTGTACTCCCAGCGCAGTTCAGCCAACTCAAACAGGTAAAGTTTTCCCATGTCAGTGCCAACAATGATGTGATCGTCAGGCATCCAAGCATGTGCGAGAAAGTTCTGTAGCTCAAATTTTTGGAAGTTCGTTTGTTTAAGATTTCCATCAGCATATCGTAACAGTTTTAAAACACCATTCCCAACCACACAGATCTGTGTGTTATCTTGAGGGTTAAAGCTGACCTAATATAAAAAAAGATAATCATTAACTAATGTGTACAGTATATTATGGAATCTCAATGATATATATATATGATACATTTAGCAGGCTGCACTGCACTTTATGTTGATGAAGAGGAAGAGTACAGTAATTATTGGAACCAGTTGCAGAACAGACTTCCATCAGTGATGCTATATTCCTATTTTTATGCAAATACATTAATTCCTCGAAAATAATCAGAGGAATATCAGCTAATGAAGGAGACTGAATATGAATAAGTATAGAGAAGGAAGATCAGATACTCCATAAAATAAAATGTTACATCTCCACCTCTCTTGCCCTGCTGAATTTTCAGCAGACCTGAGTAGGTAGCAATGAAAAACAATTCAAGGAATATGCTGGGCTACGTCCACACCTACCAGCTACATACTGTAGGCCAGTTGTCACACCATAAACTAGAACACGGGGGGACAGTCCATGCTAACAAATGTAAATGAAGAAAACACAGCCTCTGTGAGACTGCTGGATGCCTGTTAGGGCACTGCATCTACCATTCAGAAGTCAGCCAAGGAGGCACCAGGGTTTAGCTGGAAAGCGGCACATGTAAATACTCTAAGAGCACAGCCCTGAGAACGCATCAGCTGAGGGAGAGATCCTCTCATTTTTTCTAACATTATTGCCAGGCACTATGCTGGCAAATCCCCTTTTTGTTTCAGCAGTAGGCCTTCAGGGCTGTACATTTCTGACCCCAGATTGGCCAACTTCCCTTTGGAGGCCAGGATGTCGGTAATTGTATATTAATGACCACAGAGCCAGAAAACCAGCCTGGGTCTGTGGAAAACCTCAGGAGCAATGAAAACTACTCACCCGCCTCACGTCTGACAGCACAATGAACATTAGAACATTACAGCGCAGTACAGGCCCTTCGGCCCTCGATGTTGCGCCGACCTGTGAAACCATCTGACCTACACTATTCAATTTTCATCCATATGTCTATCCAATGACCACTTAAATGCCCTTAAAGTTGGCGAGTCTACTACTGTTGCAGGCAGGGCGTTCCACGCCCCTACTACTCTCTGAGTAAAGAAACTACCTCTCACACCTGTCCTATATCTATCACCCCTCAACTTAAAGCTATGTCCCCTCGTGTTTGCCATCACCATCCGAGGAAAAAGACTCTCACTATCCACCCTATCTAACCCTCTGATTATCTTATATGTCTCTATTAAGTCACCTCTCCTCCTCCTTCTCTCCAACGAAAACAACCTCAAGTCCCTCAGCCTTTCCTCGTAAGACCTTCCCTCCATACCAGGCAACATCCTAGTAAATCTCCTCTGCACCCTTTCCAAAGCTTCCACATCCTTCCTATAATGCGGTGACCAGAACTGCACGCAATACTCCAGGTGCGGCCTCACCAGAGTTTTGTACAGCTGCAGCATGACCTCGTGGCTCCGAAACTCGATCCCCCTACTAATAAAAGCTAACACACCATATGCCTTCTTAACAGCCCTATTAACCTGGGTAGCAACTTTCAGGGATTTATGTATCTGGACACCAAGATCCCTCTGCTCATCTACACTACCAAGAATCTTCCCATTAGCCCAGTACTCTGCAATCCTGTTACTCCTTCCAAAGTGAATCACCTCACACTTTTCCACATTAAACTCCATTTGCTATCTCTCAGCCCAGCTCTGCAGCCTATCTATGTCCCTCTGTAACCTACAACATCCTTCGGCACTATCCAGAACTCCACCGACCTTCGTGTCATCCGCAAATTTACTAACCCACCCTTCTACACCCTCACCAGGTCATTTATAAAAATGACAAACAACAGTGGCCCCAAAACTGATCCTTGCAGTACACCACTAGTAACTAAACTCCAGGATGAACATTTGCCATCAACCACCACCCTCTGTCTTCTTTCAGCTAGCCAATTTCTGATCCAAAGCTCTAAATCACCTTCAACTCCATACTTCCGTATTTTCTGCAATAGCCTACCGTGGGGAACCTTATCAAACGCCTTACTGAAATCCATATACACCACATCCACTGCTTTACCCTCATCCACCTGTTTGGTCACCTTCTCGAAAAACTCAATAAGGTTTGTGAGGCACGACCTACCCTTCACAAAACCGTGCTGACTATCTCTAATGAACTTATTCTTTTCAAGATGATTATAAATCCTATCTCTTATAACCTTTTCCAACATTTTACCCACAACCGAAGTAAGGCTCACAGGTCTATAATTACCAGGGCTGTCTCTACTCCCCTTCTTGAACAAGGGGACAACATTTGCTATCCGCTAGTCTTCCGGCACTATTCCTGTCGACAATGACGACATGAAGATCAAGGACAAAGGCTCTGCAATCTCCTCCCTGGCTTCCCAGAGAATCCTAGGATAAATCCCATCTGGCCCAGGGGACTTATCTATTTTCACACTTTCCAAAATTGCTAACACCTCCTCCTTGTGAACCTCAATCCCATCTAGCCTAGTAGTCTGAATCTCAGTATTCTCCTCGACAACATTTTCTTTCTCTACTGTAAATACTGACGTAAAATATTCATTTAACGCTTCCCCTATCTCCTCTGATTCCACACACAACTTCCCACTACTATCCTTGATTGGCCCTAATCTAACTCTAGTCATTCTTTTATTCCTGATATACCTATAGAAAGCCTTAGGGTTTTCCTTGATCCTATCCGCCAATGACTTCTCGTGTCCTCTCCTTGTTCTTCTTAGCTCTCCCTTTAGATCCTTCCTGGCTAGCTTGTAACTCTCAAGTGCCCTAACTGAGCCTTCACGTCTCATCCTTCTTCTTCCTCTTGACAAGCGCTTCAACTTCTTTAGTAAACCACAGCTCCCTCGCTCGACAACTTCCTCCCTGCCTGACAGGTACATACTTATCAAGGACACGCAGTAGCTGCTCCTTGAAAAAGCTCCACATTTCGATTGTGCCCATCCCCTGCAGTTTCCTTCCCCATCCTACGCATCAATGGCCAAGTAGAAAGCCTAGACCATCTCTTCCAAGTCTAATTAAATCAAAGAATGCAACAATTTGGGGCTTATTAATATTGCTTATCGCTAATCTCGAGGTTGAAATCCATTTGCCTTCTTGGAAGTCTAATTTCTGGTTATTCCTCGGGTCAATTGTAGTCGGCAATTGTAGTCTGTTGGGAAGAGCGGGTTTAATGGTCTTTTCTCTTTTAATTTAACCCAAATAATTGTAAAAATGTATATATTCATGACAACATGAAAATTATTGACTTTTTTTTGTAGGCGGATATTATTGTCCAATAAATATAGCCACACAAGAAATTGTGCATGTGTTGATGGAGGTGTGGATAGAATCAGGCTTGGCCACAGTGCTCCCTCACCCAGGCCAGGGGAAATCATACACAAGAATACAAGAAATAGATGCAGAAGTAGACCATATGGCGCATCGAGCCTGCTCTGCCATTCAATACGATCATGGCTGATCTTGGGCTTCAATTCCACTTTCCTGCCTGCTCCCCATTTCCCTTGATTTCTTGAGAGACAAAATCTATCTATCCCAGCTTTAACTGTATTCAATGATGGAACATCCACACTCTCTGGGTTGGAGAATTCCAAAGATTCACAACTCCTTGAGTATAGTAATTTCTCCTCACCTCAGTTCTGAATGATTGGCCCCTTATCCTGAGACTGTGCCCCCGTGTTCTAGATTCCCCAACCAGTGAAAACAATCTCTCAGCTTCTACCCTATCAAGCCCTTTCAGAATCTTGTATGTCTCAATAGGTTACCTCTCATTCTTCTAAACTCCAGAGAATATAGGCCCAACTTACTCAGACTCTCATCATAGGACAACCCCCTCGTCCCAGGGACCAATTTAGTAAATCTTTGCTGCACCGCCTCCAGTGCAAGTATATCCTTTCTTAAATGTGGAGACCAAAACTGCACACAATATTCCAGGTGCGATCTCACCAAAGCCCTCTACAATTTTAGTAAGACTTCTTTATGCTTGTACTCCAGTCCCCTTGTAATAATGGCTAACATGCCATTTGACTTCCCAATAGCCTGCTACACCTGCGTATTAACTTTGTGCATTCCTTGTACGAGTACCCCCAAGTCTCTCTGAACATTAATACTTACAGTTTCACACCTTTTTAAAAAATTCTGCTTTTCTATTTTTATGACCAAAGTGAACAACTTCACACTTCCCGACATTATACTCAATTTGCCATTTTGTTGACCACTCATCTAACCTTTGCAATATTTCTTTGCAGTCTCTCTATGTCCTCCCGGCAGTTTACCTTTCCACCAAGCTTTGATCATCAGCAAATATGCCTCATCAAAAATTCAATACCCTCAGGATATTTTTAAGGGCAACAGCACAGAAAATGGCACAAAAATTCATTTTCTTCCAAAGCACTAATGTGGACTGCTATTTAGACCTGTTTGAGGATTATCTGTTTACCAGCAGTGGGAAATAGTTACATGCACTCTCACCTATTCTTCTCTTCCAGTTTGTTATTTTAATATCCTATTTTTTCAATAGATGTATTCAATCAACCCATGAAATGGTGATGATCGGGGAAGTAGAAGGATCTGACTGAACACTTATATGTGGGTGACATTAATAAAACTGAAACAAAAACAAGAAATGCTGGAATCACTCAGCAGGTCTGGCAGCATCTGTGGGAAGAGAAGCAGAGTTAACGTTTCGGGTCAGTGACCCTTCTTCGGAACTGACAAATATTAGAAAAGTCACAGATTATAAGCAAGTGAGGTGGGGGTGGGGCAAGAGATAACAAAGGAGAAGGTGCAGATTGGACCAGGCCACATAGCTGACCAAAAGGTCACGGAGCAAAGGCAAACAATATGTTAATGGTGTGTTGAAAGACAAAGTATTAGTACAGATTAGGTGTGAATATACTGAATATTGAACATCAGCAAGTGCAAACCTGAAGAAAAACAACCTGAAAAAAAGTGGGTAAGCAAACTGAACAAACTAAGATGAAATGAAATAAATGCAGAAAAAGATTGTAAAAAATGTAAAAAGGAATGCAAAAAAAAGGGAAGAAAAAATAACTAAAAATGACTAAAAATGAAAGTAAAGTGGGGGGCTGTCATGCTCTGAAATTATTGAACTCAATGTTCAGTCCGGCAGGCTGTAGTGTGCCTAATCGGTAGATGAGATGCTGTTCCTCGAGCTTGCGTTGATGTTCACTGGAACACTGCAGCAATCCCAGGACAGAGATGTGAGCATGAGAGCAGGGGGGAGTGTTGAAATGGCAAGCAACCGGAAGCTCAGGGTCCTGCTTGCGGACTGAGCGGAGATGTTCCGCAAAGCGGTCACCCAGTCTGCGCTTGGTCTCCCCAATGTAGAGGAGACCACACTGTGAGCAGCGAATGAGGTGGGGGTTGGGCAAGAGATAACAAAGGAGAAACTGAATAAAACTGAATATATAAATTCCAACTCCAGTTGCCATAAGAACATTTTCTGGAGCTCTATTCACTCACAACCTGATCCTTGTCGTGGCCATAACAAAATTTTAAAACCTAGGTGATGCAAGCGGTGCAATTATAAAGAATTTTTTTTCTCCTAGTTGTTAACACTCACTTTTGAACAGCAAAATTGGGAATAGGCAGTAATTTCATTCACGAGCCCCACTGAATATATTCAGACAAGTAACCATCAGTTTTGCAGTATAACATGGGCTGACTTGATGGAGGTCAGGCCAACCCACTACATAATAAAGCAGTTAAATGGCCAGTGAGTGGAAAACCCTGGTTATTGTCATTAAGAGCAGTTAAATTTCCCTACAAAGCAGAAATATTTATCATGGTGGTAAACAGCCAAAGTTTAAGCATATTAGTTGGTAATTCTGACTTACTCAAGAATTGGTTGGCAATGAAGAATATATTTGATTTCATCTATAGTATATTAAAAGTCTGGGCATACTTCACACCTGTATGATAGTTCTTTGTTAACTTTTCCCTATCATATAAATTCCTATGTTCACTTTATAATGGAAACTGCCTATATAAAACTGCCTCACTACAATCACATCCTCCCACCAATAGTGCATTTCCCAGCTCCTCAGCCTTGTAGTATACTGAATCTTCAATGCTGCAACTAGCTCTGCTTTCAAAACTGCTGTGATGTCATGACTTGGACATAGATCGTTGTTCCTTCATCGTAGCTGGGGCAAAATTCTGGAAGACCCTACCTACCAGCACTATGAGACTAGCTACACCACATAGACTGCAGTGGTTCAGTGCAGCAGCTCATTTTAAGGGCAAATAGGGACAGGCAATAAATACTGGCCTTGCTGGACTCATTCTTATTCCAATTTTTTTTTAAAGGTTTGATTTCTAACTATACATACTTTAAAAGTCAAGAATTATTTAAAAATAGCAATATTATAGCTTTAAAATGGTAACTCATTTACAATTATTCCCTGCCCTCTAGCCATGATTCACACAATGACTACACTTGAGCCTCGGAATTTTAACTCAGGGTGAAGATTGGGCAGATGGGGGCTGAGACAGACAGCAAATCATCCCGACCTCAGTAGCATCAGGCCTGGGCGATTTTATCTTCATGGTTTAATTTACATGCTCCCAGTCAGTTGCCCAGCATAGCTGGCCAGTGGGCAGACATGGAATGACAGGTCGAGAGGAAGAGAAGCTTCACAAAATATCTGAGCACTGGGGTTAAGGAAGGATCTCCACTTTCTCTCTCTCTCTCTCTTGAGTTGTATGTGGGAGGAGGGGAAATAATGTCAACTATCATACCAATTATGTGAATCTAGTTTGACTTATTCTCTGGTTTAAATACACAGTGGAAAACATTAATGGCATAGTCAACACTGCCAAAGAAACAGAAAGATTTTGCATTTCACTAAATTATCCCTTCTACTTTGTAATAGTTTTAGCAGATTTTCCTGAAACCAATACAGAACTGCAACCAGACTTGAGCACTGACATGAAAGCCTTCTGAAAAATCCTTTGTAAATTGGAATCATATTTCAGTTTGAATTAATAGTCAACTT
Source organism: Heterodontus francisci (assembly GCF_036365525.1). Taxonomy (NCBI): domain Eukaryota; kingdom Metazoa; phylum Chordata; class Chondrichthyes; order Heterodontiformes; family Heterodontidae; genus Heterodontus; species Heterodontus francisci. The sequence goes on along the minus strand of NC_090378.1, from coordinate 29,785,228 downwards.
TCTAAAGAAATTATACTGTCCAGAAATAACGAAAGCTGAAGTTAATGACATGGAACTACCAAAGATTACCTGGTAAATAGGGTTTGCATTAGTGGTAGTTTTCATAACGCCTATGATTTTCTGTTTCTTCCATAACCAGTAGATCAGTGTCCAATCAGGTTTTCCAGACTGTGCAATCAAGTACTTGGAGTCTGGCGAGAAGGCAATACTGACAAACTCCTGGGCCAGTAGATCATTCACACTAAGTGACTTTCTCTTTCTACTATGATCATGCTGTACATCATATATCGTCACTGTGGCTTTTTCACCCTTTTCAGAAATGGCCAAATAACGTCGATTGGGGCTAAAGGCAAGAACCAGCATTCCTTGGCTTTTTTCAGAACCTGCATTCAACAGCACAGCACAAATACAGGTTAATAGTTAATGTTTCTAAAATCTGTGGAATTGTGATGGCACATAGTATGGCCATATCAAAAGTAACATCCTGCATTTTCTTTAATAGAAACAGGAAAATTGGATGCGCTGATGTAGAATGGACAGTCTGGGAACAAAGTTTCAAGTGTAGTTGTAGTTGTACAAGTTCACTATATAACAGAATGCAGATTGTTGCATGTGATCTCACACACAGCAAGCTTATGATGCCAGCTGAACCATCTGGGAAAGGCTGTTCAGCAGAGGGGAGCTGCTTTCAATGGAAAGTCAGTAAGTGAGCCATTCCAGTTGCTCTGGCAAATTCCCTAGGACCTAGTTTCAGAAGCACATGAACAAGTTCACTCTTAATCAGGGATAGCGGGCTGAATTTTACGTGTGCACTGCCAAGATCGGCGATGGATGTAAACTGTGGCGGCCTGTCCGTGTGGACCGCTCATCGTGGAGCTGCTGCGATATTAAGTGCAGTGGCTCATTTAAATGGCCGGGGCGGACCACCATCCCCCCGATGACGTGGAGGGGACGGGCGGTCCATCCCCGGCAATGGCTTCCGGCACCATTGGGCAGGTGCTGACGCCATTTTTAAAGGGGTTCCAGCCCTTCCATTTTGTTTAAATATTTAAAGAAATATGCATTTTAAAATTAATTTAAAACATTAAAAAAATGTTTCTAACCCCTCTCCCACCCCTCCAATAACCAGACAGTTCAGTCTGTGCCCTCTTCCCCCCACCAAAATACTTACCTTGTGTACCTGACCCATCCCCCGCCCCCCCGCAAGTTCACAAACTTTTACCTTCAACCCCTTCCCACTATCCCATCCACCAATCATATTAGTTTGACCCTGCTCCCCCCCTCCCGCACTGAAATACCCATCTGCTCCCTCTTCCCTACCAGTGTCCCACATTATATCTCTGAACGGAGATCCAAAGGCTCAGGAGTGCTGGCTGCTGCCACCAATACGGCACCGGAACGGATGGCGGGAGCGGGTAAGAATGTAATTAATTCATTTGCATATTTTTGATTATGTAGATGCTGCTCCCGTTGCCAAGTGGCGGGAGGGCTGCCACAAGGCCTCGCTGCCGCTGGCAATATGGGGCTGGTCCTTCCTGGCGTGAGGCCTGTGGCGGGCCTCTCCCAGAGCCATTTTCCGGGCCATCCTGCCAACACCCCCTAGGGGGTCTGTAAAATCCAGCCCAGTGTGTGGTATGGGGACAAACTAAAAGGAAGTAACTTTCTTTAAAATAACTTTCCCCTCCTGCTATAAATGCACAGAGACAGATAGCAGAGATTGCAACTGGGAGTTCACCCGTTGTTTCCAAGATGCTAAACAGTATATTTGATTCTGAAAATGAAGAAGAATTACCAGACAATTTCCCTTAATCAGAAATCTCTGAATAAAATATGATTTCTTTTTGTCTTCTTGAAGGTTATTGCTGTTAGCGCTTGAAAATAGAAAAGTGTCCACTGCCAGCATTAAGCATAATCAGGTCAAGTACAGCACATCCCAAATACGGAGTATTTTATGAGATGGAGGTAGGCTGCTTGTTCCTGCCTGCCTGGGAGTAAGATGCATATGGCAGTCATTGTCGTGAAGATGCCGGAGGTGGCACCTCCAAAGGGTACTGCACCAACATCACTGCAGGAGCAGCCTCTGTCACAGGGGATGACTCCACAGATGCTTCGTCCATCAGAGGGGCCATGGGGAAGGATGATGATGGAGTCTGATGAGGGGTGGCCCCCTCATCACCATCTGTTGCCTCCTCAACCCTTTCATGGCGTCCTTGATCGCTGGAGGGGACGAACAGTTGGGGTGCAGCTGGCATCAACTTGATGCTTCTTTGCACCATTTGTACCACTCACCAGTCAATGCTACAGCCTGGCAGCATGCATCCTGTGCATGTTAGTGTGCTGTTCTGCATCCTCTGAGTGATGCCACACATGGCTCTTCAACAGGTGGACACTCTCTCAATTGAGGAGCTCTTGCGCTCAAAGCATTGAGACGTTGTGGCACACATGAGATGAATGGACTCCTCCATTCTCATCCCATGACCTTGCACTGCCCCAGGTAACGCCGACATATGGGCACACATCTCATGCTGGTTCTCCAGGTAGAGCTGCCTGTTTCGCGACTCCCGAGGCTCTGCATCTCCACCCTGCAGAGCAGGACTGTGCCTGTCCTCCATCCTCCAAGGGGGACTGGCCATAGTCGACTCTGCCTCCCCTGAATCCTCTTGCTCTGATGTGATGTGCACCACCCAGTGCCACCATCTAATAACGCGTGAGGACCCACCGAGGTGCGAGTGACTGCGCTGGTGGAGGATGCACTGGTAAGATGTGATGATGCAGGCTCTGAGGTGTCTCTACTTGTTCTCCGAGTGCAGACTCCTCTCCCTCTGCAGCTGGCCCTTTGGGAGACATAAGAGATGGCGAAGAGAGATCGGGATAGTCAACAGATGCTACTGCTGCCTAAAATAATGAGATGACAGCTTATGCATTGACAGTTGGTTGCACAGGGATCACTGCCACGCATCCCCTGAATGGGCGGCAGAGTGGTTAGCACTGCAGCCTCACAGCTCCAGCGACCAGGGTTCGGTTCTGGGTACTGCCTGTGTGGAGTTTGCCAGTTCTCCCTGTGACCGCGTGGGTTTCTGCCGGGTGTTCCGGTTTCCTCCCACAGCCAACTTGCAGGTTGATAGGTAAATTGGCCATTGTAAATTGCCCCTCGTGTAGGTAGGTGGTAGGAGAATTGAGGGGATGTGGTAGGGAACATGGGATTAATGTAGGATTAGTATAAATGGGTGGTTGATGGTCGGCACAGACTCGGTGGGCCGAAGGGCCTGTTTCAGTGCTGTTTCAGCTCTCTATGAACCTGGAGATGTGAGATCTTTTCACCCTGTCTGCGGCAGACACCCACTTCTCCTTCCACAGCGCCCTTGATGCTGGACAATCTGCCCTTATCAAGGGCCTGCTTCTCAAAACACCTCAATATCATGAGCCGTGGCACCCCACCTTCCAGGTGTGCCCTCTCATGATCATCTATCATTCTTCTAAATTCCAATGAGTATGGGCCCCACCTGCTCAACCTTTCCTCATAAGACAACCTCTTCATCTGAGGAATCAGTCTAATAAATAAACCTTCTCTAAACTGCTTCAATACAAGTATATCAACTCCCTTTAGGCCTGCGAGGTGAAGAATGATGCGTTATGATGATGCCTCCTTCCCTCTCTAATTGCAGCTTCTCATCAGCAGATGATATTGCAGTCAGCACTCGGGTTCAAACCTATGCTTCTGAGTCAGCAAAGCACATCAGCACACCCATCTCCCATAGTCAAGAGAGCTCTATGCGCCCTCAAAATGACCCTCTCTTTTGCACTCTGGCATACCATATGGGTCGCTGTTGGCACTCACCTTGCCAGACCAAAGAAGATCGTTGAAACGTTTCCTGCACTGCACCCAGTTCCTCCTCACCACTCCTCTGCTGCTGACTTCATGTTTCACCTGCATCCCTGCCCTCTTGGTGAGTCTTGTGGGCCTTCTGTGGCCGCTGCCAGGGAAGAGAATGTTCCTGCACACAGTCACCACCTCCAGCAGTACCTCCAGTGAGTCGTCTGAAAAATGGGGGGCTGCACTGGCACAGGGCTCCCCCTGCCCACTGCTCTGGTCTGCGTTTCCATTTTCTGGATGTACGGCAACCTCAGCAATGGGTGCCATCCGCACTTTAAATTTGGCCTGTTGCTGCCTAAGTCTCACAGTCTTCCTGCGTCCACTGTCGCTAATTGGGCAGGGAATACGACTCTGGGTCAATTAAGCTATTTGCAAATTAAAATTTCCACGTGCGCACCTATTTGCTTCGGTGCAGGGTCAAGACCCAGAAGTCATCGCGACGTGGAGGTTCCGACCCAGGAATTGAAATCCCCCCCTGTGAGGAAAATGATGGGCTTAACTATGGTGCCTGCTCGGGGGCTTGGCAAACACTGAGGAGGCTCGTAAAAGACTTTAGGATGATACAGGTGGCAGATGCAATTTAATATAGATAATTATGAGTTAATATATTTGGAACGGGACAGAAAGAAGGAGTGGGAGCCTACACATGATGTAAAGTTGCTCAAGGCTGTAGATGAACAACGAAAACGAGAGATTTAAATATATAATTTCCTGCAAGTGCAAGTAGAACCCATCATATAGCCAACTGACACCGCCACCTGCAAGTTCCCCCCAAAATCACACATCAACTTGGAATTATATCGCCGTTCCTTCACTGTTGTTGGGAGTCAGTGGCGTAGTGGTAATGTCACTGAACTGGCAATCTAAAATCCCAACACATCAGCTGGTGGAATTTAAATTTAATTAATAAAGCAATTCAATTAGATAATAAAAAAATCTGGAATTGAAAGCTAGTCTCAGTAATGGTGCCATGAAACTATCATCAATTGTTGTAAAAATCCAACTGGTTCACTAATGACCTTTAGGAAGGAAATCTGCCATCCTTCCCTGGTCTGGCCTATGTGTGACTCCACAGACCCACAGCAATGTGGCTGACTCTTAACTGCCCTCTGAAATGGTCTAGCAAGCCACTCAGTGTCAAGGGCAATTAGGGATGGACAGCAAATGCTGACCTTGTCAGTGATGCTCACATCCCATTAAATAATTTTTTTAAAATCCTGGAACTCCCTTCCTAACAGCACTCTGGGTTAAAGGCCTGCTCAGGTCACGAAAAATAAACCCGACCCGAACCCGACAGAACCACATCGGACTCGAAACCAACCCGGCCTGGGTCCCTCCAGTTTTTCCCGAGCCTGACCCCACGCCGACCAAAACCGACCCCCGGAATGTTACCTTTACCTACCTTGCGATTCCCAATCTGCAGAAGCTGATTCCCAATCTGCAGGACATCATAGAGATGCTCACTCACTCACAGCGCAGACTCAGAGTTTCCCTCAGGTAGTTTTTTTACTTTTAACACTTCTTGCTGCATGTGTCTGACCCAGACCCGAGCCCGGCCCGACCCGGCCCAACCCAAGCCCGAAAGCCGAACCCAGAAGAGCGATCCGACCCAAACCCGACACACGTCATCAGGTTCAGTTCGGGTAGCAGGCCTTTACTCTGGGTGTAACTGCACCACATGGACTATAGCAGTTCAAGAAGGTAACTCACCACCACCTGCTCAAAGGCAATTAGGGATGGACAATAAATGCTGGCCTTGCCAGGAATGCCCACATCACAAGTAACAAGTAAAAAAACGGCTTTTACTTTCCTTTACTTCTTACTAAAACAGCCATTGTTCGTGATTAATGAACTCTTCAATACTGTAGAAAGCCTCTTACCTGGAATGAATTTCTGCCATTTCTGGTCGATGTTATAACGCACACAGCTGCTCCCAGCTGGGTACATTATGCTTTGATCATCAAAGTATAAAACATTATTCATAACAGAGGTTTGTAGCCCAAAAATGTGATGGGCATGAATCAGTGGAGCAGTCATGGTGGACTGTCAGGTAGGTCTCTCCTTTTTATTGCTTTTATCTCTTTCTATACTTTCTTGTATATATCTTCCAAATAAATTACATCTTCATATCTCTAACACACTTCGCCTTTCCTCCACCTCATGCACATTCTCTTTGTCTCCATCCCTCATACACTGTGTATCTTTCTCACACTCTAACTTTTTAAACTTTCTTCTACAAACTGTCACTTTTGTTACATACTCTATGTCTCTCTAATACTCTCTCCCTAACATGCTCTGTCCAACTCTCTTTTTCATATATTCTCTTTTGTATCTGTTATTGACGCAAACATTATCTCTGCCTCTCTCACTCTTTAGCACACTTTTTGAACCTCAGTCTTTGGCTTAGTCACTCTAGCAGACCCCGTCCCATTTTAGCACAATGACCCTCTCTTAATCTGCCCCTATTGTGCTCTCTCTAACACGATCACTCTCTCTCCAGCACTCTCCCTCTCTGACCCTTTCTGTCCCCCTCTCGCACTCTCCCTATCACTCCCTCTTCCTGTCTGCCTCAAGCACACCCACCCACCCACTCTCTCGCTCCCTATCGATTTATTTGTCACTCTCCCTTCTTCTAGACCTCCCGAGATCTCTATTCCTCTCTATCACCCTCTTTGAACGCTACTGTAAATAACGCCGTTACCATGACCACCGGCCGGAAATCAGGTGCCTCCAGGAAGTAACCATGCGGAAGCAAGGGTTTTGCCTGGAATTGTGGGAGTTGTACGGTGACTTGGTGACCGCCCGCCGAGGTGAGGGGAGATGCCGTGGTGGTGGGGTGAGAGAGAGAATGCCGTGGGGTGGGGAGAATGCTGTGCGGGGGGAGAGAGTGCCGTGGGGGGTTGTTTGGGGAGAATGCCAGGGGCGAGAGGGGGTGGGGTGGGGTGTGTTGGGATAATGCTGGGTGTGGGGTGAATGCCGGGGGTGAGGGGTGGGTGGGTAGAATGCTGGGGTCAAGGGTTGGGTGGGTGGGTAGGTAGAATGTTGGGTGTGGGGAGTATGCTGGGGGTGGGTGTAGGGAGAATGGGAGGGGGGGGGGCTGGGGAGAATGTGGGTCGGGGGAAGAGAATGCCAGGGGGTGGAGGGGCAGAATGCAGGGGGGGAGTATGTGGGGAGGGGGAATGTGGAGTGGGGGGTGAATGTGGGTCGGGAGGGGGAATGCAGTTCAGGGGGCAACTCACCACCTGAGTGAGTGGGGGGGGGGGCAAGTGGAGAGTGTGGGTCGGGGCAACTCACCACCCGGGGTGGGAGAGTGGGTCAGAGGGCAACTCACTGCCCAGAGGTCAGAGGGCAACTCACTGCCCGAGTGTCAGGGGCAGCTCACCGCCTGTGGATCAGAGGGCAACTTACTGCCCGAGGGGCTGGTCAGAGAGAAACTCACCACCCAGGGGTCGGGGGGCAATCCAACAGCTGGGGGTCAGGGAGCAACTCACCATTTGAGGGTTGGGGGCAACTCACCGCCCAAGAGTCAGGTGGCAACTCACCAACTGGGGGGCAGTTCAGGGCTCTTCTCCCCCAGATTATCATAGAGGAAATGTATTAAGTCAGATTGTTTCCCTGAATCCACCCAGTCATTGCCTTGTACAATCTGCTCTCTCTGGCAGTGACCATCGAGTGGCAGGAAAGGGATTCCTTTTCTCAGAAACAGTTTCACAAACTGTTCTGATGTTTCTTAAGATATTGGGTGTTTGGGTGAAATGATTACAGTACAGAGGAGAAATATTTGAAGAGCATCAGTAGATGTCATGTGTCAGGGTTTGGGTGTGGTTACTGATATTTATCATGCTTCTGCTGCCACCTAAACATGAGTGGTTTCCCATCGCTGTAATGTTGTAACTTTACTGAAGTGATGTATTATTACACAAGGTAAAAATATCACTGATCCTCAAATGGTTCGCTCTCGTGGTAGCTCTTACACAACTGATATAAATAAACATCAATCAAGCGGTTAAAGAAACTCATTATTCGTTGGAGTACTGATTTTTGTTTAGATATGTACTAGAGATCATTTTCATATTCAAGATTTCAGAAATTAATTCAATGGATTGAAAAATAATGTGCAATTGAGTAACTTTAAATTGAGTTTTTTTTTGTAGTCCTGCTTCTGTTGCTAACCACTTGTATATTGGTCATTTATGAATCCTTCTGATGTTTTGCAGCACCAGCCATGTCCTTTTTACTGCAACTCCTTGAAGGAAAGTAGGATTTCAGATTTGCTATCTTCAATGTGTATTTCAATATACTCAACAATGCTTTTGAAATTAAAATTTCACTGCTTCAGACACTGTTGACAGGGCCCTCGATCACGTCCGTCCCATTTCCTGCACTTCTGTTCTCACCCCTTCCCCTCTCTCCCAGAGCCACAGAGGGATAGGGTTCTCCTTGTATTCACCTGCCAGCATCCACATTCAACAAATCATCCTCCCACCAAACACACCCATCTTCTCCCCTTGCAGCACCCTGCTCCACTCCAATCACTTTACGCCCCCTCCCTTTCCTGCAGTATCTTCCCATGCAAGTGCAGTAGATGAAACGCCTGCTCTTTTATCTATTCTCTTCCCACCATACACAGCCCCAAACACTCCTTCCAGGTGAAACAGCAACTTACTGGCACTCCTTTCAATTTAGAATACTGCATTCTCTGTTAATGTTGCGGTCTCCTCTACTTTGGGGAGGCCAAACACAGGTTAGGTGATTGCTTTGAGGTACACATACATTTGGTCCACAAGTGATTTCCAGCATCTGCAGTATTTTGCTTCTGTATTGCTGATTTTATTGTCGGACAGGAATATAAAAAACAGTGTAAATAAAATACAACTGAGTTGTGTAATCCTTTCAATGACATGAACCTATATAGCACACACATTTCAATCACCTTTGTGGCTATTTTTTAATGGAATTCAAAGAGTTGATCTTGGGGGGGTGGAATGAAGGAAGTTATTCTGAGGCTACAGTTGCAGAATTTAAAATTGATTGCACATCAAGCAAAACCATGTAGGAAGCAAGATAAAATAAAATGTCTCCAACAGGAACAACTAAAAGGAGAGCAGGAAACTTCTCAGAGAGTGATATAAATATTTCATCCTGAAATTAGGCACACGAGAAATGCAAGTGACAGTGAAGGAAGGGAGGGAGGGGGTTAAAGAAACCCACCAAAACAGCAACCAGAACCACGTGGAAAGAGCTGACGCAAGCAGTGAATGGCAACTGTCTAAGACCCAGCATCTCGCTCTAGTTTGGGAAGAAAATGCAAGCTTTTATTCATCTATATTTTAAACTTTACAAACTGCGGGTGGATAATCACCATAAAGGTGCAAACACATAAGCCCGATTTTAACGGGGGAGGGTGGGGGACGAGGGTCAAGGGTAGGACCGACAGGATGAGCAATGGCTCACCGACTTAAAGCCTGGGCCATTTTAACTCTCAGGTCTTATTTAAGTAAGTTAGGCCTGACTCCCTATGGTGAGGACACCACATACTGCCTTGAAACGTACCTATTGAAATGGTGTGTGGTGTGGTATCTGGATCAAGTGAGTGCCCTGTAGTCGATATTTTAACCCACTGTACAGCACGTTCTCATTGACAATAGGCAGGGGGTTTAAGTTGGAGCTTTAAGGGTATAACTTTGTGAACTAAATGCACTACAGATTCCCTCACCATGGAGGAAGAAAATGATATAGCTGTAGAATCCTGTAATGAAAGAATGTTCCATGAAACAATTTTTCCATGGGTACCCTAGAAGAGAATTGTTTACAGATCTCCAATAGTCATCAAATGAAGTTGCCTGTGCCTGAAAGTAGCAGGATGTTTTTGTGTTCATGCAGGAAAAAATTGGCACAGAATTCATAAGTGAGAAGCTACATTAGGAAGAAGAGCAGACTTCTGTCAATTACCACACAAGAGATGGAGGGAATGGAATGGGGAGGGAGGTTACATTTTTTTGAGTGTAACCTTTCTTTAGATTTGAAAACCCAAAGAAAAGTGAGCATTTTCGCAGTTCGGAAACAAAAAACAGAAGTGGAAAGACAACAGATTACCAATCATGCAGAGGAAGTTAGTGGAGAAGTGATTTCATCCAGAATGCTGGCCTGCACTTTAATTTTCTGGGCTACCCATTTCCAGACCACCTGCATCTGCAGGTTTTATTCCATTTCCCCCATTTTATTGTTTTCTTTCCCTCGTGTGGTGCTTATATGTCTTTTCAGCCTGCTTGTTAGTTGCACATTTTTGTTCTTTTAATGTCTTTTCATTTACTCTTTGAGGTGCTCTTTAATATCATCTAATGTTTCCATTAAACACTTTGCTGATCTTTCAAGCTAATAACTTCTTTCCTTGCTGGAGTATCTGATGTCTCCCTCCATATTTCCACACCTTTCATCTCACCTTACTAAAATGCTTGCTGAGCTTTCAGTACTGATTAAGGGTTTACATCTAAGATGTTAACTATCTACGGATGTCAATGAGCCTGTTATGTATTTTTTGCATTTTCTGTTTTGGCTTAAGATTTACAAAATCTTCTGTTTTTTATATACGGAATTTATACTGTGCTTAATCCATCACAGCAATGGTCAATATGTACAATCTAAACACTTACTTTGCTGTATCTATGTTGGGTGAATTAATACCAGAGTTTCAGCATTTCACCTGAAACCATGGGGAACAGAATTTTAACCTGAACTGTCTGTTGAAGAACTGACAGGAATTGGATACAATGCTGATTTTACACCCCGCCTGATTTTGAAGTCAATCAAGAGTATGGGAGGGGTGTAAAACCAGGATTCCACCTAATTCCATGGGTAACCCACCCAGCGTTAGGTTGGAATTGCCCTCCCCCAAATGGCTGTCAAGAGCTTTGTCCCTTCCAAACCCACTTAAAAATATCATGCAACGATCATGCCAACACTTACAGTGGTTATCCAATCTATTAGTATTGGTACACCTATCATGAAGAGCATTAACATTAGGAATTCCCTCCCCAATCCATCCAAAGGAAACTACGAGCACTCCTATCTCTGCTCAGTCCACTTAGTCTGAATATGTTTGTTGAAAAAAAGAGCACTTCCACTTAAACTGTCCAAGAAGAGTTTAATAAAATAGGCAAAGAAATGGTCTGTGTTTTAATATAGTGTACAGTTTACTGGATATAAGGTTCCTCCAGGGCTCATGCTTGAGATGAAATGGTTGTATAATGACCACATGTAACTTATTTGAGGGGTTGGAGTGAGGTGAGCTCTACAAAAGACATCTCCAACCAAGCAGGTGTGGTTGGAAGTGGCTGAGGAGGTCAGCAATAGGAGTGTGCTTTCTTCAGCCTGGAGACAGTGTGCCAAGAGGGCCCAGGACCTCAGGAGGCCAAGACAGGTCAGTGACAAAATACTTTAAGGTACCAAGCCCCATACTCTGACTTGCCCAGCATTCTTCTGCACAACATGCCCCAGGTCAACGCACCTTGTACCTCCACTCATTCCTCTCTCACCAGGCACCTCGTCGCTGTCTGAGCAGCCAACACCCACAACACAGACTCAGCCTATTGCCACCCCGCCCCCCCCCAACCCATGCCTCACAGTCACCCTCCACAAATGATGTCCTTCTCTTCTTTGCACACAAGCCATTTCAGCACCTGCACCTCTCTGCTTTCTCTCCTTGCAGTGGAAGAGAGCATACAATGGCAAGAGGCAGAGATCTGCCACGGGTGTTTGGGGACCGTCAGTGGGAATGCCGGTGTTGTCCTCCAGTGACAGTCACCTTGCCTGCTCACCTGTTCTATTGGGAAGGAATTCTTGTTCCAGGGTGCTGCAGATGTCAGCAGCGACCTGCCATGACAGCCTGAGCCTCCTGAGGCACTGGTGCTCAGACATGTCAAGAATGCTGATTCTCTGCCTGTTGATCCTGTGTTGGGGGTGTCGCCTTCTTCCAGCTGGATCTCGGTGTCCATCCCATCTGCCCTGTGGAGGGACTTATGGCTGAGGAGAATGCAGCTGCTGCTGCTGCTGCTATCCGTGTTGTTCCTGCTGGAGCAGTTGGTGGTGATGTAGCTTCTGCTCTTGACCCTCAGCAGAGGGGGAAGGTGGAGTTGCATAAGCTGCTCCCATACCATGGTGGAGGCAGGCAGCAGGGAAGTGTGGCCGAAGGTGAGTGAATTGCAACACAGGTAAGTGCTTTCCAAGAAGTTGGTAATTACCTATCAAGCAGTGAAATCAGTCTCTCAGAGAAGAAGTGCCTTGAACAGCAGTCTTGCAATGGCCACGGCTGGAGCTCTTCAATGTAACTGGTAAGGACCTTCACAGCTTGTTAGTTTCACTGAAGAAGATTTTACGGCTGTGTACACGCCTCGGTGACCCTGGCAAGTTGCTGACAGGTTGGGAAACAGGTTCATGGCCGGGAAATTCAGGATTCAGGGCTAACACAGCTAATAATTGGCTTCTTAACAACCTCAATCACTTTTACTTACCCAACAGATTCAAGAGGAGGTCCCTGCTCTCCTTCAATCCCGCCACAGGGAAAGCTGGAAGAGAGCAAGATCAGGTCAGGATCCCGACCCGATCTCAATTTCTGGGACATTCCCACCCTGTAGCCCCCGAACCCGCCTCCAACAAGCTGGGAAGATTCTGTCCTATGACCCCCATTTGCACCGTCCCTTAAACAGCCAATCTTGCAAAGTCCTGGGAGAGGTCATCTCAGTTCTCTCTTTCGAGAACAGTGCATGGCACAAGGCAATCAAGAGAAAAGGTGAAAATGAGGGAAATAGAAAGATCATGGTGAAAAATAGTTATTAATTTTACTTATTGCTAGATCATGATTACAAATGCCTTGTATAGGAGATAGGCCAATCATTAAGAAATAGGAGCAGGAGTAGGCCATATGGCCTCTCAAGCCTTCTCTGCCATTTTATAAGATCATGGCTGAACTTTTTCTTCTGCGTCAATGTACTTTTCCGTTCAATTCCTATCTCCCTTGATTCCCTTAGAGTCCAAAAATCTATCAGTCTCAGCCTTGAAGATACTCAACAATGAAGCATCCACAGTCCTCTGGGTTAGAGATTCACAATCCCGAGTGAACAAATTAATCATAATTACAGTCCAAAATGGCTGTCCCCTTATCCTGGGACTATGCCTGCTAGTTCTGGACTCTCCAGTCAGGGGAAACAGCCTCTCAGTATTGGCCCTGTCAAGCCCCCTTCAGAATTTTATATGTTTCAATGAGATCGCCTCTCATTCTTCTAAACCCGAGAGCATATAGGCCCAATTTACTCAATCTCTTCCCATAAGACAACCCTCTCATCCGAGGAATCAATCTAGTGAATGTTTGTTGCATCCCCTCCAAGGCAAGTGTATCCTTCCTTAGACATGGAGACTAAAATTGTGCACAGTACTCCAGGTGTGGTCTCAACAATGCTCTACACAATCACAGCAAGGCTTCCTTCCTCTTCTACTCCAACTCCCTTGCAATAAAGGGCAACAGACTATCTATAAGAAACATAAGCTTTAATCAATTGTGTGACTTTGTTTTGTAAATTAATATGGTCGGGTTCATTATGTTCAGCTAATGCATCTTCCAAATCTACCCAGAATTTCTCAAGCATGTTTATTTCAAACTCCTTGTGCCACACTCCCTCAATTCCACCATTGGTTCCTCCTTTTTTCCCTGGAGCACCCTTCCCCGAACCACTCCAGCTTTCCATTGCACACTCCATTTGCAAAAATCTCCTGAAAACCCTCCTCTTGTATTATACTGTTTGCTCACATCCTATTTTTCTTACCCTTTTACCCTCCTACTTGGCACCCACGGTCCTTTCTCCACCTTGGAAAATGTTTCAAAATGTCCTCTGTACACAAGGACAACTATGGAAATATGTCATTTCAGGGATTTTTTGTTCTTTGTATTAGAACAAAGGAAGAGGTGTATAAATGAAAAATCACACGGAGTCATGATGCTTGAGAAAATAATCTGCTTTAATCAAAGCTTTGATTTAAAATACATTATATACACAAATAGTATGGATTAAAGGAAGAATGACAAAGAATCATTTTGATAAATTAAGAACTATAAGTTCACCATCAGATATTTTTCTTAAAATAAGAGACAGTGGAAATCAAGCATTGTAATGCACAGCACTGCCTCAGTATCATTGGTATTTGACCATTCCATGGAACGATAACCAATAACGATAACGATTCAGGAGAAGGTGGAAAAAATTGCCAATATAAAGAGAGAGAGAAAAAATGGAATCACGCTCTTATAAAAATTGAAATATTTACTGAGTCAAAATTACTTTAAAATCCTTTCATCTGCTGTAAATGTGGAACTGTGATGACTTCACTAGAGATGTCGACCTGGAGGAGTAGCTGGTGTGAAGGGGTTACATTAACCCCAATAGATACACAGGATTTCTTTGCTGGTTTTACAATTTCATCTTGCAGTCTCAGTAACTCATCCACCATTTTCTCCCAATGAAGTTATCAACACACTATTTGTAGGAAAATATGAAACCAGAAAGTGAAAATAAAAGCAGCATAACAGTTACTTCTAATTCTTCATAATGGATTTTGATGTAAGTGAAAAATATAATAGCATATGGGGGAATTTATGCAATGGCGGCCACACTTAATGATTTAAAAAATGTTTCCTTGGACTTTAGAAGCTCCACTGCACACAATTCCTCAGCTAATTGGTGTGCTTTTGGCAGAATAATTATCTTTCTACAATCAAATGGTATTCCTTGTGCAAATAAGGATCTGCTTCTGTATGTAGCTTAGATTTCTTTGTGTTGAGAGATGTACTGTGGGACACAGATCAGACTTAAGGTTTGTTGTGATATGGTGATGTTGAGCTGATGATGATTGATGCATATCATGACAGTCTGTCTTGCAAATGGCATTTTAAGACAGTCCAATCCCCACGAGGAGAGCAATCAGAAATGCCAAGTTTCCACACAGGTACAAAATCAATATGAGCAAGTTGGGCTGCACCTGTAAAAAAATGGCAAAATTATCACTAAATCAAACCAGCAGCAATTCTTGTCTGCCTCTGAATCACATGCAGCTAGTTAACCCATTTTTTAGAGCAACAAGTTGGTGGATTCCCAGAAAAAGCTATGGCTCAATAACTGTCACATTAATCTTACATCAATTCTCCCAATTCCTCAGCTGGTTAAGGTGCTGAACGATGTGGTCATACAGCCAGGAAAGCCCCAGGTTCAAACCTCAGTCATTGTGGAATTAGCTGAGGCACTAGTAGGGGTTGCTATCAAGTGATATTCAGTGTTAGAGAGGAGAAAACTGACTAAGGTTCTCACTCCTGATCACCTCTCTCAAAAACTGTGCATGTGTGAACAATACAGGCACGATTTGGTTCCTGTGTGATGCTGCCACATGGTCAAATATCCTGCTAATACTTCACTGTCTAGCTGCAAGATGGCCTGCCCGCTCCAGGCCAATCAAGGCCCTTAAGTGACCATTTAATGGCCACTTAAAGGCCTTCGCCCACCTCCATGCAGATTTTACGCATGGCAAGCAGGCGTCCTGGAGCTGGGAAAAGCTGCCTGGGAAAAGCAGGCCCCCACTTCCCCAACCACCCCCAAGACCCAACACGCCCCCCATCCCCGCAAACAACCACCCTTGCCTCGACGGAGCCTGACTGATTACTCCCGGCAAGGCAACCAAAACTTACCTTATTTCCCGGCTCCCAGGCATCCTGTCTTCATGCTGGGCTGTGGTCCCAGCAGTGACCACCGCTCCCAGCGACGCTGCTGGGACTAAGAGTTGCCGGTCCTTTGATTGGCCAGCAGCTCTATTAAGCGGGACTTCCTATCTCAAGCGGATAGAAGTCACGCCTTAGAGCAATTAAAGCCTGGGGACCCGTAAAATACGGAACGGATCCCTGCTCCGCTATTCAGTGTGACCATGGTTGATCTTCTGCCTCAACTCCACTTTCCTGCCTGCCCCCCATATTCACTGATTCCCTGAGAGATCAAAAATCTGTCTATCTCTCTCTCTCTTTGGCCTCCTTATCTCGAGAGACAATGGGTAAGCGCCTGGAGGTGGTTAGTGGCTTGTGAAGCAGTGCCTGGAGTGGCTATAAAGGCCAATTCTCGAGTGACAGGCTCTTCCACAGGTGCTGCAGAAAAATTTGTTTGTCGGGGCTATTACACAGTTGGCTCTCCCCTTGCACTTTTGTCTTTTTTCCTGCCAACTGCTAAGTCTCTTCGACTCGCCACACTTTAGCCCCGCCTTTATGGCTGCCCGCCAGCTCTGGTGAACGCTGGCAACTGACTCCCACGACTTGTGATCAATGTCACAGGACTTCATGTCGCATTTGCAGATATCTTTAAAGCGGAGACATGGATGGCCGGTGGGTCTGATACCAGTGGCGAGCTTGCTGTACAACGTGTCTTTGGGGATCCTGCCATCTTCCATGCAGCTCACATGGCCAAGCCATCTCAAGCGCCGCTGACTCAGTAGTGTGTATAAGCTGGGGATGTTGGCCGCCTCGAGGACTTCTGTGTTGGAGATACGGTCCTGCCACCTGATGCCAAGTATTCTCCGGAGGCAGATAAGATGGAATGAATTGAGACGTCGCTCTTGGCTGACATACGTTGTCTATCTCAGCCTTCAACATATTCAATGAAGGAGCATCCACAACACTCTGGGGTAAAGAATTCCAAAGATTCACAACCTTCTGAAAGAAGAACTTTCTCCTCATCTCAGTCCTAAATGATCAACCCGTTCTCCTGCAGCTCTACTCCCATGTTCTAGATTCCCCAAACAGGAGAAACAACCTCTCAGTGTCCACTCTGTCAAGCCCCTTCAGCATCTTATGGGTTTCAATGAGATTACCTCTCATTGTACTAAACTCCAGACATTACAGGCAGAATTTACTCATCTTCGCATCATAGAACAACCTTCTCATCCCAGAAACCAGTCTAGTGGCCCTTGATGCTACAGCCTCTAAGGCAAGTATATCCTTCCTTAGATATGGAAACCAAAACTGCACACAGTAGTCCAGGTGCGGTCTCAACAAAGCCCTATAGAATTGTAGCAAGACTTCCTTGTTCTTGTACTCCAG
Organism: Heterodontus francisci; assembly: GCF_036365525.1. NCBI lineage: Eukaryota > Metazoa > Chordata > Chondrichthyes > Heterodontiformes > Heterodontidae > Heterodontus > Heterodontus francisci. Next base: position 29,768,231 of record NC_090378.1, on the reverse strand, counting down.
TCCCCTTGCAAGAAAGACCAACATGCCATTTACCTTCCTAATTGTGTACCTGCATGTTAACTATTTGTGTTCCTTGTACGAGTGCAACTCTCTCTGAACATCAACATTTGACAGTGATTGCACTTTAAAAGTAATCTTTGCCTGTGAAGTTGAGAAGCACTACATTAATGCAAGTTCTTTGTTCTTTCTATATCCCTCAGCTTCATAAGCACAAAAGGGACACAAAGAACTAATGAATTGGGCAAGCTACCAGAGGATAACTGGCACCCATGCGCCTATCTAGTAAGAAGCCAACAACGTTAGGAGAGGAGCAGTGGAAGGAATGGCAAAAAAAAATTGAGCTGGAAAAGAGCCACATTCCTCTGCTTCCAACATGGTTAATATTGGATTAAGGAACTTTGCACTGCTAGATTTAATTTGCCCTTTGTTCCCCTATATCAGTATTAATATGCTGATTGCTCACACACTTAAGATACCAAGGTGTTTCCTTCAAACATTACTGTTCATAAGAACATGAAAAATAGGAGCAGGAGCAGACTATCTGGACCTTTGAGCCTACTCTGCCATGCCATACCATCAAGTCTGATCTTCTGCATCAACAAACCTTCATACCTGCTCCCCATATCCTTTGATATCTCGAGAGATCAATAATTGTTCTATCTCAGCCTTTAATATACTCAAGGACAGAGCATCTGCAACTCTCTGGGCTAGAGAATTCCAAAGATTCACAATACTCTGAGTGAAGAAAACTGTCCTCATGTCGTTCCTAAATAATCAACCCTTTCTCCTAAGACTGTTCTAAATTCCTTTCTCCTAAGACTATTCTAAATTCCCCAGCCAGGGAAACAACCTCTCCCTTGTCAAGCCCCTTCTGCATCTTGTATGCTTCAATGAGATCACTTCTGATTCTTCTAAACTCCAAAGAGTATAGATCCAATTTTCTCAGCCTCTCATCATCGGATAACATTCTCATACCAGGAACCAATCTAATGTACGTTCGCTGCACTGCCACAAAAGCATGTATCTCCTTCCTTAGATATGGAGACCAAAACTGAGCACAGCACTCCAGGTGTCTTCTCACCAAACCCCTATAAAATTTTGTCATTGAAGACTTTATTGTCCCTGTTCTTATACTCCAGTCTCTGGCAAGAAAGGACAACATGCTATTTGCCTTCCTAATTGCTTCGTGCATCTATGTTAGAGGTGTGCAACGGAAACCCGACACAAGCCCTAATTCCGGACCCGGAAGTCTGAGCCCACCCGACCCAAACCCGACACATGTCGTCGAGTCCCGTTGGGATCGAGCCAGGTGGCAGGCCTTTACATCAGTACATGGATAAAGGCCTGCTACCCGACCTGATCCCGACGGGATCTGATGGCATGTGTCGGGTTCGGGTCGGGTCAGGTCGGGCTTCTGGGTCCAGCATTTGGACTTGGGTCGGGTTTCCTTTGCACACCTCTAATCTACGTGCTAACTTTTTCTGTTCCTTATATGAGTGCACCTAATTCCCTCTGAACATCAGGATTTTTTCAGGTTTTTTTTCAGGTTTGCACTTGCTGCTGTTCAATATTCAGTGTATTTACACCTAATCTGTACTAATGCTTTGTCTTTCAACACACCATTAACATATTGTTTGCCTTTGCTCCGTGACCTTTTGGTCAGCTATGTGGCCTGGTCCAATCTGCACCTTCTCCTTTGTTATCTCTTGCCCCACCCCCACCTCACTTGCTTATAATCTGTGACTTTTCTAATATTTGTCAGTTCCGAAGAAGGGTCACTGACCCGAAACGTTAACTCTGCTTCTCTTCCCACAGATGCTGCCAGACCTGCTGAGTGATTCCAGCATTTCTTGTTTTTGTTTCAGATTTCCAGCATCCGCAGTATTTTGCTTTTATCCCTCTGAACATCATCATTTAAAAGTTTCACGCCTTTTAAAAAATGTTCTGCTTTTCTATTCCTACTATCAAAGTGAATAATGTCACACTTCCCCACACTATACACCATCTGCCACCTTGTTGGCCACTCATTTAACCTATCTGTATCTCTTTGTGTCCTCAGAGTTTACATTCCCACCTAGATTTGTATCATCAGCAAACTTGGAGACATTACGCTCAGTCACTTTCATCTGTGTCATTAAAAATCCTGTTGCTTTTGCTGGTGTGATGGAAGTCACTGCACTTCAAAAGTAATTATTGTCTGTGAAATACTTTTGGGATATCCCACATTAATACACGTTCTTTGTTCTTTCTAATGTCCCTCAGCTTCGTAAGCACAAAAGGTACTCAAAGAACAATGAATAAGGCAAGCTGCCAAGGGATGACTGGCACCTAGAGGACTAGTAAGAAGCCAAAACCTTAAGGAGAGGAACAGCAGAAGTGAAGAGAAAAGAATTAAAAAGGAAAAGCCCCACATCTGTTAATGATTCCAATAATCCATCCAAAATGTTGCAGTAAGGAATCTTGAACTGCTAGAATTAATTTGCCATTTGTTCCCCTACATCAAAATAAATGTGCTGGCATGCTCACACTTAAGATAACTTATGGTTCAATACACATAAAAGAAAATTTCCTCTACCATGATGTTGCTTTCAATCATTACTGATCATAAGAACATGAGAAATAGGAGCAGGTGCAGACCATATGAAACTTTGAGATTTCTCTGCCATTCAATGCGATAAAGGTTGATCTTCTGCCTCAACTGACTTTCCCACATTCTCTTCATATCCCCTTGATTCCCTGAGATCAAGAAACATTCTATCTCAGCCTTGACTGTACTCAATGACGGAGCATCCACATCTCTATTGGGTGGCGACTTCCTGAGGTTCACAACCCTCTGAGTGAAGAAATTTCTCCTCATCTTAGTCCTAAATGCCCTTCTCCTTATTCCAACACTTTTTCCCCTGGTTCTGGACTCCCCAGCCAGGGGAAACATTCTTCCTGCATCAACCATGTAGAGCCCTAGAAGAATTTTGTATGTTTAAATGAGATCACCTCTCATTCTTCTAAACTCCAGAGAAAAAAGGCCCAGTCTATTTCATCTTTCCTTATAGGACGAACCCTCCATCACAGGAATTAATTTGGTGAACCTTTGCTGCACTCCCCCTATGGCAAGTATATCTTTCCTTAGGTAAAGAGACCAAAATTGCACACTATACTCCAGGTGCGGTCACACCAAGGCTCTATATAATTGCAGTAAGACATTTTTACTCCTATACTCAAATTCTCTTGTAATGAAGGCCAACATACAATTTGTCTTCTGTTACGATAAAGGCGGGAGGAGTGCACTGTTTATTCTAGTTCCACTTCTCCACAGGTCACAACATATATTTAAATTTTTTCCCACTTACTGATACTGTCAATCATAGACTCTATTTTTATCCCAGAATAAAACACACCAACCAGATTTCTTTAATAAACAACAAAATTATCAGTTTATTATAAAACAAGTCTTAACCAGTAATGAAGTAAAGCATAAACACACAGATTGAAATATTAAAGATCTCTGTTTACCTTAGCCCCTCACACTCACACACACACGTACACTGGTTAACCAGAAAAATAAAGGGATTTTTGTTTTTAGAGCTCTATTACAGACAAAGAAAACTTGGGCTGAATACTTCCTCATTCTTGAATAAACAGCAGATGAGATATTTTGTGTTCCAAAACTGGAAAACAGTCTGGCCTCCCAGTACACGTAGATGGGCCACTGGGATCTTTTAGAACAGTTCTTTTCAGATGGCAGTGAGAATTAATTTAGCAGGCTTTTCTTCAAAGACAGGAGATGAAATGAATTGACACAATGGACTTCTCAGGGTCTTTTAGAGAGGTGCTGGACAGCTGAGCTGGGTTGTGGTCTTCTTCCTTGGGAATTTTCTTCTCTCCTTGGAAGTTCTCTTCCTTTTTATGCAGTTCAACTGCAATTCAAAACAATTCAAAACCGAAACTGACAACAGGAGGTCAACCTTTTGACCTCCATCAATCTTGACCTGTCGCTTCTTTGCAAACAATTTCTCCAGGTGTCCAAAGTTGCCTGTTGTTTAATGAGCTGGAAGTCAGGTGGTTTCCCGGAAAGGATTGTTGTTGTTGCTGGAAGTCAGGTGGTTTCCCGGAAGGGCTTGTTTTCCTCACAAAACCTCTCAGTGCCCCTTTTAAAAACGGCTGCGTTTGCTGACAACGCAACCACTAGGCAAACTAACCTTACATTAAGTTGGATGGAAGCCCAGTAATAGGCTGCTATGTAGTTATAAGATACTAACTGCAATCCTCAGATCCATTTAATATTCCAGTAATCCTATTAAATACAAAAGGAATTTTATAATTGAATTTCCATTGGAAGATAGTGAATTGTCACCTCCATGGAAAATCGGGCAGAGTATAAAATGTGCCGCCAATTCGTTATCGTGATTCGTTTATATGACTGACCAGGATTGATTTCACCCGAAAGCAGCTACTAGCTCCCGCCCCACTGGCCGCTCTCCCCACTCGGCAACTTGCTTTCTCCCCCTCCTCCCTACCGGCTGCTTCACCCCCTCACCACCGCACCCCCCCCCCCCACCCCCCCACCACCGCTGCTTGCTCCAGACCTCGCTGCTCCCCCCCACTTCCCTGGCCAATTGTTCCCCGCTCGCACCACCCTACTCTCCAGCCACCTGCTCCCTGCATCGCCCCCCGCCTCCAGCCACTAGCTCCAGGCCGCACCGCTTCCCTCCTCTCGGCCACTCATTCCTAAGTTTGATCAGTCTCCACGCACCACTCGAAGAAGCAAGGCGAGCCGCAAGGGGTGACGTAGGAGCGTGCGGCCGAGAGGAGGAAAGCGGTGCGGGCTGGATGGGGGGGGGGGGGCAGATAAGCGGGGAGCGAGCGGCCGGAGAGCTGGGTGGCGTGAAGTGGTGACCAATTGACCAGAGGAGTGAGGGGCGGAGCAGCGAGGTCTGGAGCAAGTGGCTGAGAGGAGGAAACGTCAAGGCATGGAGCGAGATGCCGAGGGGGGAGAGTGGCTAGTGGGGCGGGAGTGAGTGACAGGGATTGAGCTCCGGCCTCAAAGTCTCCCATTCTGCCGCTTCCTCCAGCCAAGTGGGGGGGCTGGATACCCGATGACGCTTTATCGCGCATGCACGAAGATGGAGCATGTGTGGATACGCGATGACGTTAGGGCTGCGCGATGACATCATCCCACGCATGCACCACTTAGTCCTGGCAAGATGTAGCTGTGCACGTGCGCAGCTTGGCGCTCTCTGATGATGTCAGCAGGCCGCTGCGTTGTCAGGAATCACTTTGTTTAAAAAACATTTCCAGGGACTGTTTTGCAAAGTCAAGTGGCCTTTACATGACCCCCTTTGAAAATGCCAAAGTTAACATTTCTTCAATCTTTCAAAAATGAATCCTCAAAAAGTATATTTTCCAAAACAGAGAGGCACTTTCGTAACACTTCTAATTGCTTGCTGTACCTGCACGTTAGCTTTCACCTTTCATTCTTCTAAACTCCAGAGATTATAAACCCAATTTATTCAGCCTCAAATCAGAGGACAACCTTCTCATCCCAGGAAGCAATGTCGTGAACCTTTGCTGTACTGCCACTAAGGCAACTATATCCCTTCCTTAGATATGGAGACCAAAACTGCACACAGTACTTGAGGTGTTGTTTCACCAGACCCCTATCCAATTTTTCCTTGACTTCCTTATTCTTGTACACCAGTCCCCTCGCATGAAAGGCCAACATGCTATTTGCCTTCCTAATTGCTTTGTGTACCTGCAGGCTAACTTTTTCTGTTCCTTGTAAGAGTACACCTAAGTCTCTCTAAGTTTCACACGTTTTTAAAAAAATGCTCTACTTTTCTATTCGTACTAACCTCACACTTCCAGACATTATACTCCACCAGCCACCTTGTTGTCCACTCATTTAATCTATCTATATTTCTTTGTGTCCTCCTCACAGTTTATACTCCCACCTAGCTTTACGTCATCAGCAAACTTGGATACATTACACTCAGTCTCTTCATCTAAGTCATTCAAAATCCTGTCGCATTTGTTTGCATAATTACAGTGATTGCACTTCAAAAGTAATCATTGTCTGTGAAATGCTTTTGGGACATTCAGTGGAGATGAGAAACACTACATTAATGCAAGTTCTTTGTTTTTTCTAATGTCCCTGAGCTTCATAAGCACAAAAGGTACCCAAAGAACAATGAATTGGGCAAGCTACCAGAGGATGACTGGTACCCATGGGACTATCCTCCAGTAGGAAGCCAACACCTAAAGGAGAGGAACAGTGGAAGTGACGAGCAAAAAATTGCGAAGGAAAAGCCCCAGTTCATCAGCTGATGTGGTTGATGTTCTAGTAAGGAACCTTGACCGTTAGATTTAATTTGCCCTTTGCTACTCTAAATTAAAATAAATATGTTGGAACTCCCACACTTAAGATAAGTTATGTTTCAGTGCAGATAAGAGACAATTCTCTATACCATGTTGTTGCTTTCAATCATTACTGATCATAAGAACATGAAAAATAGGAGGTGTAAACCATATGTTCCTTTCAGCCTGCTCCGCCATTCAGTGTGATCATGGTTGATCTTTTGCCTCAATTCCACTTTCCCGCCTGCTCCCTATATTCCTTGATTTCCTGAGCGATCAAATATCTGTCTATTTCAGCCTTCAACATACTCAACGATGGAGCATCCACAACCCTCTGGGGTAGCAAATTCCTAAGATTCACAACCTTCTGAGTGAAGAAATTTCGCCTTATTTCAGACCTAAATAATTGATCCCTTCTCCTGAAGCTCTGCTCCCATGTTCTAGATTCCACAGCCAGGAGAAACAATCTCTTAGATTGGGTGACGACTTTGCGGAACATCTCCACTCAGTTCGCAAGCATCACCCCAAGCCTCCGGTTGCTTACCATTTCAATTCACCACCCTGCTCTCATGTCCACATTTTAGTCCTTGGCTTGCTGTTGTGTTCCAGTGAACACCAACGAAAGCTCGAAGAACAACTCATCTTCTGATTAGGCACTCTACCGTCTTTCGGACTCAACATCAAGTTCATCAATTTTAGAGAAAAACTGGTCTTTTTTATTATTTTTTTTTAACCATGTGCCTACCTAAAAATTGGTTTGCCATGTTTGTGCTTTTGGACACAGCTGATCATTATTCTGCTATTAGCACTCTCTCTCTCTCTGGATTAATGCTTTGTCTTTCACCACAACTATTAGCAGTCCCTTCGCCTTTGTCACATGACACCTTGTCACTTAATCTCTCCTGTCCTCTGCCCTATGAGACACCTTCCCTTTTGTTCCCAGTCACACAACCACCCCCCCCCCCCCACCCCACTTCACTTGCTTGAAACATATTACATGTCTAACCTTTGCCAGCGCTGACAAAAGGTCACAGACCTCAAACATGAATTCAGCTTCTCTCTCCACAGATGTTGCCAGACCTGCTGAGCACAAAAGGGACACAAAGAAAAATGAATTGGGCAAGCTACCAGAGGTTGACTGGCAGCCATGGGTCTATCCCCTAGCAGGAAGCCAACAAATTAAGGACAGGAGCAGTGGAAGGAATGACAAAAAAATTGAGCTGGAAAAACCCTACATTCCTCTGCTCATGGTTCTAATGATCCTTCCAACATGGTTGATGTTGGATTAAGGAACCTTGAACTGCTAGGTTTAATTTGCCATTTGTTCCCCTATATCAATATTAATGTGCTGATTGCTCACCTTTCAGATAAACTATGGTTCAATGCACATAAAAGACAATTTCCTATGTCAAGATGTTGCTTTCAATCATTACTGATCATAGGAAAATGAAAAATAGGAGCAGCAGCTGACTATCTGGACCTTTGAGCATGCAATGCCATTCAATATGATCAAGGCTGATCTTCGGCCTCAACTAACCTTCTCTCCTACCCTCCATATCCTTTGATTTCTTGATAGATCAAGAATCATTCCATTTCAGCCTTGATTATGCTCAATAACAGAGCATCTGCAACTCTCTGGGGTAGAGAATTCCAAAGATTCACACAACACTCTCAGTGAAGACCTTTCTCCTCATCTCATTCCTAAATAATTGACCCATCTCCTGAGACTGTGCCCCTGTGTTCTAGGTACCTCATCCAGGGAAACAACCACTCGGTTTCTCCCCTGTCAAGCCATTTCTCCATCTTGTACGTTTCAATGAGATCATCTCTCATTCTTCTAAAGTCCAGAGATTATAGACCCAATGTAATCAGCCTCTCATCCCAGAAACTAATCTAGAGATGCTTCGCTGTACTGCCACCAAGGCAAGTATACCCTTCCTGAGATATGGAGACCAAAACTGCACAATGTACACCAAGTGTGCTCACACCAAAGCCCTACATAATTGGAGCAAGACTTCCTTGTTCTTGTACACCAGTCCCCTTGCATGAAAGGCCAACATGCTATTTGCCTTCCTAATTGCTTTGTGTACCTGCATGTGAACTTTTTGTGTTCCTTATACAAGTCTCTCTGAACATCAACATTTGACAGTGATTGCACTTCAAAAGTAATCATTGCCTGTGAAAGACTTTTGGGACATCCTGGGAGATGAGAAACACTACATTAATGCAGTTTCTTTGTTCTTTTTAATGTCCCTCAGCTTCGTAAGCACCAAAGGGACACAAAGAACAATGAATTGGGCAAGCTACCAGAGGTTGACTGGCACCATGGGGCTATCCTCTAGCAGGAAGCCAACACATTAAGGACAGGAGCAGTGGAAGGAATGACAACAAAAAAATGAGCTGGAAAAACCCCACATTCCTCTGCTCATGGTTTCAATGATCCTTCCAACATGGTTGATGTTGGATTAAGGAACCTTGAACTGCTAGATTTAATTTTCTCCTTGTTCCCCGATTTCAATATTAATGTGCTGATTGCTCACATTTCAGATAAGCTATGGTTCAATGCACATAAAAAACAATTTCCTATGTCAAGATGTTGCTTTCAATCATTACTGATCATAGGAAAATGAAAAATAGGAGCAGCAGCTGACTATCTGGACCTTTGAGCCCAATATGTTGCTTTCAATTATTACTGATCAGAAGAACATGAAAAATAAGAGCAGGAGCTGACTATCTGGACCTTTGAGCCTGCTCTGCCATCCAATACGACCAAGGCTGATCTTCTGCTTCAACTAACCTTCTCTCCTACTCTCCACATCCTTTGATTTCTTGATATATCAAGAATCATTCTATTTCAGCCTTGAATATACTCAACAACAGAGCATCTGCAACTCTCTGTGGAAGAGAATTCCAAAGATTCACAACACTCTCAGTGTAGACCTTTCTCCTCAGCTCATTGCTGAATAATCGACCCCACTTCCTGAGACTGTGCCCCTGTGTTCTAGGTACCTCATCCAGGGAAACAACCATTTGGTTTCTCCCCTGTCAAATCCCTTCTCCATCTTGTATGATTCAATGAGATCAACTCTCATTCTTCTAAACTCCAGCAAATATCGACCCAAATTACGACCTTCTCATCCCAGAAACCAATCCAGTGACCCTTTGCTGTACTGCCACCAAGGAACGTATATCCTTCCTTAGATATAGAGACCAAAACTGTACACAGTACTCCAGGTGTGCTCACACTAAAGCCCTACACAATTGTAGTAAGACTTCCTTTTTCTTGTACTCCAGTCCCCTTGCATGAAAAACGAACGTTTGTCTTCCTAATTGCTTTATGTACCTGCATGTGAACTTTTTATGTTCCTTATCCGAGTCTCTCTGAACATCAACATTTGACAGTGATTGCACTTCAAAAGTAATCATTGCCTGTAAAAGACTTTTGGGGCATCCTGGGAGATGAGAAGCACTACATTAATGCAAGTTCTTTGATCTTTTTAATGTCCCTCAGCTTCGTAAGCACCAAAGGGACACAAAGAACAATGAATTGGGCAAGCTACCAGGGGTTGACTGGCACCATGGGGCTATCCTCTAGCAGGAAGCCAACACATTAAGGACAGGAGCAGTGGAAGGAATGACAACAACAAAAAATGAGCTGGAAAAACCCCACATTCCTCTGCTCATGGTTTCAATGATCCTTCCAACATGGTTGATGTTGGATCAAGGAACCTTGAACTGCTAGATTTAATTTGCCCTTTGTTCCCCTATATCAATATTAATGTGCTGATTCCTCACATTTAATGTAATTTATGACTCAATGCACATTAATGACAATTTCCTATGCCAAGTTGTTGCTTTCAATCATTACTGATCATAGGAAAATGAAAAATAAGCACAGACTCTGTCTATCCGGACCGTTGCGCCTGCTCCACCATTCAATATGAACAAGCATGATCTTTGGACTCAACTAACCTTCTCTTCTACTCCCATATTCTTTGATTTCTTGATAGATCCAGAATCATTCTATCTAAGCCTTGAATATACACAACAGCAGATCATCTACAACTCTCTGGGGTAGAGAATTCCAAAGATTCGCAACACTCTCAGTGAAGACCTTTCTCCTCATCTCATGTCTAAATAATCAACCTCTTCTCCTAAGACTGTGCCCCTGTGTTCTAGATTCCCCATCCAGAGAAACAACCACTCGGTTTCTTCCCTGTCAAGCCCCTTCTCCATCTCATATGTTTCAATGAGATCACCTGCCATTCTACCAATTTCCAGAGAGTATAGACACAATTTACTCAACTTCACATCATAGAACAACCTTCTCATCCCAGAAGCCAATCTCGTGACCCTTCGCTGTACTGCCACCAAGGCAAGTATATCCTTCCTTAGATATGGAGACCAAAACTGTACACAGTACTCCAGGTGTGCTCACACCAAAGGCCTACACAATGGTAGCAAGACTTCCTTCTTCTTGTACTCCAGTCCCCTTGCATGAAAAGCCAACATGCTATTTGCCTTCCTAATTGCTTTGTGTACCTGCATGTGAACTTTTTATGTTCCTTATACGAGTCTCTCTGAACATCAACATTTGACAGTGATTGCAAATCAAAAGTAATCATTGCCTGTGAAAGACTTTTGGGACATCCTGGGAGATGAGAAACACTACATTAATGCAAGTTCTTTGTTCTTTTTAATGTCCCTCAGCTTCGTAAGCACCAAAGGGACACAAAGAACAATGAATTGGGCAAGCTACCAGAGGTTGACTGGCACCATGGGGCAATCCTCTAGCAGGAAGCCAACACATTAAGGACAGGAGCAGTGGAAGGAATGACCAAAATAAAAAAATGAGCTGGAAAAACCCCACATTCCTCTGCTCATGGTTTCAATGATCCTTCCAACATGGTTGATGTTGGATTAAGGAACCTTGAACTGCTCGATTTAATTTTCTCCTTGTTCCCCTATATCAATATTAATGTGCTGATTGCTCACATTTCAGATAAGCTATGGTTCAATGCACATAAAAGACAATTTCCTATATCAAGATGTTGCTTTCAATCATTACTGATCATAGGAAAATGAAAAATAGGATCGGCAGCTGACTATCTGGACCTTTGAGCCCAATATGTTGCTTTCAATCATTACTGATCAGAAGAACATGAAAAAAAAGCAGGAGCTGACTATCTGGACCTTTGAGCCTGCTCTGCCATCCAATTTGATCAAGGCTGATCTTCTGCTTCAACTAACCTTCTCTCCTATTCTCCACATCCTTTGATTTCTTGATAGATCAAGAATCATTCTATTTCAGCCTTGAATATACTCAACAACAGAGCATCTGCAATTCTCTGGGGTAGAGAATTCCAAAGATTCACAACACTCTCAGTGAAGACCTTTCTCCTCATCTCATTCCTCAATAATCGACCCCATCTCCTGAGACTGTGCCCCTGTGATCTAGGTACCTCATCCAGGGAAGCAACCACTTGGTTTCTCCCCTGTCAAATCCCTTCTCCATCTTGTATGATTCAATGAGATCATCTCTCATTCTTCTAAAGTCCAGACAGTAAAGACCCAATTTACTCAGCCTGTCATCATAGGACGACCTTCTCATCCCAGAAACCAATCTAGTGACCCTTTGCTGTACTGCCACCAAGGCAAGTATATCCTTCCTGAGATATGGAGGCTAAAACTGCACACAGTACTCCAGGTGTGCTCACACGAAAGCCCTACACAATTGTAGCAAGACTTCCTTCTTCTTGTACACCAGTCCCCTTGCATGAAAGGCCAACATGCTATTTGCCTTGCTAATTGCTTTGTGTACCTGCATGCTAACTTTTTATGTTCCTTGTACGAGTCCAACCAAGTTTCTCTGAACATCAACATTTGATAGTGATTGCACTTCAAAAGAAATCATTGCCTGTAAAAGACTTTTGGGACATCCTGGGGAAATGAGAAGCACTACATTAATGCAAGTTCTTTGTTCTTTTTAATGTCCCTCAGCTCTGGAAGCAAAAAGGGACACAGAGAACAATGAATTGGGCAAGCTATCAGAGGTTGACTGGCACCCATGGGACTATCCTCTAGCTGGAAGCCAACACATTAAGGACAGGAGCAGTGGAAAGAATGACAAAAAAAATTGAGCTGGAAAAACCCCACATTCCTCTGCTAATGGTTCTAATGATCCTTCCAACATGGTTGCTGTTGGATTAAGGAACCTTGAACTGCTAGATTTAATTTGCCCTTTGTTCCCCTATATCAATATTAATGTGCTGATTCCTCACATTTAATGTAATTTATGGCTCAATGCACATTAATGACAATTTCCTATGCCAAGTTGTAGCTTTCAATCATTACTGATCATAGGAAAATGAAAAATAAGCGCAGACTCTGTCTATCCGGACCGTATTGCCTGCTCCACCATTCAATATGATCAAGCCTGATCTTTGGCCGCAACTAACCTTCTCTTCTACTCCCATATTCTTTGATTTCTTGATAGATCAAGAATCATTCTATCTCAGCCTTGAATATACACAACAACAGAGCATCTACAACTCTCTGGGGTAGAGAATTCCAAAGATACGCAACACTCTCAGTGAAGACCTTTCTCCTCATCTCATGTCTAAATAATCAACTTCTTCTCCTAAGACTGTGCCCCTGTGTAGATTCCCCATCCAGAGAAACCACTCGGTTTCTTCCCTGTCAATCCCCTTCTCCATCTCATATATTTCAATGAGATCACCTGCCATTCTACCAATTTCCAGAGAGTATAGACACAATTTACTCAGCTTCACATCATAGGACGACCTTCTCATCCCAGAAGCCAATCTTGTGACCCTTCGCTGTACTGCCACCAAGGCAAGTATATCCTTCCTTAGATATGGAGACCAAAACTGTACACAGTACTCCAGGTGTGCTCACACCAAAGGCCTACACAATTGTAGCAAGACTTCCTTCTTCTTGTACTCCAGTCCCCTTGCATGAAAAGCCAACATGCTATTTGCCTTCCTAATTGCTTTGTGTACCTGCATGTGAACTTTTTATGTTCCTTATACGAGTCTCTCTGAACATCAACATTTGACAGTGACTGCACTTCAAAAGTAATCATTGCCCGTGAAAGACTTTTGGGACATCCTGGGAGATGAGAAACACTACATTAATGCAAGTTCTTTGTTCTTTTTAATGTCCCTCAGCTTCGTAAGCACCAAAGGGACACAAAGAACAATGAATTGGGCAAGCTACCAGAGGTTGACTGGCACCATGGGGCTATCCTCTAGCAGGAAGCCAACACATTAAGGACAGGAGCAGTGGAAGGAATGACCAAAAAAAAAAATGAGCTGGAAAAACCCCACATTCCTCTGCTCATGGTTTCAATGATCCTTCCAACATGGTTGATGTTGGATTAAGGAACCTTGAACTGCTCGATTTAATTTTCTCCTTGTTCCCCTATATCAATATTAATGTGCTGATTGCTCACATTTCAGATAAGCTATGGTTCAATGCACATAAAAGACAATTTCCTATATCAAGATGTTGCTTTCAATCATTACTGATCATAGGGAAATGAAAAATAGGAGCAGCAGCTGACTATCTGGACCTTTGAGCATGCAATGCCATCCAATTTGATCAAGGCTGATCTTCTGCTTCAACTAACCTTCTCTCCTATTCTCCACATCCTTTGATTTCTTGATAGATCAAGAATCATTCTATTTCAGCCTTGAATATACTCAACAACAGAGCATCTGCAATTCTCTGGGGTAGAGAATTCCAAAGATTCACAACACTCTCAGTGAAGACCTTTCTCCTCATCTCATTCCTCAATAATCGACCCCATCTCCTGAGACTGTGCCCCTGTGATCTAGGTACCTCATCCAGGGAAGCAACCACTTGGTTTCTCCCCTGTCAAATCCCTTCTCCATCTTGTATGATTCAATGAGATCATCTCTCATTCTTCTAAAGTCCAGACAGTAAAGACCCAATTTACTCAGCCTGTCATCATAGGACGACCTTCTCATCCCAGAAACCAATCTAGTGACCCTTTGCTGTACTGCCACCAAGGCAAGTATATCCTTCCTGAGATATGGAGGCTAAAACTGCACACAGTACTCCAGGTGTGCTCACACGAAAGCCCTACACAATTGTAGCAAGACTTCCTTCTTCTTGTACACCAGTCCCCTTGCATGAAAGGCCAACATGCTATTTGCCTTGCTAATTGCTTTGTGTACCTGCATGCTAACTTTTTATGTTCCTTGTACGAGTCCAACCAAGTTTCTCTGAACATCAACATTTGATAGTGATTGCACTTCAAAAGAAATCATTGCCTGTAAAAGACTTTTGGGACATCCTGGGGAAATGAGAAGCACTACATTAATGCAAGTTCTTTGTTCTTTTTAATGTCCCTCAGCTCTGGAAGCAAAAAGGGACACAGAGAACAATGAATTGGGCAAGCTATCAGAGGTTGACTGGCACCCATGGGACTATCCTCTAGCTGGAAGCCAACACATTAAGGACAGGAGCAGTGGAAAGAATGACAAAAAAAATTGAGCTGGAAAAACCCCACATTCCTCTGCTAATGGTTCTAATGATCCTTCCAACATGGTTGCTGTTGGATTAAGGAACCTTGAACTGCTAGATTTAATTTGCCCTTTGTTCCCCTATATCAATATTAATGTGCTGATTCCTCACATTTAATGTAATTTATGGCTCAATGCACATTAATGACAATTTCCTATGCCAAGTTGTAGCTTTCAATCATTACTGATCATAGGAAAATGAAAAATAAGCGCAGACTCTGTCTATCCGGACCGTATTGCCTGCTCCACCATTCAATATGATCAAGCCTGATCTTTGGCCGCAACTAACCTTCTCTTCTACTCCCATATTCTTTGATTTCTTGATAGATCAAGAATCATTCTATCTCAGCCTTGAATATACACAACAACAGAGCATCTACAACTCTCTGGGGTAGAGAATTCCAAAGATACGCAACACTCTCAGTGAAGACCTTTCTCCTCATCTCATGTCTAAATAATCAACTTCTTCTCCTAAGACTGTGCCCCTGTGTAGATTCCCCATCCAGAGAAACCACTCGGTTTCTTCCCTGTCAATCCCCTTCTCCATCTCATATATTTCAATGAGATCACCTGCCATTCTACCAATTTCCAGAGAGTATAGACACAATTTACTCAGCTTCACATCATAGGACGACCTTCTCATCCCAGAAGCCAATCTTGTGACCCTTCGCTGTACTGCCACCAAGGCAAGTATATCCTTCCTTAGATATGGAGACCAAAACTGTACACAGTACTCCAGGTGTGCTCACACCAAAGGCCTACACAATTGTAGCAAGACTTCCTTCTTCTTGTACTCCAGTCCCCTTGCATGAAAAGCCAACATGCTATTTGCCTTCCTAATTGCTTTGTGTACCTGCATGTGAACTTTTTATGTTCCTTATACGAGTCTCTCTGAACATCAACATTTGACAGTGACTGCACTTCAAAAGTAATCATTGCCTGTGAAAGACTTTTGGGACATCCTGGGAGATGAGAAACACTACATTAATGCAAGTTCTTTGTTCTTTTTAATGTCCCTCAGCTTCGTAAGCACCAAAGGGACACAAAGAACAATGAATTGGGCAAGCTACCAGAGGTTGACTGGCACCATGGGGCTATCCTCTAGCAGGAAGCCAACACATTAAGGACAGGAGCAGTGGAAGGAATGACCAAAAAAAAAAATGAGCTGGAAAAACCCCACATTCCTCTGCTCATGGTTTCAATGATCCTTCCAACATGGTTGATGTTGGATTAAGGAACCTTGAACTGCTCGATTTAATTTTCTCCTTGTTCCCCTATATCAATATTAATGTGCTGATTGCTCACATTTCAGATAAGCTATGGTTCAATGCACATAAAAGACAATTTCCTATATCAAGATGTTGCTTTCAATCATTACTGATCATAGGAAAATGAAAAATAGGAGCAGCAGCTGACTATCTGGACCTTTGAGCATGCAATGCCATCCAATTTGATCAAGGCTGATCTTCTGCTTCAACTAACCTTCTCTCCTATTCTCCACATCCTTTGATTTCTTGATAGATCAAGAATCATTCTATTTCAGCCTTGAATATACTCAACAACAGAGCATCTGCAATTCTCTGGGGTAGAGAATTCCAAAGATTCACAACACTCTCAGTGAAGACCTTTCTCCTCATCTCATTCCTCAATAATCGACCCCATCTCCTGAGACTGTGCCCCTGTGATCTAGGTACCTCATCCAGGGAAGCAACCACTTGGTTTCTCCCCTGTCAAATCCCTTCTCCATCTTGTATGATTCAATGAGATCATCTCTCATTCTTCTAAAGTCCAGACAGTAAAGACCCAATTTACTCAGCCTGTCATCATAGGACGACCTTCTCATCCCAGAAACCAATCTAGTGACCCTTTGCTGTACTGCCACCAAGGCAAGTATATCCTTCCTGAGATATGGAGGCTAAAACTGCACACAGTACTCCAGGTGTGCTCACACGAAAGCCCTACACAATTGTAGCAAGACTTCCTTCTTCTTGTACACCAGTCCCCTTGCATGAAAGGCCAACATGCTATTTGCCTTGCTAATTGCTTTGTGTACCTGCATGCTAACTTTTTATGTTCCTTGTACGAGTCCAACCAAGTTTCTCTGAACATCAACATTTGATAGTGATTGCACTTCAAAAGAAATCATTGCCTGTAAAAGACTTTTGGGACATCCTGGGGAAATGAGAAGCACTACATTAATGCAAGTTCTTTGTTCTTTTTAATGTCCCTCAGCTCTGGAAGCAAAAAGGGACACAGAGAACAATGAATTGGGCAAGCTATCAGAGGTTGACTGGCACCCATGGGACTATCCTCTAGCTGGAAGCCAACACATTAAGGACAGGAGCAGTGGAAAGAATGACAAAAAAAATTGAGCTGGAAAAACCCCACATTCCTCTGCTAATGGTTCTAATGATCCTTCCAACATGGTTGCTGTTGGATTAAGGAACCTTGAACTGCTAGATTTAATTTGCCCTTTGTTCCCCTATATCAATATTAATGTGCTGATTCCTCACATTTAATGTAATTTATGGCTCAATGCACATTAATGACAATTTCCTATGCCAAGTTGTAGCTTTCAATCATTACTGATCATAGGAAAATGAAAAATAAGCGCAGACTCTGTCTATCCGGACCGTATTGCCTGCTCCACCATTCAATATGATCAAGCCTGATCTTTGGCCGCAACTAACCTTCTCTTCTACTCCCATATTCTTTGATTTCTTGATAGATCAAGAATCATTCTATCTCAGCCTTGAATATACACAACAACAGAGCATCTACAACTCTCTGGGGTAGAGAATTCCAAAGATACGCAACACTCTCAGTGAAGACCTTTCTCCTCATCTCATGTCTAAATAATCAACTTCTTCTCCTAAGACTGTGCCCCTGTGTAGATTCCCCATCCAGAGAAACCACTCGGTTTCTTCCCTGTCAATCCCCTTCTCCATCTCATATATTTCAATGAGATCACCTGCCATTCTACCAATTTCCAGAGAGTATAGACACAATTTACTCAGCTTCACATCATAGGACGACCTTCTCATCCCAGAAGCCAATCTTGTGACCCTTCGCTGTACTGCCACCAAGGCAAGTATATCCTTCCTTAGATATGGAGACCAAAACTGTACACAGTACTCCAGGTGTGCTCACACCAAAGGCCTACACAATTGTAGCAAGACTTCCTTCTTCTTGTACTCCAGTCCCCTTGCATGAAAAGCCAACATGCTATTTGCCTTCCTAATTGCTTTGTGTACCTGCATGTGAACTTTTTATGTTCCTTATACGAGTCTCTCTGAACATCAACATTTGACAGTGACTGCACTTCAAAAGTAATCATTGCCTGTGAAAGACTTTTGGGACATCCTGGGAGATGAGAAACACTACATTAATGCAAGTTCTTTGTTCTTTTTAATGTCCCTCAGCTTCGTAAGCACCAAAGGGACACAAAGAACAATGAATTGGGCAAGCTACCAGAGGTTGACTGGCACCATGGGGCTATCCTCTAGCAGGAAGCCAACACATTAAGGACAGGAGCAGTGGAAGGAATGACCAAAAAAAAAAATGAGCTGGAAAAACCCCACATTCCTCTGCTCATGGTTTCAATGATCCTTCCAACATGGTTGATGTTGGATTAAGGAACCTTGAACTGCTCGATTTAATTTTCTCCTTGTTCCCCTATATCAATATTAATGTGCTGATTGCTCACATTTCAGATAAGCTATGGTTCAATGCACATAAAAGACAATTTCCTATATCAAGATGTTGCTTTCAATCATTACTGATCATAGGAAAATGAAAAATAGGAGCAGCAGCTGACTATCTGGACCTTTGAGCCCAATATGTTGCTTTCAATCATTACTGATCAGAAGAACATGAAAAAAAAGCAGGAGCTGACTATCTGGACCTTTGAGCCTGCTCTGCCATCCAATTTGATCAAGGCTGATCTTCTGCTTCAACTAACCTTCTCTCCTATTCTCCACATCCTTTGATTTCTTGATAGATCAAGAATCATTCTATTTCAGCCTTGAATATACTCAACAACAGAGCATCTGCAATTCTCTGGGGTAGAGAATTCCAAAGATTCACAACACTCTCAGTGAAGACCTTTCTCCTCATCTCATTCCTCAATAATCGACCCCATCTCCTGAGACTGTGCCCCTGTGTTCTAGGTACCTCATCCAGGGAAGCAACCACTTAGTTTCTCCCCTGTCAAGTCCCTTCTCCATCTTGTATGATTCAATGAGATCAACTCTCATTCTTCTAAAGTCCAGCAAATATCGACCCAAGTTACTCAGCCTGTCATCATAGGACAACCTTCTCATCCCAGAAACCAATCTAGTGACCCTTTGCTGTACTGCCACCAAGGCAAGTATATCCTTCCTGAGATATGGAGGCTAAAACTGCACACAGTACTCCAGGTGTGCTCACACTAAAGCCATACACAATTGTAGCAAGACTTCCTTCTTCTTGTACACCAGTCCCCTTGCATGAAAGGCCAACATGCTATTTGCCTTGCTAATTGCTTTGTGTACCTGCATGCTAACTTTTTGTCTTCCTTGTACGAGTCCAACCAAGTTTATCTGAACATCAACATTTGATAGTGATTGCACTTCAAAAGAAATCATTGCCTGTAAAAGACTTTTGGGACATCCTGGGAGATGAGAAACACTACATTAATGCAGGTTCTTTGATCTTTTTAATGTCCCTCAGCTTCGTAAGCACCAAAGGGACACAAAGAACAATGAATTGGGCAAGCTACCAGAGGTTGACTGGCACCATGGGGCTATCCTCTAGCAGGAAGCCAACACATTAAGGACAGGAGCAGTGGAAAGAATGACCAAAATAAAAAAATGAGCTGGAAAAACCCCACATTCCTCTGCTCATGGTTTCAATGATCCTTCCAACATGGTTGATGTTGGATTAAGGAACCTTGAACTGCTAGATTTAATTTTCTCCTTGTTCCCCTATATCAATATTAATGTGCTGATTGCTCACATTTCAGATAAGCTACGGTTCAATGCACATAAAAGACAATTTCCTATATCAAGATGTTGCTTTCAATCATTACTGATCATAGGAAAATGAAAAATAGGAGCAGCAGCTGACTATCTGGACCTTTGAGCCCAATATGTTGCTTTCAATCATTACTGATCAGAAGAACATGAAATATAGGTGCAGGAGCTGACTATCTGGACCTTTGAGCCTGCTCTGCCATCCAATATGATCAAGGCTGATCTTCTGCTTCAACCAACCTTCTCTCCTACTCTCCACATCCTTTGATTTCTTGATATATCAAGAATCATTCTATTTCAGCCTTGAATATACTCAACAACAGAGCATCTGCAATTCTCTGGGGTAGAGAATTCCAAAGATTCACAACACTCTCAGTGAAGACCTTTCTCCTCATCTCATTCCTCAATAATCGACCCCATCTCCTGACACTGTGCCCCTGTGTCCTAGGTACCTCATCCAGGGAAGCAACCACTTGGTTTCTCCCCTGTCAAGTCCCTTCTCCATCTTGTATGATTCAATGAGATCATCTCTCATTCTTCTAAAGTCCAGACAGTAAAGACCCAATTTACTCAGCCTGTCATCATAGGATGACCTTCTCATGCCAGAAACCAATCTAGTGACCGATTGCTGTACTGCCACCAAGGCAAGTATATCCTTCCTGAGATATGGAGACCAAAACTGCACACAGTACTCCAGGTGTGCTCACACTAAAGCCCTACACAATTGTAGCAAAACTTCCTTCTTCTTGTACACCAGTCCCCTTGCATGAAAGGCCAACTTGCTATTTGCCTTGCTAATTGCTTTGTATACCTGCATGTGAACTTTTTATGTTCCTTGTCCGAGTCTCTCTGAACATCAACATTTGACAGTGATTGTACTTCAAAAGTAATCATTGCCTGTAAAAGACTTTTGGGACATCCTGGCGAGATAAGAAGCACTACATTAATGCAAGTTCTTTGTTCTTTTTAATGTCCCTCAGCTTCGTAAGCACCAAAGGGACACAAAGAACAATGAATTGGGCAAGCTACCAGAGGTTGACTGGCACCATGGGGCTATCCTCTAGCAGGAAGCCAACACATTAAGGACAGGAGCAGTGGAAAGAATGACCAAAAAAATAAAATGAGCTGGAAAAACCCCACATTCCTCTGCTCATGGTTTCAATGATCCTTCCAACATGGTTGATGTTGGATTAAGGAACCTTGAACTGCTAGATTTAATTTTCTCCTTGTTCCCTGATATCAATATTAATGTGCTGATTGCTCACATTTCAGATAAGCTATGGTTCAATGCACATAAAAAACAATTTCCTATGTCAAGATGTTGCTTTCAATCATTACTGATCATAGGAAAATGAAAAATAGGAGCAGCAGCTGACTATCTGGACCTTTGAGCCCAATATGTTGCTTCCAATCATTACTGATCAGAAGAACATGAAAAATAAGTGCAGGAGCTGACTATCTGGACCTTTGAGCCTGCTCTGCCATCCAATACGATCAAGGCTGATCTTCTGCTTCAACTAACCTTCTCTCCTACTCTCCATATCCTTTGATTTTTTGATAGATCAAGAATCATTCTATTTCAGCCTTGAGTATACTCAACAACAGAGCATCTGAAATTCTCTGGGGTAGAGAATTCCAAAGATTCACAACACTCTCAGTGAAGACCTTTCTCCTCATCTCATTCCTCAATAATCGACCCCATCTCCTGACACTGTGTCCCTGTGTCCTAGGTACCTCATCCAGGGAAACAACCACTTGGTTTCTCCCCTGTCAAGTCCCATCTCCATCTTGTATGATTCAATGAGATCATCTCTCATTCTTCTAAAGTCCAGACAGTAAAGACCCAATTTACTCAGCCTGTCATCATAGGACGACCTTCTCATGCCAGAAACCAATCTAGTGACCTTTTGCTGTACTGCAACCAAGGCAAGTATATCCTTCCTGAGATATGGAGACCAAAGCTGCACGCAGTACTCCACGTGTGCTGACACTAAAGCCCTACACAATTGTAGCAAAACTTCCTTGTTCTTGTACACCTGTCCCCTTGCATGAAAGGCCAACATGCTATTTGCCTTCCTGATTGCTTTGTGTACCTGCATGCTAACTTTTTGTGTTCCTTGTATGAGTCCAACCAAGTCTCTCTGAACACCAACATTTGACAGTGATTGCACTTCAAATGTAATGATTGCCTGTGGACGGCGTTTGGGACATCCTGGGGAGATGAGAAGCAGTACACTAATGCAAGTTCTTTGTTCTTTCTAATGTCCCTCAGCTTTGTAAGCAAAAAAGGGACACAAAGAACAATGAATTGGGCAAGCTACCAGAGGATGACTAGCACCCATGGGACTATCCACCAGTAAGAATCCAATACATTAAGGAGAGGAGCAGTGAAAGGAGTGACAAAAAAAATTGAGCTGGAAAAACCCTATATTCCTCTGCTAATGGTTCTAATGATCCGTCCAACATGGTTGATGTTGGATTAAAGCTGATCTTCTGCCTCAATGAATTTTTGTGCCTACTCCCCATAACCATTGATTCCTTGAGAGATCAAGAATCATTCTATCTCAGCCTTGAATATCCTCAAATATGGAGCATCCACAACTCTCTGGGGCAGAGAATTCCAAAGATTCACAATACTCTGACTGAAGAAATGTCTCCTCATCTCATTCCTAAATAATCAATCCTTTCTCCTAAGACTGTGCACCTGTGTTCTAGATTCCCCATTTCTCCCCTGCCAAAACTCTTCTGCATCTTGTATGTTTCATTGAGATCACCTTTCATTCTTCTAAACTCCAGAAAGTATAGACCCAATTTTTTCAGCCTCTCATCATAGGACAACCGTATCATCCCAGGAACCAATCTAGTGAACCTTCACTGTACTGCCAACAAGGCAAGTATATCCTTCCTTAGGTGTGGAGAGCAAAACTGAGCACAACACTCCAGGTGTCTTCTCACCAAAGCCCTATAAAATTTTACAATTGAAGACTTCCTTGTCCTTGTTCTTGTACTCCAGTCCCCTGGCAAGTAAGGACAACATGCCATTTGCCTTCCTAATTGCTTCATGTACCTGCAAGCTAACTTTTTCTGTTCCTTATATGAGTGTGCCTTTTTCTCTCTGAACATCAACATTTACAAGTTTCACACCTTTTTAAAAATGTTCTGCTTTTCTATTCCTACCATCAAACTGAATAATCTCACAGTTCCCCGCACTATACGCCATCTGCCACCCTGTTGGCCACTCATTTAACCTATCTGTATCTCTTGCGTCCTCACAGTTTTCATTCCCACTTAGATTTGTATCATCAGCAATTTTAAGTGCATTACTCTCAGTCTCTTTCCTCTAAGCCATTAAAAGTCCTGTTCCTTTTGCTGGCGTGATGGAAGTCACTGCACCTCAAAAGTAATTCTTGCCTGTGAAATACTTTTGGGACATCCTGGGGAGATGAGAAGCACTACATTAATGCAAGTTCTTTGTTTTGTCTAATGTCCCTCAGCTTTGTAAGCACAAAAGGTATTCAAAGAACAATGAATTGGACAAGTTACCAGATGAAGACTGGCACACATGGAACTATCCTCCAGTAAGAAGCCAAAACCTTAAAGAGTAGAACAGTGAAACCGAAGAGAAAATAATTGAGAAAGAAAAGCCCCAATTCATTTTTATTTATTTATAGATACAGCTCCGAAACAGGCCCTTCGGCCCACCGAGTCTGTGCCGACCAACAACCACCCATTTATACTAATCCTACATTAATCCCAAATTCTCTACCACATCCCCACCATTCTCCTACCACTTACCTACACTAGGGGCAATTTACAATGGCCAATTTACCTATCAACCTGCAAGTCTTTTGGAGGCTAATCTAAAGGCTAACAGCCAAGTGTACCTTATTTCCTTCCTATTCTTTTCAATCTTGGGATATCCTACCCCATGACATCAGTTTCTTCTGCTAAGGGTTCCAAAAATCTATCCAATGTAGTTGATGTTGCAGTAAGGAACCTAGAACTGTTGGACTTAATTTGCCCTTGGTTCCCCCACATCAAAATATATGTGCTGACACTTATGATAAATTATGGTTCAATGCAGATGAAAAACAATTGCTATACCATGGTGTTGCTTTCAAACATCACTGATCATAAAAAAATAAGAAATAGGAGCAGGTGCAAACTATCTGGACCTTTGAGCCTGCTCTGCCATTCAATATGATCAAGGCTGATCTTCTGTCTCAAATAAACTTCCTGCCCGTTCCCCATATCCCTTGATTTGTTGAGAGATCAAGAATCATTCTACTTCAGCCTTGAATATACTCAACAATGATTCACAGCACTCGGAGTGAAGAATTTTCTCTTCATCTCAGTCCTAAATAATCAAGCCCATCTCTTAAGGCTGCACCCCCATGTTCTAGATTACCCAGCCAGCAAAACAACCTCTCACTGTCTGCCCTATCAAGCTCTTTCTCCATCTTGAATATTTCAATGAGATCACCTCTCATTCTTCTAAACTCCAGACAGTATAGACCAGGGGGTCCAACCTTTTTTTGTGGGGGCCACATTAATATTTTTGTCCTAAATAGGGGCTGCTGAGAAAATTTCAGAAAGATAAAAGCATTAAAAATTTATCTTAGTATTAATCAAAACAATAAATGTGCATTTTTGTGAAGCAGATTTAAATGAGAAGACTAATTTATTGACTTACTTCCTCAGCATTATGTTGAACACAGATTTAGTGAGATACCTGTCATTATTTTTGCTTGCATAAGTAGTCATTCTCTGCCCTCACACTTGATGTAGCAATGCAGAGTATTCTGGATAGATGTCCAGCTGTCAGGAGAGATCTTGATCTCTCTCCCCAAGCTCTCTCTGTGTCTTTCTGTCTCTCTCCCGATCCCCCTGCCTCCCCCCAATCTGCCTCGCCCTCTCCCTCCCTCTCTCTCCTTCCCCACCCCATCTCTCTCTCTCTCTCTCCTCCACTCCCTGTCTTACGCACCCCCCTCCCTCTACCTCCCCCTCCCTCTCCCTCGCCCCTCTCTCCCCCTCTTCTCTCACCCCTCCTCTCTCCCTCCCCCATTCTCTCCCTCCCCCTCTCTCCCTCTCCACTCTCCCCCTCCTCTCTCTCCTCCTCTCCCCTCCTCTCTCCCTCTCCCCCAAGTTTCTCCCTCTCCCTCTCTCCCCCCAGTCTTTCCCTCTCCCCCCCACCACCATCTCTCTCCATCCTCCTCTCTGTCTCTGTGTATTCCATGTTCCGTGCTCCCCACTACCTGCTCCACGCTTCGCTCCATGTTCCCCATACGTGCTCCATGCTCCGCTCTCGGTGTTCCCTGCTACCCGTCGCGTGCTCTCTACTCCATGCTCCCCGTAGCAGCCAGTCCAACAACTGAATACATATCATGCCTGTTTTATTTAAGTTGGAGCGAGTGAAGGCAGGAACCTACTGAGTGTGCAGGATACAGGACATTTTCTGAGCCACATGAAAGCAGCAGGGACAGCTAATCCCAAGGCGCCTGAGCCACATTCCACCAATCAATGCTAACCCTGTCCGGGCAGCCCCTATCTGTCACAGAGAATGACAAGTCACAGACAGGGGTAACTTGTCCATCAGACATAGGTCCCACCTATCCCCTCCACCTGGCATAAAGGGGAGCCATCAAGGAGAGCTGAGACACGGGCAGATTGGCGGGCCAGACGGAAATCTTCAGCAGGCTCGATTATGACCTGTTGGGCCGTATGTTGGACAACGCTGGTGTAGACCAGATTTTCTCAGCCTCTCATCATAGGACAACCTTCTCATCTCAGGAACCAATCTAATGAAACTTTGCTGTACTGCCACCAAGGCAACTATATCCTTCCTTAGATATGGAGACCAAAACTGCACATAGTACTCACCAAAGCCCATAGAATTGTTGCAAGATTTCCTTGTTCTTGTACTACAGCCCACTGGCAATAAACGATAACAAGCTATTTAGCTTCCTAATTGTTTTGTGCATGCTAACTTTCTCTGTTCCTTGTATGAGTACACCTAAGTCTCTGATTATCAACATCTAAAAGTTTCACGCCTTTTAAAAATGTTTTGCTTTTCTATTTGTACTATCAAAGTGAATAACTTCACACATCTCCATACTATACACCGCCTGCTGCCTTGTTGTCCACTCATATAATCTATCTATATTTCTTTGCGTCGTCCTCACAGCTTATGTTCCCACCTAGCTTTACATTGTAAGCAAACTTGGATAAATTATTCTCAGTCTCTTCATCTGAGTCATTCAAAATTCTGTTGCATTTGCCAGCATAATTACAGTGATTGCGCTTCAAAAGTAAACATTGTGAAATGATTTTAGGACATCCAAGGGAGATGAAAAGCAATACATTAATGCACATTCTTTGCTCTTTCTAATGTCCATGAGCTTTGTAGTCACAAAAGGTACTCAAAGAGCAATGAATTGGGCAAGCTACAGAGGATGACTGGCACCCATGGAACTATCTTCCAGTAAGAAGCCAAAACCTTAAGGAGAGGAGCAGCAGAAGCGAAAAGAAAAGACTTGAGAAGGAAAACCCCCACATTCATCAGCCAATGGTTCTAATAATCCAGCCAACGCGGTTGATGTTGGAGTAAGGAACCTTGAACTGTTAGCCTTAATTTGCCCTTTGTTGCCCTACTTCAAAATAAATGTGCTGCCATGCTCACACTTAAGAGAAGTTATGGTTCAATGCAGATAAGAGACACTCCTTATACTATGCTTTCAATCATTACTGATCATAAGAACATGAGAAATAGGAGTAGGAGCTGTCTATCTGGACCTTTGAGCCTGCTCCACCATTCAATACAATCAAGTCTTCTGCCTCAATTCACCTTCCCACCTACTCCCCATATGTGGATTTCTGTATTTTAAGATATTCTGTATTATAATATATCACAATGCATTAACAAACTCTTAGGAGTGCTGGTTATGTTTTTTAAGGAACTAATATAAACTAATATATATATAACAAGGAAAAGAAGCTTGCCTGTTTAGAATGATGAGATAATGTCGAACTAACGGGCGGCACAGTGGTGCAGTGGTTAGCACTACAGCCTCACAGCTCCAGGGACCTGGGTTCGATTCTGGGTACTGCCTGTGTGGAGTTTGCAAGTTCTCCCTGTGTCTGCGTGGGTTTTCTCCGGGTGCTCCAGTTTCCTCCCACAAGCCAAAAGACTTGCAGGTTGGTAGGAAAACTGGCCATTATAAATTGTCACTAGCATAGGTAGGTGGTAGGGAAATATAGGGACAGGTGGGGATGTTTGGTAGGAATATGGGATTAGTGTAGGATTAGTATAAATGGGTGGTTGATGGTCGGCACAGACTCGGTGGGCTGAAGGGCCTGTTTCAGTGCTGTATCTCTAATCATAATCATAATCAGAGAACAGTCTGAGGTTAAAGGTGCACCCTGTTATCATGTAAAGAGCAATGGTACATCTGTTAAAACTTGCTTATGCGACATAAAGGAAGAAACTATGTATTAACCTCGAGTTGTGTACATGCAGATTTGAAGGGTTACAAAAGGAATATGGGATTACTGTAGGGTTAGTATAAATGGATGGTTCTTGGTCGGCACAGACTCAGTGGGCCGAAGGGCCTGTTTCAGTGCTGTATCTCTAAATAAAAATAAAATAAAATAAAATAAATAAAAACCGCCTGATGTCTTAGAATTAAGCAACTACCCCTTTTTATATGTATAAAAAGACGCACTGAAATTCTGTTCGGGGAGTCAGTCTGACCAGGAACCGAGTGTGGTATCCTGAGCAGCCTACTCCCAAGCATGTTTGAATAAAATACTGCTTTGCTTCTAACAATCAGTGTATTTGAGTTATTGATAAAGTCGTTAGATTCGACACATATCCCTTGATTCCTTGAGAGATCAAGAATCATTCTACCTCAGCCTTGAATATACTCAATGATGGAGCGGCCACAACTCTCTGGAGTAAAGAATTCCTAAAATTCACAACCCTCTGAGTGAAGAAATGTCTCTTCATCTCGTCCTAAATAATTGACCCCTTCTCCCAAAACTGCATCCTCATATTCTAGATTCCCCAGCCAGGGAAACAACCTCTCAATGTCTATCCTGTCAAATCCCTTCAGCATCTTGAACGTTTCAATGAGATCGCCTCTCATTCTTCTAAACTCCAGAGAGTATAGGCCCAATATATTCAGCCTCTCATCACAGAACAACCTTCTCATCCCAGGAACCAATCTAGTGACGCTTCGCTGTACTGTCACCAAGTCAAGTATCTTCTTCCTTAGATTTGGAGGCCAAAACTACACAAAATACTCTAGGTGTCGTCTCACCAGAGCCCTATACAATTGTAGCAAGACTTCCTTGTTCTTGTACTCCAGTCCCCTGTTAAGAAAGGCCAACATGCCATTTGCCTTCCTGATTGTTTTCTGTACCTGTATGCTAACTTTTTCTGTTCCTTGTATGAGCACACCCAAGTCTCTCTCATTACCAACATTTAAAAGCTTCACACCTTTTTAAAAAATTTCTGTTTTTCTATTCTTACTATCAAAGTGAATAACCTCACACTTACCCACATTTTTCTTCATATGTCACCTTACTGTCCACTCACTTAACTTGTCTTTATCTCTTTATGTCCTCCTCACAGCTTACATTTCCACTTAGCTCTGTATTGTCAGCAAATATGGATACACTACTCTCAGTTTGCTTCATCTAAGTCATTAAAAAACATGTTGCTTGATGACAGTCACTGCACTTCAAAAGTATTCATTGTCTGTGAAATACTTTTGGGAAAGCCAGGGGCAATGAGAAGCATTAGTTAATGCAAGTTCTTTGTTCTTTCCACTGTCCCTTAGCTTCATAAGCACAAAAGGTACTCAAAGAGCAATGAATTTGGCAAGCTATCAGAGAATGACTGGCACCTATGGGACTATCCTCCAGTAAGAAATCAACACCTGAAGAAGAGGAGCAGCAGAAGCGAAGAGCCAAAAATTGAGAAGGAAAAGCCCCACATTCATCTGTTAAAGGTTCCAGCGGTCCTTCCAACTTGGTTGACGATGGAGTAAGGAACCTTGACCCATTAGCTTTAATTTTCCCTTTGTTCCCCTACATCAAAATAAATGTGCTGGATTGCTCACACTTAAGATATGTCAAGGTAGATGAGAGACAATTTCCTATACCATATGTTGCTTTCAATCATTACTGATCATCATATAAAGATTTTGTACTTAAAGAAATATTGCTGTCCAATGTACAACATAACACATATTTGTTATCCACGTAGTTAATGCAGTCTCCTGAAACTAATTTTGATCACCTTCAGGGGATGCAGAGGAATTTCCAAGAATTTAATCTTGCCTAAGTTGGCCCATGGCTTTTATTATCTGGGGCTTTGCCTCTCCCAGGCGATTGGATGACTTTTGATGAATAGATGTATTGGGGATCATGATGCTCGGTGCAACATAACTGTATGGTACAGGCTTGATCGAACTTTGCCTGCTTGTCAGCAATGAATACATATCCACAATAGCTGCAATTTCTTTACAAGAATCCTCCACTGTACAAATGATGGAATGTTTGGATAACTGCAGCTTGAATTGAGAAGCCAGTGGTCTAATTGCAAAAAGAGAGTTTGACATCCCAATGTTTATATACACTTGTTTCTCCTGCGATAACTCTGCCCATTTGAATGCAGCAGGGGTCTTTGCCAAGTTCAGCTGGTGGATTCTGCTCTGAGACATGGGGTGGGGCTGGGTGGGGTTGAAGGAATATTTGTAATGTTAGTCAGTGTGACTAAAACCTGACATGAATCAGGATTACAGAGCAACAAGATGTTGGGCAGGCATTCAGGCTGCTAAAAGTATGCCCAGTAAAAGGTAGTTGACTGCATGGAGAGGATGGTCTGCTTTAGGCAATAGGGCAGAATGCAGTGCAGTTATTGAGTTTAAATTAATTAAGATGAGTGGGATGGTGTAAAGTATTCATTATTTTATGTTAAACGAAGGTAAGTTTTACCAATTGGACGAAGTGATCTAATCATAAATGTTACTCTGTATGTTCACTTTACTGTGGAATAAAGTAGCTTAAAATGATTTGAATCAATTGAAGAAATACACACATGGCTATTGTACAAGTAACTATAGAGCTGTGTGAGTCAACGACCATAAAGGCAAGATGCTCAAACCATTTAAGGGAGTGATTGATACCACTGAACAGAGAAGGTATCTATGACAAACTTGAATTTGTAACTCTGATACTATCAGATTCCTTCTGTAAAGGCAGAGATTCATGTAGCAAGACTGGCTGTTCAGATAAGCAAGAGTTCAGCTACTAAGGTAAGCTGGGCATGTAAATGAATAGCAGGGCAGAAGAGCCACAAGTTGATAATGAATGTTTCTTGGACATAACACAGCCCCCATTTTGCCTCAGGACCTGCACTAGAGAGGTTTCATTTGAAAGTAAAATTGCTATCTCCTAAAACTGAGCAACTTATGCTGATTGCTATCTTGGGATTACCAGGGGCTGAATTTTGTGGAGGGGGCACAAGTCCCATCACTGGGGCCGAAAGCGGGAGGCGACCTCCCTTCAATGGGTAGTGGGACCCAGGGAAGCATTTTGCCAGTGGTAGCCAATTAAGGTCAGCAGTAGCCCGCTGCAGAGCTGCAGGCACAATCATAGTGCTTTGCAGCCTCAGCAGCCCCACCGCCGAAGAGAGATAAGTGTTGTTGGGGGAAGCCAGAGCCAGGCAGGAAGGCCCCCGCAATC
This sequence comes from Heterodontus francisci, assembly GCF_036365525.1. NCBI lineage: Eukaryota > Metazoa > Chordata > Chondrichthyes > Heterodontiformes > Heterodontidae > Heterodontus > Heterodontus francisci. Next base: position 29,737,549 of record NC_090378.1, on the reverse strand, counting down.
AAGGCAGGTACTAGTGGGGGTGAGGGGGGAGGGCCTGTACTCGTGGTGGAGACGTAGGCACAGAGTGGGCCATTGCTACCGGGGTGGGGAGGGTTGGGGCCCTCTATGGGCTATGGAGTGCTCATAAAGGAGGGTCGCCCCCCCAGCACTGGGTGGCCATCGGATTTCACTGGGTCATCTCCAGGTGCGGCAGTAGGCCCTCCTGATGCAGGCAAGATGATTTAAGTCAACTGAAGAAATGCACGTGAAAGACACCAGTATCTGGTACAGATCGCTACTGTTCTGTCCCTGGGTATTGTAAGATGCCCACAAAGGCAGGACGTGATCTTTAATTAGCCACTTGAATGGCTGAATTGGCTACCAAACAGGCAGCCAATCCACCAATTTTCCCACCATTAGCAATATGGCTCCCCTCCCGACGCCTTCCCCTGCCATTTTGCTGGGCCTTCCGCCTCCCAGCCCATCCCCAGAGGGCCGGAAAATCTAGCCCCAGGTTTCTGTGAATTTTAACCCTAATAATATAGAACATTTATTGGCAGGAAATAATAAGTGAAATGAAACACATTACCTTTTTTTTCAGTTTGCTGTACAAAGCTGAAGGATAAGAGATATAAAGGGCATGATTAGCTTTCATCATGTACTCTGTATATTCAATAATGTGAGATTTATTAATCATCAGTTTGAAAAATCAATGCTAAACTCTTTCTTACCGTTGTCTTCAGAATACCAACATACATAAAGCATGATGTACGTAAGGGCTTCCCATGCAACAAATCCTCCCAAGATCTTCAACGACCATTCACCGTTTATCTGTAACAACCCTAGAAACAGAGCTGCCACTAGAAGAGAGAGAGGGATAAATGTGAGGATGTTTCAAGGAAGTTGGTATTTTTCTGTAAGAAACTGGTTCTATTTTCATTTGCAAATTAATTTTGAGAGGAAAAGAAAAAAAATACATTTTCAAAGAATGTCAGGAATTTATTTTAAGTCCTTCCAATCGGCTACCATTAACTTCTACAGAAGCCCATCCGGGCCTTGTCCCAATCTTCTGTTGAAGTCATTGCAGCCGTTTGGGGGAATTTTGTTCCTTTCTTACATTAAATCCCTAGAGCTTTAAAATTACATTCTGAATAATAGCGTAAAAACACTTAATATATCCCCATGAGGCACCTATCTTAATTAAAGCATTCATCCATTTAAAATAAATATTCACACACATACCTTAACTTCATATCTAAGTATTATGAATACATATTAAGAAATCTTGTAAACAACTAAGTCAACAGCACAAGGGCAGCACGTGGAAATAGAAATTTAACATATTGTAGATTTTTATTAAAATTATTTACCACTTCCTGTATGTTAAACAATGACATACCTGCAAGACACTTGGTTGCTAAAGCTGTTAAGGTATGAAACCAGTTAAAAATGCATCGTCTGTAAAAAGACAAAATAGCCATTTAATCTTGCTTTCGTCATTTTATAATTATCCTGGATATTTCATTGACAAAAAAATCACAACAAAAAATTACTTTATTCAGTTATTATTTCAATTTACTTCCATGTGCCCATCTTTCCTTCCCATGAATGACACCTCCAGGTTCAACCAAGGAACTATCTTTGGCTCCCTGATAGACATACTGTCCCTCAGTGGCACCATCCATAAGCACAGCATCTGTTCTATTTCTCCATCACTTCTCTCAACCATACAACTACAGAAATATTTGTCAGATTGTCTCTCTGTCATCAATCAAAAATGAATCAAATTATTTTCCAAAAGACCATCTGGAAAACTGAACCCTTTATTTTTTTATTTCTTTTTAAAAATTATTTTATTTTATTTTTTAACAATGTGCCTGTTATTCATGTTGTGCTTTTGGACAGAGCTGCTCATTATTCTGTTATTAACACTCTCTCTGGACCAATTCTTTGTCTTTCACCACAATTCATTAACAGATGCTTTACCTTTGTCACATGACATCTTTGTTATTTAATCACTCCTGCCCTCTGCCCTATCACACACCTTTCCTTTTATTCTCTTCCCCACCACCACCTTGCCCCCACCCTTCACTTGCTTAAAACCTAATACTTTTCTTACCTTTGCCAGTTCTGATGAAAGGTCACAGGCCTGAAACGTTACCTCTGCTTCTCTTTCCACAGATGCTGCCTGACCTGCTGAGTATTTCCAGCACTTTCTGTTTTTATTTCAAATTTCCAGCATCTGCAGTATTTTGCTTTTATTTTAATATTCCATCATACTCCTGACTTGTTCCTTGTGGATGGTGGACAGGCTTTGTGGAGTCAGGAGGTGAGTTACTCGCCACAGACTTCCCAGCCTCTGACCTGCTTTTGTAGCCACAGTATTTAAATGGCTGGTCCAGTTACTTTTCTGGTCAATGGTAACCCCCAGCATGTTGATGGTGGGGGATTCAGCAATGGTAATGCCATTGAACATCAAAGGGAAATGGTTAGATTCTCTCTTGTTGAAGATGGTCATTGCCTGGCACTTGTGTGGCACAACTGTTACTTTAGATTAGATTAGAGATACAGCACTGAAACAGGCCCTTCGGCCCACCGAGTCTGTGCCGAACATCAACCACCCATTTATACTAATCCTACACTTATCCCATATTCCTACCAAACATCCCCACCTGTCCCTATATTTCCCTACCACCTACCTATACTAGTGACAATTTTTATAATGGCCAATTTACCTATCAACCTGCAAGTCTTTTGGCTTGTGGGAGGAAACCGGAGCACCCGGAGAAAACCCACGCAGACACAGGGAGAACTTGCAAACTCCACACAGGCAGTACCCGGAATCGAACCCGGGTCCCTGGAGCTGTGAGGCTGCGGTGCTAACCACTGCGCCACTGTGCCGCCCTTGCCACATATCAGCCCAAGCCTGGATGTTGTCCAGGTCTCGCTGCATGCAGACATGGACTGCTTCAGTGTCTGAGGAGCTGTGAATGGTACTGAACATTGTGCAATCATCAGCAAACATCCCCACTTCTGAACTTACACTGGAGGGAAGATCATTGATGAAGCAGCTGAAGATGGTTGGGCGCAGGACACTGCCCTGAGGAACTCCTCTGTGATGTATTGGGGCTCAGATGATTGACCCCCAACAACCACACCATCTTCTTTTGTGCCAGATATGATTCCAACCAGTGGAGAGTTTCCTCCCTGCTGCTCCTTTGTTACTCACCAACCCCCTCTCAGACAAGTTGAATTGCTAAGGACTTTTAAAATCAATTTTTATTGCTGACTTAAAAACCCAGGATTTTTTGCACATTTTCTAGTTTTATTTTTAAGTACCAAGGCAAAGTAATTTCAGAGAAAAATCTGTTTTCATTTTGATCATTAAATCTCAAAAACACAAACAAGTGATAAATAAGGCTTAGATATCCGAAATGACAACCAACAATTACTCTTTTATGGGCTCAATGGCAGTTACATATGTACCAACAAGGCCGTCTTTGTTGCCTAGTCGGTCCTTGTTATAGGGAACGCCTTATGTCAGGTCACCTTTTCACAGCCGTGTGGTTGATAATGAAGAAGAAAGCTGTAGACTGCAGGACGATATCAATGGACTCATCAGGTGGATGGTACAGTGGCAAATGAAAATCAGTCTGGAGAAGTTGAGGAAATGCATTTGAGGAAGGTTCACAAGGCAAGGGAATACACAATAAATGGTAGGATACTGAGAAGTGTAGAGTTACAGAGGGACCTTGCATGTCCACAGATCCCTGAAGGTGGCTGGGAGATAAGGTAGCCAAACAAGGCACAAGGGATTCTTAAATTTACGAGGGTGTTGCCTGGAGTGCAGAATTTTAGTTATGAGGAAAGGTTGGATAGGCTAGGGTTGTTTTCCTTGGAACAGAGGAGGCTGAGGGGAGACTTAATTTGAAGTGCATAAAATTATGAGGGGGCTAGATAAAGTGGATAGGAAGGCCCTATTTCCCCTTGGTTGAGGGTTCAGAACCAGAGGGCATAGATTTAGGGTAAGAGGTAGGAGGTTTACAGAGGATTTAAGGAGAACATTTTTCACTCAGTGGATGGTGGGGATCTGGAACTCAGTGCCTAAAAGATGTTGGCTGAGAGCTCTTAAAGTATAGCTCAGCTATAAAAATCTCAGAGAAGTAATTTTGTTAAAGGAATTTAAAAACTCTCTCCCACTCTCCATAAAGACACATGTGGAGGATCAAAAGGCTGATAAAGCCCAGCAGGCAGCAGTCTTGGCCGATGAGTTCGCTCTCATTTATAAATCGGTTTCCCAGGGGGAAACCTTTCCTATTCACCCCCACAAATCTGAAAAGCACAAAGGGTAGGAATGTGATAGAAGCCCAAGCAGTCCTGGGAGGGAAAGAAAAGCAGGAGACACAGGGGGCCCTCCTCCAACCAAAAAGGAAGGTGCTGTAAGCAGGAGTGAGACCCGGTGACCTGTGTGCATCCATTGTAATAAAGCAGGTCATTTAAGAGCCGACTGCTATAAACTAAAGGGAAAACCTGTAGGGTTAATCAGGGCACACCCACTCACTATAGAAGTGACCCGAATGGAAAGCACAGCAGAACAAGCTGTGGCTTTAACTGCAGTAGAAGTGAGACCCAGGAAGCTTACAGCTGCAAGTGCAGGAAAATTAAATAGGATTCCTGAAGGTTAACAGAGTTTTGTGTCTGAAGGAAGAGTAACCCCATATCCCTCGGGTGGGACAAGCAAGCCCACAGTAATTCTCAGGGACACAGGGGCCACTAGGTCCCTTTTACTGGGAAAAGGCCTGACCTTTCCCTCAGAGAGTGCAGTAAACACCAGAATGGTGGTGAATGGTATTTGAGGATAGTGCTTGCCTGCACCTTTACACAGGGTGCACTTGGAGTGCGACCTAGTTTCAGGACCGGTGTCCATAGGGATTGTCCCTAGTTTGCCTGTGCACAGGGTTGACCTGCTCCCAGCTAATGATCTGGCAAGGCTGAAGGTGGTAGCTTCCCCAGTAGTGAAGGAGAGACCGCAGGAGGTCAGAGAAACAGGGCAGTGGCAGGAGACAGTCCCCTCCAGTTTCCCTGAATGCGTAATGAGGAGACTGAATTGGCACTGCAGGCAGATGACCATGAGGTCTGTCTGTCCGAGGCTTTCTTTGGAAAGTTAGAAGAACCAGGGAATCAGTTAAATGGATCTTCCCCAGCTGAGGCTCAGCAAGCTGACCCAGTACTGGGAGAGATAGCACAGGCTGCCCAGTCTGAAATTGAAGCAGAGGGAGTCCCTGATTGCTACTATTTAAAGAATGAGGTACCGATATAGAAATGGATTCTCCTCATAGACCTGAGAGCATGGACTGGATGGTAGTTCACTAGTTAGTGGTGCTGCAGAGGTACCAGAGAGAAATAATAAGACTGGCCCATGAGAGTGCAGTGGCTGTACATGTCGGTATATGAAAAACCAAAGCCCGCATAAGACAGCAGTTTGACTGGCCAAAACTCCACAAAGGTGTGGTGGTGTACTGTAGGAGTTGCCACATATGCCAGGTTGAGGGGAAACCCCAACCTACAGTGAAATCTGCACCCCCTAAGTCCTGTATTGGTGTTTGGAGGAACCTCCAGCCAAGGGCTGGTGAATTGTAAGGAAGCCCTGCTGAGAACAAAAGGGGACAGGCAGGCACAAGGCTAGCACAAGGTGAGAAAGGAACAGGGAAGAAGGGACCAAGAGGGCAGGTTACAGGAAGTCTGGGAGAAATCCCGGATGAAAACCCCTACTGTCCAGTCAGTCAACCCCGAAATATTTGAAAAGTTAGACCCCACATCCTCCTATGTAAATTCAGACACTAGAAGCACCCCACCAGAGTGACTAGCAGCATTTATAGGCACCTGCAGAGACAAATAAAATCCTCAAGAAGGCAGAAAACCTGTGAGGGTGATGCCTCACCTAGTCAAAGTGCCGTAGGGGAGTGCAGCAGAATCTGGACAAATACCTACAAGCAAGAGTGTTCCACAGGACAAAAGGAAGATTAGCAAAGAAACACCCCTCACAGTCAGGAAAAAAGGAAACCAGCCATCCCCTAAGGTGAAAAGCCCTTGTATGACTCACCAAAGCACTGAGAGTTCAGGATGGAACCGCCCACCGCCGCCGCCCCTGAATAGAACTCTAACCTAGGGTTAATTAAACCTAACCTTACCCACCAACCACCTGCCCCCACCCCTCTCCCTGTAGACGTCAGCAAGAACAAAGTCACCTTAGGCAGTCATGGAAATTTCCAAACTGGAAAAACTGCCCCAAGATACCACATGTATATTGGGATGCCAAAAAAGGGCAGCTTCAAGCAGCACTGCTACCAAGAAAAGACAGACTGTAACAATTGTTAGAGTTCTGAATGAATGAGAGAGATGCATGTGTGTTTTCCTGTCCTTATATTCTCTCTAGTCCCTTTTAATGAAATGCTCTTTTTTAAAATTGCATTTCATTCCGCTGGATGTGGAAGTGTCATGTAGACCCCCCACCTGCCAAGAATGAGGCATATTAATTTTGTCATATGAACATTGATTTTAAACTGTTGCTGGAGTGAAGAAATGACTTGTTTGAAGATCACCAGACACTGGGCTGGAAGGACATTTGCATACTAAGCAACGCTGCTTGTGGAGACAAAGGACTATTCCCTGCTCCAATTAACACAAATGGATTTTGATCACCAGACATTGAAGGTATAAGGAAGTGCATTCCAGGTTCTGCTAAGATGACACAATCCACAAAGCCAGGACTGGTTAAACCAGCTGGTCACATGACTAAACAGCTGGTCCAGGTTTTTTGAACTAGCCACAGGACAGTTTGAATTCAGAAGGCAGTTTGCAGCTGAAGCTGGATCAAGAACGCCCCTCTCTCTCTCGCTTTCTCCCAAGACACCGGAGCCACGGAAGATACGTAAACTCAAAAGAGAAAAGACTCTGACCTTGAAACAAGTTGAAGCGTGCACAGAGCCCCAATGCATTGCAGGACTTACCAACATTCAAAGACTCCACAGCAAACTTAAAGGACAGTAAATTAGAAACCCATCTCAATTAAATAGTTGTGGCGATCCGCCACCAACTCCCCCCATCCCCCATCACATGGAGGGGGTGGGCTGTCTGTCCCCATCAATGGCAATATCAGCCCTACTGGGAAATTTAAATATTAAAGGGAAATTGAATTAAAATAAATAAATACATCTCTTTTTCCCCTCTCCTACCCTCCCAATAACAATTAAATTAATTATTTGCCCTTCCCCCCTCCCCCAAACCACTTAACTTTACCATCTGACCTTCCCCCCCAAATTGTACAAACATTCAACTTCAACCCTTCCCACCAATCCCTACACCCATAATGCTAATTTGACCCCATTTCCCCCGCTCCCCATACTGATAAACGTACCTCCCACCTAACAAGTGTTCCACCTCGTTTACCTGGATGGAGGTCCAAAGGCGCGGCAGTGCCAGCCACCAGGCTGAGGATCAGAGCGGGACATCAAGAGGTGACATGAGATTCATCAATTCAATTATTTTAATTTATTTCAATATTTAAATTGCTGCCCCATCGTCAAGCATCAGGGTGGCCGCCACGAGGCCTCGGCGCTGCCAGTAATATCGGACCGGGCCCGGCTGGCGCCAAGGTCCATGGCAGGCCTCATGTGGGGCCATCTTCAGGCCCCTGCCTCGCCACAAATTCTGATGTCCAGTTCCGAAGAAGGGTCAGTGACCCGAAGCGTTAACTCTGCTTCTCTTTCCACAGATGCTGCCAGACCTGCTGAGTGAATCCAGCATTTCTTGTTTTTGTTTCAGATTTCCAGCATCCGCAGTATTTTGCTTTTATTCAGAACACAGTTGACTGCTAGGGTGGGAGTGTTAGAATATTACAGTTAGAATTTGGGGAACTTAATTGGTTTTTGCAGTCCTCAATTTTTCTGATGTTTCTTAAAAAAGAATACAGTGTTACAGTACAGCTCGATGTGCCAGCATATTGGTTTCAGAATGGTAGAAAGCAAATTTCTGATCTTTACTATTCTGTAAGAGGAAGCAGCAAGAGAGCCCGATGCATTTCCTCACAAGAACACAAGAAATAGGAGCAGTCTTCATGAGAATGGGAAACACAGCAGGTGAGTCATTTGTGCCACATCCCTAGAAACAAGAACAAAAGAAAGCACAGGCCTAGGTACATTAGTAATCTGCCTGACTGACATCTCAGCCAAAGAATAGTGCATGTCACACAAGAATCAAAAAGCCATCAAATCAACCATATTTGCATTGTAATATGGGGATGAGCATTAGGAAATAGTTAAGCCAGGAAAGGTTCATAGAAAATAGTGCTCAGAATGATCAGTACGACCTATTTAATATGATAAAAGGTTCCTTGGAAATACAGCAAGTTCAAAAAGAATTGTCAACAGCTTTATTTCCTGCAACAGCATGGTTACTAACATCACTATATAGCAATGTCTTGTAATATCAACAATGGATTCCACATACATAGTGTGGAACTCCACCTTTCAACCTTGGAGAAATATATTCCTCTTTTGTTACAGCTCAGTTGGTCTTCCTCATATTACCAGAATCCAATTACCTGTCTTTGTTTAAATTGATATCCAGAGAATGAATCATCTCAGAACAAACCCATTATTCAAAATACATCAGGCTACAATGCAAGAGGTGAATTGCTATTGAACTGACCTCTTGTCATCTGGTGCAGGTCGGAAGACGGCCACAGTGGGTTGAATCAGAGTGAGCCCCATTACAATGCACCCCAACACAGCATGAGCTTCTGCATTCTGCAAGAGAAACGTACAGAAACATAGGGAAAAAAGAGCAAAATTTCACAATATTATCGCAAAAGGTGGTATTTATTTACTAAGGTGAAGAATTACAGTATTTGCTGTGATAAAGGAAAACATAGTTTTGTTTTAAATAAAGTCTTCTCCACTTATTTGTTAATAATTAGGTTACAGATCAAGATGGAGAATTATTTTGGTAGAGACATGTGGCAATATTCAACATTTCTGTTCCTGTCAGAAAATACAAGAGTATCACTGGTACCATTTGAAGCAAAATGTTGTAAAGGCAGTGACTGCCATTTATACCCAATTTATACAAACAAATTCACCCTGATTGAATCATCAAGTTGCATCAAGTTTGCAGCACAGGAACAAACCATTGGCTCCAACAGGTCAGTGCCAGTATTTATGTTGCACACGAGCCTTCTCCCACCTCCCTTCATCTAATCCTATCAGCCTATCCTTCTATTCCTTTCAGCTTCAAGTGTTTATCCAGCTTCTCCTTAAATGTATTTATACTATTTGCTTCAACTCGTCACGGTGTTTCACATTCTGACCACTCTCTGAGTGAGGAAGATTTCTCCTGAAGTCCCTACTGGATTTATTAGTGACTATCATATATTTATGATCTCTAGTTCGAACTGCCACCACCACCACCCACCCCAAAGTGGAAACATGTTCCCCACATCTACTCTATCAAATCCTTTCAGAATTATAAAGACCTCTTTCAGCTCACCCTATTGTCTTCCTTTTTCTATAGAAAAGAACCCCAGCCTGTTCAGCTTTTCCTGATAAATATATCCTCTCAGATCAGGTATTATCCTTGTGAATACATTTTGTGCTTTCTACAACATAGATTTTTTAGATTTAGATTTAGAGATACAGCACTGAAACAGGCCCTTCGGCCCACCGAGTCTGTGCCGACCATTAACCACCCATCTATATATTATTGCTACAATATGGAGACCAGAACCACACACAGGACTCCAAGGATAGTCCAACCAAGATTCAATACAAGTTTGATATAACTCCTCTGCTTTTCAATTCTATTCCTCTAGAAATTAAACAAAGCGCTTGGCTTGCTTTTTTAAATGGCACTATTAACATGCGTCACTACATTTAGTGATTTGTACCTCTAGATTCTCGACCCCATTCAGACCCATTGGGCTGGATTTTACCCAGAAAATACCTCCAGGAGAGGCCTGCCGTCGGCTGAGTAGTTACTTTTAACCCCTACTCTTTATTTTCTGTTTTGCAGCCAGCTTCCTATTCATTCTGTTAACTGTCCCCTGACTCCTCATGCTTTGAATTTAGTCATGAATCTACTATGCAGCACCTTATTGAAGACGTTTTGAAAATAATTACGAACTGTTCCCCCAGTGTCAGTTAATCACATGATGGGAGTATATCCCAGGAAGGTCCCAGAAGTAAAGCAATAGGGCTTAAAAGAGTGAGGGCAGGGTAGCAAGTGGGAACCATCCAACATTTCCAGTCAGGGATGAGTTGGTCAGCACAGCAAATTCCCCAACTAGGTCCAAGTGATCAGTTAAAAATATTGCAGCTGGGAGCAAGATCAGGCTTAGAGTTGGCAAAACAAAGAGGTAAGCATTGGGGTGGGGGAAAAGAAAGTCAGTAAGCCAGCTTCCCAGAAGCTGGATTCAATTGGATAGAGATCACATTTTGGAGGTGAAATAGCGTCAGCATTGGCGGGAGTACTAAAATACTATGACACAGGATGATGAGAATTTTAAGAGACTTGACCATTTGCTCATTAAAAGTAGCATAAGCAGGCATAACCTCAAACATTACCAAGTGCTCAGTGTCATAAAGGGAAATAAAAATTGTGACACAGGAAGTGTATGCGTTGCAAGAAATTTAACATGATGAAATGATATTCGGGATGGAATAATATTCTGAAAACATAATTGAACAGGAAAAATAGTCATTGCATTGCATCTTTGATTGTGGTGCTGAAGTACTTACACAAAGAGTAGTGATATCAACATTAATCAATATTAATAAAAAGACTTTATATCCGCTTGAGTTTCTTATCAGATTTCATGTTTTAAAACATGAATTAAAGGTGAGAACTTACAAAACTCCAACCTTTCACCTGCACGAATGCCAGCACAAAGCCAATGATTGTTGCTCCAACAGTTAGCATCATCAGAAACGAATGAAGCTAACAAAAAAAAAGATGCATTGTTTAACAGATTGTTTTCATTCCCATGTTGCATTAACTTTAAGCTTTACATACATGTACAAGTTTCATGACAGCAGATTAACATATCTTTCCCATTAAAAAAGAACTGTTATTCTTCAAAAGTCTGTGACTGTGGAACAAACCATTCTCTAAAAGATAAACAGTTGAAACTATTGCATTCAAACTGTTAAAAGGAGCTCCAAGCATCAAGATATTAGTAATAAAGTATATTAGTAAATATAACAGAATAAAATGGCATAACTACAAAGCTATTTCATTACTTGATCAAATGCCTGGCTCAGTGCCAGAGTTCTACCAGAGGACATGGACATTTCTAAGGAGTGAGAATGAATTGAAAAATGGTCAGGGCTCAATAATGATCCAGTTTAGTTGGCAGTTCTGAAAGCAAATAATCAACTTTTTACAGCTTACCTGAAACCAAATATTCTTGCCCAAAATCTTCTTATTGCCTCCAATGCTCTTAAAAAATTTAGCAATTATCATGCCAATGCTTCCAGTTGTCATCCAGGCTATTAACATCAGTGCACCTTTAAAATAGAAAAGTGGTAGGACTTTACATATTTTTGTATTCCCATCTGTTATCAAGACCTCTGCAACATTAACTCCCTCTGTTACTTTTAGACTTAATTTCTCCACTATCCTCCTTGCCAGCCTCCCATCCTCCATAAAACCCAACCTGTTCACAACCTCGCTGTCTGTATACTGGTCCACTTGCCTACAAGTCACACTGTCACTAACCTACACTGACTCCTCAGTGCATTGAATTTAAAGACTTGTCTTCAAATCATTCCATAGCCTCGCTCCACTTTTATGTTTCCAACCTCCTCCAGTCAACAGCAACAACAACAACTTATATTTATATGACACCAGCAAACATCCTAAGGCATTTCACAGAAGCCTTCTAAAACAAAGTATGGCACCGAGCCACAAAAGGAGATATTAGGTCAGATGACCAAAAGCTTGGTCAAAGAAGTAGGTTTTAGTCTAGTGTTCCAACGTCATGGTCCTCTTACTCTAGCCTTTTGTGCATGCCGCTCTCCCTTTGGAATACCAGTGGTGGAAAAGCCTTCAGGTGCCTTGATGCCACTCTTGAATCCCTCAATTTCTCTCACCATCTTTAAAAACCTTCTCAATACACATCTTTTTGGCTACGTTTCCTAATTTTCCCATTCTGGCTCACTCTGTTCATTTTAATCTTGTTTTCTGTAAAACACCTTGGGATGTTTTTATGCTAAAAGTCCTTCCCTGGAAATTGTACCTTGATGTGGTGAGAAGGCTTTTGTGCTTCCAGTACCCTGAGAGCTATGCTGATGGGAGTATAACTCCTGTTAGCATCAGCCAAAACAGAGAGTTCAAATGGTAGGCTCGTCAGAGTAAAGGTAGTCCAACAATTCTTCTGGCAGGGGATTGAGAGTCAGGCTAATAACCTCTCCACATAAAAATGCCTTTAGTTAAGGAAATGAACTAGAGACAAGTTTATCTCTGTGTAAGAGAATGGGTTTTGAGCGAGTTAAAATCTCTCCCCAAGAGATCTATAATAGGATTGCAAATGTAATAATCAACTGTGGAAAATCACAGGCTATTGGATGCAAGTCAAGATAATACTCCAATCAGAATCAAATATCTTGTTCTGGACAAAGAGCAAATGGAAGATATGAGTTGCCTTATGTGCCATTTTCATTTTATCACCAACTGTTTAAGCAGATGGTCAGATCAAATTAGGATGCTGTAAAATTGCTTCAGAGATTTTGGCCTCTTTTTCTCTCTGAAACCACAAAAAAATTGAAATCTGTGATTATTCATTAAAGCAGAAGCCCGACTAAATGGCTGCATAATATTTTACTATTTATGTACGTTTATGATATAATTTTTACACTTGGGTAGAGAGGATCAGCAAAATAAATACTTGTCAGCAGGGCGGCACAGTGGCGCAGTGGTTAGCACCGCAGCCTCACAGCTCCAGCGACCCGGGTTCAATTCAGGGTACTGCCTGTGTGGAGTTTGCAAGTTCTCCCTATGTCTGTGTGGGTTTCCTCCGGGCGCTCCGGTTTCCTCCCACATGCCAAAGGCTTGCAGGTTGATAGGTAAATTGGCCATTATAAAATTGCCCCTAGTATAGGTAGGTGGTAGGGAAAATATAGGGACAGGTGGGGATGTGGTAGGAATATGGAATTAGTGTAGGATTAGTATAAATGGGTGGTTGATGGTCGGCACAGACTCGGTGGGCTGAAGGGCCTGTTTCAGTGCTGTATCTCTAAAACATAAAAGTCATCAAAAATATAATTTAATCTTCTCTCTAAATCTCTGCTCCATGTTTCATGCTCACTCCCCAAGATATTTGATTGAGGCAAATACTTATAAGGGCTAATTCTGCGATCTTGTACTCCCAAGCGGTGATGTAGGCTGTGAGTTAGGCATTATCCCTTTAGCGATTTTGCTTCAAGTTTTACATGGTATACAAATGAAAGCACTGAAAAGAGTACATGACACAAAATGGAAGATTGTTTTTAAAAAAACTGAAAAATAAATGAACACAGAAAACTATAAGGTTGAGTCACCACAGTGTTGCACTTTTGCACCACCAATCCTTTCAAGCCATCTCTGGTAATATTGCCCACAGTAGTCAGACTCTAATCTATCAATTTACTAAACAAGTCATTGAAGTCTTGTTTACCAGGAGAAACACTGATGCCACTTCTCCAACTGGGGAAATTGGCCGATATATTTCTGCTTCTAGTAGATAGAGAAGTGACATAAATCTGCATGTGGTGAAGCATATCAGATAATCAAAATGCATAGTGTTAAGTCTGAAGTTATTAATACACTCACTCCCATTAAAAGCCTCAAAGTATTAGTCTGATTGGGTAACTATCACAAATGAAGCTTGGCTATTTCCTTATTTTATAGTCTGTTGTGAGACATCCCCGATGCCACAAACCTCACGAGAACATACAAAATCCGGAATCTAGCCTGAAGGATTGTACTGTAAATTAAGGTTAAGGTGTTTAGCACTGGTCCTCAATCTAAAGGTCACAACATAAAAGTGGGATGTGGAAGGATACGCAATAATCTTTTTCCAAATCTCAGTTTATCCATCATCCTTTACTTTTCAGGCTTTTGAAACCCAAGCTTGGAATCACCTATTCTGTGCTTCACAGTTTACTTAATCTCTTTCAATCTTCACAACTGGCATACAATATTTCAAAGGCCAGTGGCAGGCTGGAAGATTGGGAAACTTTTAAAGATCAACAAAAGGTTACTAAAAAAAGTAATAAAAAGAGCAAAGGTAAATTATGAAAGAAAACTAGCGCAAAATATAAAAACAGATAGCAAAAGCTTCTATAAGTATATAAAAGGTAAGAGAGCAGCTAAAGTGAATGTTGGTGCTTTGGAGGATGAGACTGTGGAGTTAATAGTGGGGAACACAGAAATGGCAGACACTAAATCAGTATTTTGCCTCAGTTTTCATGGTGGAGGACACTAGTACCATCCCAAAAGAAGCAGGAAATGCAGAGGTTATAGAAAGAGAGGAACTTAGCACAACCATCATCACTAGGGAAAAAGTACTGAGCAAACTATTGGGATTGAAGGCAGACAAGTCTCCAGGGCCTGATGGCCTACATCCTAGGGTCTGAAAGGAAGTGGCAGCAGAGAGAGTGGATCCATTGGTTATAATATTCCAAAATTTTCTGGATGTGGGAAAGGTTCCAGTGGATTGGAAAAAAGGCTAATATAATGCCCTGATTCAAAAAGGGAGGGAGGCAGAAAGTAGGAAACTATAGACCAGTCTGTCATTGGGAAATTGTTAGAATCCATTATGAAGGAAGTACTAACAGGACATTTAGAAAGTCAAAACACAATCCATCAGAGTCAGCATGGTTTTATGAAGAGTAAATCGTGTTTGACTAATTTACGAGAGTTCTTTGAAGCTGTAACAAGCAAAGTGGATAATGGGGATCCTGTAGATGTAGTATATCTGGACTCCCAGAAGGCATTTGATAAGGTGCCGCACAAAAGGTTAAGATCACATGGGGTTGGGGCAATTTATAAGCTTGGATCGAGGATTGGCTAATCAACAGAAAACAGAGAGTCAGGATAAATGGGTCCTTTTCTGGTTGGCAAGATGTAACCAGTGAGATGCCTCAAGGTTCGGTCCTTGGGCCCCAACTATTTACAATATATATTAATGACTTGGATGCAGGGATAGAATGTACTATAGCCAAATTTTCAGATGACACTAAAATAGGTGGGACAGTAAGTTGCCAGAAAGAAATAAGAAATTTGCAAATGGATATGGATAGGTTAGATGAATGGGCCAAAATTTGGCAGATGGAGTTTAACGTGGATAAGTGTTAGGTTATCCATTTTGGTCGGAAGAATAGAAAGGCAAATTATTATCTAAATGGAGAGATACTTCAGAATGCTTTGGTGCAGAGGGATCTGGGTGTCCTCGTGCATGAATCGCAGAAAACTAGTATGCAGGTACAGCAGGTAATAAGGAAGGCAAATGGAATTTTGGCATTTATTGCTAAAGGAATAGAATATAAAAGTAGGGAAATGTTGCTGCAACTGTACAAGGCATTAGTGAGACCGCACCTGGAATATTGCGTACAGTTTTGGTCCCCTTACTTGAGGAAGGATGTAGTTGCACTGGAGGCAGTTCAGAGGAGGCTCACTACATTGATTCCAGGGATGAGGGGTTTGTCTTATGAAGAGAGATTGAGCACTTTCGGCCTTTACTCTGTACAGTTTAGAAGAATGAGAGGAGATCTAATTGAGGTATATAAGATGATTAAGGAGATTGACAAAGTAGACTTAGAGAGGATGTTTCCTCTTGTGGGGAAATCTAGAACGAGAGGTCATAATTTTAGTATAAAGAGTAGCAAATTTAAAACAGAGATGAGGAGAAATTACTTCTCTCAAAGGGTTGTGTATCTGTGGAATTCACTACTCCAGAGTGCGATGGATGCCGGGACATTGAGTAAATTTAAGGAGGAGATAGACAGGTTTTTAATTAGTAAAGGTTTGAAGGGTTATGGAGAATGGGCAGGAAAGTGGATTGATGCCGAGATGAGATCAGCCATGATCGTATTGAATGGCGGAGCAGGCTCGAGGGGCTGAATTTCCTATTCCTGCTCCTAGTTCTTACGACCTTATGACCTTATGACCTTATAACTGGGGTGGTATCCTGTCCGATGGGTTCTGGGCCTTCACCTTGGTTTCTCAATTTTTTAAAAATGCCATCACCAATCACCAAAAGAGAATCATTATTGCTTGCTGCCTGGGCAAGTGGGTTGTTCATTACAGGCCATATCCCAAATCTGTAGGGTTGCATTTTCTGGGCCCCCAACATTGGGCTCCGTGGCAGGGCGAGGGGGTGCCGGAAGATGGTTCCGGCAGAAGCCCGCCATGGAGCTCAAAGCTGGGAGGGCCCGGCCTGATCCTCCTAACAGTGGCAGCGAGGCTCCGTGGTGGGCCACCCCCCACACCCCCCGCCGCGGGGCGACCGTACCTTAATTTCAATATGTAAATCAATAAAATGAATAAATTTAAATGCACTCACCTCCAATTTTCCAGGCATGCCTTGATCTTCAGTGTGGCGGCCAGCATGTCCCACCTTCATTTCCCTGTCTGGGGAATATCGGCGTGACACTGGTGGGGAGTGGAGGGGCGTGGGAGTTAAGATTTTTAGTGTGGTGTGGGGGAGGGGAACATTGTCAAATAAACATAATGAGTATTTTGGCTGGTGGGAAGGGGTGAACTTTAAACTTTGTACAGTTTGGGGGGGTGGCAGTTCAGATTTCAAAGGTAAGCGTTTTGGGAGGGGAGGGCAAATAGTTAGTGTAATTGTTATGGGAGGGCTGGGAAAGGGGCGTTACAATTTTATTTGGTAGATTTTGGGGGTATACCACTTTAAAATTTCAAATTGACTGGCAGAGCTCCCTGCCCTTTAAAAATGGCGCCAGCCCCTACTCACAGGCAGCTGACGCCATTGCCAGCGTTAAACAGCCTGCCCCCTCCACATGATTGGGGGGAGAGGATGGGCTGCCCCGGCTATTTAAATGAGCCGTCGCGCGGGAGATCATGGTGGCTCCGCAGCGTGACGCCTGCTGCCGAGAGCAGCAGCGGGCTCTTAAAATCCAGTCTGTAGTGTCTACAGTGCCACACTTACCTTTCAGAAAAAGTGCTGTATGTCAGCTCAATAAGCACAAACATTTATAATTTCAATTTGTGCTGGACAGCTAAATTGTAAAATGTGTTCCGTATTGAAACAAGTTTGGTATATGAGATACTTTGTGAGTAGCTATGATTTGCAGTACATAGAAGCTAATTTTTGATTCAACATTGATAACGGAACTCACTTAGGTGTAAAAGTAACAGTTCGCGGCCTGCTTTCACATTCCTCACCATGAGTCTTGATGAGGATGGATCTGTCATTGTTCCCCTCTGCTGACTGTACAAGTGAAATATCTACTTTCTCTGTTGAGATGAATGGAGCCTCTGGATGCATCCCTATTTGTCCTGAAATATAGGCAAAATGTTTAAATACATGGTAGGAGTAGGTAATTCCTTTAAAAAAACTCTCAATGTTGTGTATTATTTACCAACAACAACCTTTGCAATTACAACCATGACACATTATTTCTTTGTCATTTAACATGGTCAACCATTCCAACTTCCCACCACCTTCCTTCCACAATCCACCTCCTTGCAGCCAACCTTACTTCGTTTCATTGCTTTCTGTCCCAGCATATGTTCATTGAGTTCAATAATTTCAGAGCATGACGGGCTCCATTTTACTTTTATTTTCAGTTAATTTTTTCTTTTTCCTTTTTTAAAATATTTTTGTGTGTTTATTTAATTTTATTTCATCTTAGTTTGTTCAGTTTGCTTACCCACTGCTTTTTTCATGTTTGTACTTGCAGCTGTTCAATTTTCAGTCTGTTAACACCCTATCTGTATTAATGCTTTGTCTTTCAACACACCATTAACATATCGTTTGCCTTTGCTCCACGACCTTCTGGTCAGCTATTCTGTGACCTTGTCCTATTTACACCTTCTCCTTTGTTATCTCTTGCCCCACCCCTGCTTTACTTGCTTATAACCTTTTACATTTCTAATATTTGCTAGTTCTGAAGAAGGGTCACTGACCTGAAACATTAACTCTGCTTCTCTCTCCACAGATGCTGCCAGACTTGCTGAGTATTTCCAGCATTTCTTGTTTTTATTTCAGATTTCCAGCATCCGCAGTATTTTGCTTTTACTCAAACTCTGATCGGGCCTGACCTCTGTCACCCAGATCCAGTTCTATGCTATGTTTCTGCCTGCCCATTACCCTGGACCTCTTCAACCTTCATTATGTCCCTTTACAAATCCCTCCATGGTCTTGCTACACCTAAACTAGGAGCCACCTTCAACTTTACATTCCACCTTGTGCTCTTTGACCTTAATTATCTGTGCACCTTCTCTCTGTCCCTTTGCTCCATTATTGCTCATTCCCTGTCCTTAAAGACTCTTCAAAATTTATATTTCCAAGCCTCAAAAGTGTTTTAACGTCTAATCCTTTTACAATTTCATTACTACTACTGAGTATTCATTTTACCTGTGGATCATCTTAGGATGTTAGGGAGAAAGGGAGAGAGAGAGAGAGAGAGAACGGGAGGGAAGAGAAAGACTTGCATTTATATAGCACCTTTCATGACATCAGGATGTCCCAAGGTGCTTTACAGCCAATGAAGTACTTTTTGAAGTGTAGTCACTGTTGTAATGTAGGAAATTCAGCAGCCAGTTTGTGAACAGCAAGGTCCCACGAACAGCAATATGATAATAACCATATAATCTGTTTTAGTGTTGTTGATTGAGGGATAAACATTGGCCAGAGCACCAAGGGGAACTTCCCTGCTCTACTTGAAAATAGTACCATGGGATCTTTTAGAACATAAGAATTAAGAGCAGGAGTAGACCATTCAGCCCTTCCCGATCATTCAATAAGATCATGGCTGATCTTCTATCTCAGCTAAACCTTCCCACAGTAACCCCAAATCCCTTGATTCTCTTACTATCCAAAATCTAATCAAGCTCTGACTTGAATATACCCAACAACTTTATTTGGTAGATTTTGGGGGTATACCACTTTAAAATTTCAAATTGACTGGCAGAGCTCCCTGCCCTTTAAAAATGGCGCCAGCACCTACTCACAGGCAGCTGACGCCATTGCCAGCGTTAAACAGCCTGCCCCCTCCACATGATTGGGGGGAGAGGATGGGCTGCCCCGGCTATTTAACCCCAAATCCCTTGATTCTCTTACTATCCAAAATCTAATCAAGCTCTGACTTGAATATACCCAACAACTGATCATCCACTGTCCTATGGGGTCCACCTGAGAGAGCAGATGGAGCCTTGAGTTAATATCTCATCCAAAAGGCGAACTCCCCTGATAATGCAACAGTCCCTCAGTACTGCTGGAGCACCAGCCTACATTCTTGCGCTCAAGTCTCTGGAACAAGACTTAAACACATTAACATCTGACTCAAAGGTGAGAGTGCAACCTACTGAGCCACATTATGTGTTACATATACATTTTTATTTTCATCTTGTATCAATGATAATGTACAACTCAGTTTATAAAGATATTGGAGAAAAGTATCATTCGCTACCTCCACACTGTGTTTATCATGCTTTTCCCTCCTCACCATGCTGAGTATCCTTCAGCAAAAAAATTCACAAAAGCAGAGATTGATCAACTCTCCACAACACACTAGTACCATGCATATTAATATTGGCCAGGATTTTGTAGTCAGCAGTGAAGCAATGGTGTTTGCCATTGACTGCAAAGAAACCTGCCACAAGACCAAATAATCTCTGGTGTGGATTTCCCTTTTCTCTATATTAGTTTGAATCCGGTGCCAAGCCAAGGGGCGGTTCAGACATCTAGTAACAGTAATATCATCAAGCAAGGTAAGCAGCCAATCACACTGGAGTATTCTCATAGACAACAAACCAGGAAGTAAATGCTCTGAATTTTTGATCTTTAATTATCATTTTACGGAGTGCGAAATAAATGATTGGGATATATACATGGAATTAACATAGAAGCTGAAATATCATAAACATTAAAAAAAATTAAGAAGTGGATTTTTTTTATCATAATGGAGAAATTTGACATTCCAAAAATATAAAATTTGTTTTTCAGAGCCAGAGAGGTTTCTCAGCAGTAATTATGAACTTAGTATGCCGTTAAAAACCCACTTACACCTTATTTACCAAGGTGCAACTTTTTAAAGTGTATTTACGATAAGACTAACAATGTAAAAAGGCAACTTCTCATCAGTTCAGTGATTTATGTTATTGCAGCTGGGGTGGGGGGGGGGGGGGTGCCTTTTCAACAGCACACCCTATGGAGAAGCATAGAATCACTGGAAGCAATTCCTGAATTTTCATGTTTAACTACACATGTGCGGACTTCAGGAGTTTCTGTCAGTTTCAGAGGAGCATCGACAGCGAATACTAACAATTTCACCATCATTCCTATTGCAAAATCTGAACCAATATATCAAATACCAAGTATTTAAAATGTGTTTACCATATATACATAGCAACAAATACATACAGTAGGTCAACAACAGGTTGAAAGATTAATAGCTTCATTCTACCACTGAGGAAAAGCTCAAAACTACATTATAACTAAAGCTGTGTGTGATAAGAAGCTGAGGTATGCTTTAAGGTACATGTGATGGAGGAGTTTTCTATATTAAATCAGTTTCTTATTTCATCCCTATACAGACACAACGTATTTGGGTGCTGCATTGAACTTAGAAGACAAACAAAATTGTTTGTTCTGAATCTCACTGCACTACTTACCACCAGCAGAAGGCCCATATGCAAAGAACAAGTAGTACATGTTGTTGGCAGCTCTTTGTGCTGTTGAAATGTTGTTTCTCATGATGAATGAGCACTGAATGACTCCATTTTTATTAGTAACATTTATATTGTCTACTTCACCCTGTGGATGAATAATCATTGCTATTTTACATGATAATGAACAAACATTATGGGCAGAATTTTCACCCCCAAATGGGGGCAAGTACCGCGGTGGGTGGACCTGAAAATTTGTGCCGTCAGCCTTGCCAGCACCATCCCGTCCCCGGGCCATTTTCCCGGAGATGGGATTGGGGGGGGTGAAAGGGCTACCTGCCGCTAGTGGTTGGTAGCCAATTAAAGTACATAAGTGGCTTATTAAGGCCAATTGACAGAGGCGGAGTGGAATTTTTGAGTTAGCCTGTGGGCCTCCCATGGTGTCGAGAACTAAGCCAGCTGCCTGGAGGCGGCCTCCCGACCATAGACAGGGGGAACAGCACTTCAAGCAGGCTTTGAAGCCCTCCCCATCTGCCTGGTTACAGCTGTAGCTACAGGCCGCCTTGTGGAAGGGTTTCCCCTTCATGATGATGGGCCGGCAACTGTGGCCATTTTTTAATTTAAAAGTAGCTGAGGGGGCCTCAAGATCAAGGTGCCCTCTCTCTCTCTCCCACCTGAAATGGCAGGCTGCAGCCTTTTCCATGCTGGAGCGCATCCAATTGGTCCTCCAACTTCAAAAGCCTGTGAGCACGTCCTCTGGCCACTAATTATTCAATTCAGGGAAAATCACTGCCTGGGCGACTGATTCCCCCACAGTCCAGTTTTGGGATCCCCATTTGACCCCAAAGTCGGGGTCCCGACTCAACACTAAAAATCCTGCCCGATGTCTTTTACATCATGTTTCTGAGAATCACAAAGTTACAGAACCTGCTACTAATATGAAATAATAAAAGGACAACAGATTGCAATGGACAACACAAAAAACAGAAGCATATAATGAATTTATGGTGGTCTATTAGCATTTGCACTGCATGCTGTTTCTTAATCCGGGTTTCAGTAATGCACTAGAGTGCAAGTTTAGAATATGAGCCCAATCCCTAGTACGGGGTTGGAATCCACAGACTTCTAACCTGGAAGCAAAAGTACAAAAGTGGAACCATTTATACAGGCTGTATTGTATTTTTATATGGTGCACCATGATGATTTTCAAACAGTCTATTTGTGTACAAGTTGAAGATATTTACCAGCTGCTCAGTCCGAGGACGCACTTTTCCTGTGGCATAGGCATGCTGCACTTCTATGTTTCCAGAGGTGCCCACACCACAAATGTAGATATCATCATTGCCCTAGATATAAAATGGAACATAATCAATGACAGGATACCTCACACAGAAAAAGTACCTGGAATGTGTCAAGTATGGCATCTTTAGTCATTCAAACACATTATCTTGCTGTTAAATGTATCGTTGGGAATTTCAAACACTTTATAATAGCCCAGCAATCCTGAATTAAGTGACTAGCTCATTCTTGCTGAAATGAGTGTAATAGTCTGTGGATGTTAAAAAGTACATTGCAGGAATACTTTCAATATTAAGAAACTTTGTTACCTTTTGCTACCTCCCCATCCCCTCCAATCTAAGTTAGCCAAGAAGGGAAGAAAAAAAATCCAACTTTGTTGGGGATTACTTGTGCTTCCACTCGTATTTCAGGAAGACCTGCTATTCTGCCACTAACCTTCAGCAGGTGTCTTCATTGCCAGTCGCATAGATCAATATTCTTTGCCGTTTGTAAGGAAAATTGGGAGCCATCCATGTCAGGTACTTCAATACTGATACGCTATTTCAATGTATATATAACTCTATCAACCAGGAATATCATTCATTTTGACCAATACAGACTAATTCCTAAACTTGCGTCTTATACATTATATCTTCCTCCAAGATTCCTTACCATTATTTTGTCATCTGAAAAGCCAATCGAGATGTAGCCATCCGCCTTTCCACTCATTTCAAATCGGAAGCCTCGGTTACTCTCTGGGGTGGATGCCATAAAGAAACAGTTCGCATCACTGGCTGGATTACATCGTGCAGGGTTACTGAAGCAAAACTTTCTGGTCCCACATCCGTTACTAGAGATCTGGGTTTGAACGGAATGAAGGTGGTAGTAAATGACATGGTGCTTACAATAAGCTTCATATGTCATGCTTTAGTCCCTGGTTTCAAAATAATGGTTTGCAGATGCATATTTAAAAGCATGCGTGTCCCAGGGAATCTATTCTGGGACCTCTTATTTTAATGTGCCATTGGCACAAGAAAGGGAAAATTGAAGTTTATGATGATATAAAAATTAGAGTGCATGGTAAATCTGAGGAAGATGGCAGGCTAACAGCGAGTGGGAAGATAGGTAGCAGATACAGTTCCAATCTAGAGAAATGTGAAGTAGCACACTCACTAAATGACAATATTCATAACAGAGGAGTGGAAAAACAGAGAAATTTAGACCTATGGAAACACGAAGCTTTAAAGATGTTGGAATGCCAACAGAAAAGGCTATAAAAAGGTAAATGAGATTGTATTTATAGGTTGCATACAGTCACACTCTCGTTCCCGGTCAGAATGGCAATGATTGGGTAACTCCCGGTCAATCACACATGTGAAAGCAAGTGGGATTGATTTTATGTATATTAATTTGTGTGCAACTGTCCTCCACTCTTTGGCTGTAATTTTACGCTGGGCGGACGGGAGCCGGACTCCGACGTAAATGTCGGTACCGATCCTGCTCCTGCCCAGCCTGGGGATCCGTCCTGTATTTTACGGATCCCCAGGCTTTAATTGGCCTGAGACGGGACTTCCACCCACTTGAGGGAGGAGGTCCCGCTTCAGTGAGCTGCCGGCCAATCAGCGGGCCGGCAGCTCTTAGTCTCAGCAGCGCCACCGGGAGCGGTGGCCACTGCTGAGACTGCAGCCCAGCCGACAGAGGAGGATGCAATGGAACTGGGACAGAAGGTAAGTTCGGACAGCCTCACCAGAGGAATCGGTCGTGCCCTGGTGAGGCTAGGGTGGTCGTTTGGGGGGCGTCTTGGATCCCGCGGTTGGGAGCTGGGGGCGGCCCTCAATCGGGCACCCTGTGCCCGATTGCCAGGCACCCCCGGGGTGCGGAAAGGCCGACAGCTTTAGCTGGGTGGCCTTTCATGTCCCCGGCACACCCGCTTGCCACGGGTAAAATACCCGTGGAGGCGGGCGAGGGCCCTTAAGTGGCCGTTAATTGGCCACTTAATGGTCTTGATTGGCCTTGGGCGGGCAGGCCGCTTCTCACCCCCCCCGCCCCCCACCGGACCGCCGTAAACTTGGTCGGAGGCGGATTCGGGGTGGTTAGACCTCCCGGACACCTTTGTGGATGAAGAACCTCTTGATCTCCTTAATCGCTTCCCACCAGTGAACTGGAGACTCAAAGAGGGGTTTCACGGTCCTCCAACCATTGTAATCCCTTTTGAGTTCCTCAACGTTCTCTGGGGTCAGCAGTGTCGCATTGAGCTTCCACGTCCCTCTGCCAACCCGCTGGTCGTCCTGTAAGTGACAGTCGGCCAGTAAGAGGCGGAGACTGCCGCTCAATTATACGCCGCCCCCACGCCACCATCCGACCTGCTGGGGCGGCGTATAATTCCGGCCATTGGGTTGGATTTTAAGAGCTCAAATGCCAAAGAGCTGCCGCAACCTCAGGGGTGGCGGCTCATTTAAATAGCCAGGGCGGCCTCCCCCCCCACCGACCCGCCAATCTCATGGAGGGGGCGGGCTGTCTGTCCCTGGCAATGGTTTCAGCTGCCTGTGTGCAGATACAGGCGCCATCTTTAAAGGGCAGCCAGCCCTGTCACCCAAGTTAAATTTTTAAAGTCCTACTCCCCAAAATTAAATAAATAAATTTCTTACATTCCTGTCCCACTCCCCAAATAACAACTACAATAATTATTTGCCCATCCCCCCCAAAACACTTACCTATTACAGCTGACCTCCCCACCAAACTGCACAAAGTTTAAGGTTCAACCCTTCCCACCATCCCCTACACCCATTATGTATATTTGACCCCCTGCCCCCCAGCCCCTGCACTGACAAACTTGCCTCTTCCCCCCTCCCCACCAGTGTGGCGCCATGTTTCTCCAGACAGGGATCTGAGGGCCGTGGGCTGCCGCTTCGAGGAGGTAGCACAGTGGTATCGTCATTGAACTAGTAACCCTGGGTATTGCTCTGGGGATATGGATTTAAATCCCACCACAGCAGAAGGTGGAATTTGAATTCAATTTATAAATCTGGAATTAAATGCTAGTCGAATGATGGCCATGAAACCATTGTTGATTGTTGTAAAAATCCATCTGGTTCACTAATGTCCTTTAGGGAAGTAAATCTGCTGTCCTTACCTGGTCTGGCCTACATGTGACTCCAGACCCACAGCAATGTGGTTGACTCTTACATGCCCTCTGAAATGGCCTAGCAAGCCTCTCAGTTGTAACTAACCACTATGAGGTCAATAAAAAAGAATGAAACTGGACAAACCACCCGGCATCGACCTAGGCACCGGAAACGACAACGGCAAACCCAGCCCAGTCAACCCTGCAAAGTCCTCCTTACTAACATCTGGAGGCTTGTACCAAATTTAGGAGGGCCGTCCCACAGACTAGTCAAGCAACAGCCTGACATAGTCATGCTCACGGAATCATACCTTACAGACAATGTCCCAGACATTGCCATCATCATCCCCGGGAATGTTCTGACCCACCCGCAGGACAGACCCAGCAGAGGTGGCGGCATAGTGGCATACAGTCGGGATGGAGGTGCCCTGGGAGTCCTCAACATTGTCTCCGGACCCCACGAAGTCTCATGACATCAGGTCAAACATGGGCAAGAAAACCTCCTGCTGATTACCACCTACTGCCCTCCCTCAGTTGATGAGTCAGTACTCCTCCATGTTGAACACCACTTGGAGGAAGCACTGAGGGTGGCAAGGGGGAAGAAGGCACTCTGGGTGGGGGACTTCAATGTCCATCACCCAAGAGTGGCTCGGTAACACCATTACTGACCGAGCTGGCCGAGTCCTAAAGGACATATCTGCTAGACTGGGTCTGCGGCAGGTGCTGAGGAACCAACAAGAAGGAAAAACATACTTGACCTCGTCCTCACGAATCTGCCTGCTGCAGATGCATCTGTCCTTGACAGTACTGGTAAGAGTGACCAACGCACAGTCCTTGTGGAGGCAAAGTCCCGCCTTCACATTGAGGAGAGCCTCCATTGTGTTGTGTGGCACTATCACCGTGCTAAATGGGATAGATTTTGAACAGATCGAGCAATGCAGAACTGGACATCCATGAGGCGCTGTGGGCCATCAGCAGCAGCAGAATTGTACTCAACCACAATCTGTAACCTCATGGCCCGGCATATTCTCCACTCCACCATTACCATCAATACAGGAGACCAAACTGGTTCAATGAAGAGTGCAGGAGGGAATGCCAGGAGCAGCACCAGACATACCTCAAAATGAGGTGTCAACCTGGTGAAGCTACAACACAGGACTACGTGCTTGCCAAACTGCGTAAGCAGCATGCGATAGACAGAGCTAAGTAATCCCATAACCAACGGATCTGATCTAAGCTCTGCAGTCCTGCTACATCCAGCCGTGAATGGTGGTGGACAATTAAACAACTAACTGGAGGAGGTGGCTCCACAAATATCCCCATCCTCAATGATGGGAGAGCCCAGTACATCAGTGCGAAAGATAAGGCTGAAGTATTTGCAACAATCTTCAGCCAGAAGTGCCGAGTTGATGACCCATCTCGGCCTCCTCCTGAAGTCCCCAGCATCACAGATGCCAGACGTCAGCCAATTCGATTCACTCCGCGTGATATCAAGAAACGACTGAAGGCACTGGATACTGCAAAAGCTATGGGCCCTGACAATATTCCGGCAATAGTACTGAAGACCTCTGCTCCAGAACTTGCCGCGTCCCTAGCCAAGCTGTTCCAGTACAGCAACAACACTGACATCTACCGTGCAATGTGGAAAATTGTCCAGGTATGTCCTGTACACAAAAAGCAGGACAAGTATAACCCGGCCAAATACCGCCCCAGCAGTCTACTCCCAATCATCAGTAAAGTGATGGAAGGTGTCATCAACAGGGCCATCAAGTGGCACTTGCTTAGCAATTACCTGCTCACTGACGCTCAGTTTGGATTCCGCCAGGGCCACTTAGCTACTGATCTCATTACAGCCTTGGTTCAAACATGGACAAAAGAGCTGAACTCAAGAGGTGAGGTGAGAGTGACTGCCCATGACATCAAGGCAGCATTTGACTGAGTATGGCATCAAGGAGCCCCAGCAATACTGAAGTCAATGGGAATCAGGGGGAAAACCCTCTGCTGGCTGGAGTCATACCTAGCGCAAAGGAAGATAGTTGTGCTTGTTGGAGGTCAATAATCTGAGCTCCAGGACATCACTGCAGGAGTTCCTCAGGGTAGTGTCCTAGGCCCAACCATCTTCAGCTGCTTCATCAATGACCTTTCTTCAATCATAAGGTCAGAAGTGGGGATGTTCTCTGATGATTGCACAATGATCAGCACCATTCATGACTCCCAGATACTGAAGCAGTCCGTGCAGAAATGCAGCAAGACCTGGACAATATCTAGGATTGGGCTGATAAGTGGCAAGTAACATTCATGCAACACAAGTGCAGGCAATGACCATCTCCAACAAGAGAGAATCTAACCATCTCCCCTTGACATTCAATGGCATTACCATTGCTGAATCCTCCACTAACAACATCCTAGGGGCTACCATTGACCAGAAACTGGACTGGAGTAGCCACATAAATACTGTGGCCACAAGAGCAGGTCAGAGGCTAGGAATCCTGTGACGAGTAACTCACCTCCTGACTCCCCAAAGCCTGTCCACCATCTACAAGGCATAAGTCAGGAGTGTGATGGAATACTCTCCACTTGACTGGATGGGTGCAGCTCCAAGAACACTCAAGAGGTTCAACACCATCCAGGACAAAGCAGCCCGCTTGATTGGCACCCCATCCACAAATATTCGCTCCCTCCACCACTGACGGACAGTGGCAGCAGTTTGCACCATTTACAAGATGCACTGCAGCAATGCACCAAGGCTCTTTAGATAGCTGCTTCCAAACACCCGACCTCTACCAACTAGAAGGACAAGGGCAGCAAATGCACGGGAACACCAACACCTGCAAGTTCCCCTTCAAGTCACACACCATCCTGGACTTAGAACTATATCGCCGTTCCTTCACTGTCGCTGGGTCAAAATCCTGGAACTCCCTTCCTAACAGCACTGTCAGAGAGTCATAGAGTTATACAGCACAGAAACAGGCCCTTAGGCCCATCGTGTCCATGCCGGCCATCAAGCACCGAACTATCCTAATCCCATTTTCCAGCACTTGGCCCATAGCCTTGTATGCTATGACGTTTCAAGTGCTCATCTAAATACTTCTTAAATGTTGTGAGGGTTCCTGCCTCTATCACCTCTTCAGGCAGTGTATTCCAGATTCCAACCACCCTCTGAGTGAAATTTTTTTTCCTCAGATTCCCTTGAAACCTCCTGCCCCTTACCTTAAATCTATGCCCCCTGGTTATTGACCCCTCCTCTAAGGGAAAAAGTTTCTTCCTATCTAACCTATCAATGCCCCTCATAATTTTGTTTACCTCAATCATGTCCCCCCTCAGCCTTCTCTGCTCTAAGGAAAACAACCCTAGCCTTTTCAGTCTCTCTTCATAGCTGAAATACTCCAGCCCAGGCAACATCCTGGTGAATCTCCTCTGCACCCTCTCCAATGCAATCATACCCTTCCTATAGTGTGGTGCCCAGAACTGTACACAGTACTCCAGCTGTGGCCTAACTAGCATTTTATACAGCTCCATCATAACCTCCCTGCTCTTATATTCTATGCCTCGGCTGATAAAGGCAAGTATCCCATATGCCTTCCTCACCACCTTATCTACCTGTGCTGCTGCCTTCCGTGATCTATGGACAAGTACACCAAGATCCCTCTGACCTTCTGTACTTCCTAGGGTCCTCCCATCCATTGTGTATTCCCTTGCCTTGTTAGTCCTCCCAAAATGCATCACCTCACACTTCTCTGGGTTAAATTCCATTTGCCACTGCTCCGTCCATCTTACCAGCCCATCTATATCGTCCTGTAATCTAAGGCTTTCCTCCTCACTATTTACGACACCACCAATTTTTGTGTCATCTGCGAACTTACTTATCATACCTCCTATATTCACGTCTAAATCATTAATGTACACTATAAATAGCAAGGGTCCCAGCACCGATCCCTGCGGTACACCACAGGTCACAGCCTTCCACTCGCAAAAACTCACATGGACTGCAGCGGTTCAAGAAGGCAGCTCACCAGCACCTTCTCAAGGGCAATTGGGGATGGGCAATAAATGCTGGCCTAGCCAGTGATGCCCACATCTCATGAATGAATAAAAAAAATTAATTTAATAATTTTATTCATTTGAATATGTTAATTGTGGCCCCCTTGCCCAGCAACGTGTGGGCCGCCATGGAGCCTCGCCGCCGCAGGGATGATCGGGCCGGGCCCTCACGGTGTCGAGGTCCATGGCAGGCCTCAGCTGAAGCCATCTTCAGGCACCCCCCCACCGGAACCTGACGCCTGGGGGAGAACTAAATCCAGCCCATTATATTTTCTTGGACAAATCACCCTGTTTTTATCGGGAGATGTTGCAGTAGTTCATAAAAATCTGTTTAAATAGATTCTGGAGAATGTGCTGTGTGTGCTGTTTAAATAGACTCTGTTTGCTGTAAAAATAGACTGTTTGCTGTGAGTACTGCCCCAATTAGAACGTTGGGATTTAGTGATGAGGGGATTTAATACAGGCTTTGATAATGATAGAATTTCCCATTGGGTGGCAAAATCAGTAACAGGGCAGGAAAAGCGAGCTGTTGCATCACCTCAGGATTATCACCAGACCAAAGAGGAGGCATCTGAAGATTTTTTTCTTCACACAAAGCATCATTAGAATATCTGACTATTGAAACAGTGACCCTGTATGTAAAAGTATGTTAAGGGCAAGGAAATAGGATTACAGTCAGGGACACAAAACCAGCAGACACACCGGCTAAATGCCTTCCTTTCATCAATCAGTTCTTATAGTTCAATCGTCTTGTTCTGTTATTGCTGCCTGTTTATTAGAATGGTTAAGTAATTTCAGCAGTAATTACTGGGAAGAATAAAGTATATGAGATGATCTCGACTTAATGAATCCACATTTAAATCAGAGTTTGAGGCTAAACTGACCTCCTCAGGTTGATTGATAGTTCTCATCATGGTAGGAGACGCAGTGCTTGAGTTGTTGATCGTGGTAGGAGATATACTGGTGGCAGATCTTTGGATGGTTGGACTCTTGACCTGAATCCAAAACGTTTTCTTTGTTTGCACAAAAGTAGCTCTACAAAGGTAAGATGCTATGTAGGATTAAAAGGGCATTGCTATTGTAATATAACTTTGGATCTACTCAAAATTTAAAACCTGCCAGTTAATGGACTGCCAGTTAAAGGAATACTCCAAAATGAAACTTCATAAATCGTCTTATCATTGGTATTCCCTTTTTTTAAAAAAAACACCAGTTTTTGTTTTTTTAAAAAGAAATGAGGCTGTGGCATGGCTCCTGTGGCATTGCCATTTTTAATTTCAGAGACCAGATTAGCCAGGCCTAACACACTGCAGACAGATTAGCCTTCAGTCCCATGTACAATAGGGTTCCTAACCCTCCCGCTTTGGGCGGGAGTCTACCCAAAAGGGAGATGGGTCTCCAAAGCACTGCTGCTGGCGACTTGGGAGAAACAATCCTCATATGCGCTGTTTATGCGCTGTACGACGGCTATCACAGGTAGTAACCAAGCCACAATGTTGGAACTCTGCTGGACCCTGGATATTTGGAAACACACCGCATTACTATTTGTGAGGATAGTGGTATTGAGTCCTGAGCAGGGAAGGAGGGAGAGAAACATAAGCTGGAGAAAGAGAAGCAGTCAAACTGGGGAGGGGAGAGAGAAAAAAAACACAAACTTGGAAGGGAGGGGAGAGAGAGAGAGAACAGACAAATTACATACAAACATATAAATTAGGAGCAGAAGTAGGCCATTTGGCCCATCGAGACTGCTCCGCCATTCGATAATATCATGGCAGATCTGCTTGTGTTTTGAATTCCACACTCACATTTACCCCAATAACCTTTGATTCCTTTGCCTAACAAGAATCTATCTACCCCGCCTTAAATATATTCAATGACCCCGCCTCCACCAGCTTCTGAGGCAGAGAGTTCCAAAGTCGCACAACCCTCTGAGAGAAATAATTTCTCCTCATCTCTGTCCTAAAAGGACAACCCCTAATTTTAAAACAGTGCCCCCTAATTCTGGACTCACCCACAAGAGGAAACATTCTTTCCACATCTACCTTGTTAGGACTGTTCAGGATCTTATAAACTTCAATCATGACTCCCCTCACTCTTCTAAACTCCAGTGAAAATAAGCGCAGTCTGTCCAACCTTTCCTCATAAGCCAACCCACTCATTCCAGGTATCAATCTAATAAACTTCCTCTGAACCGCCTCCAATGCATTTACATCCTTCCTTAAATAAGGAGACCAAAACTGCACATAGTATTTGAAATGTGGTCACACCAATGCCCTGTATAACTGAAGTATAACATCCTTACTTTTATTTTCAATTCCACTCATAATGAAGGATAGCATTCCATTAGCCTTCTTTATTATCTGCTGTACCTGCATGCTAGCTTTTTGTTACTCCTGCACTGGAACACCTAGATCCCTCTGCACTTTGGAATTCTGCAGTCGTTCTCCATTTAAGTAATACTCTGCTTTTTTATTCTTCCTGCCAAAGTGAACAACTTCGCATTTTCCCACATTATACTCCATCTGCCAGATTTTTGCCCACTCACTCAACCTATCTATATCAGTCTGCAACCTCTGTATGTCCTCTTCACAACATACTTTCCTACCTATCTTTGTGTCATCTACAAATTTTAGCTACCATGCCATCACTCCCTTCATTTAAGTCATTGATATAAGTTGTAAAAAGTTGACGCCCCAGCACAGACCCCTGCGGGACTCCACTCGTCACAGCCTGCTAATCAGAAAAGGACCCATTTATGCATACTCTCTGTTTTCTGCCAGCAAGTCAATCTTCTATCCATGCTAATATGTTACCCCCTACACCATGAGCTCCTATTTTGCACAATAATCTCTTATGTCAAATGCCTTCTGGAAATCCAAGTACAGTACATCAACAGGCTCCCCTTTATCCATAGCACATGTCACTCCTTTAAAGAACGCCAACAAATTGGTTAAACTGGAGAGGGGAAGAGAAGATGAAACAAACTGGGGTGGGAGGGAGAGACGCACACAAGCTGGGATGGAAAGAGAGAAAGAATCAAACTGGGGAGAGAGAGAGACACACAAACAAAAGCTGAGGAGGGAGAGAAAGACACACAAAATCTGGGGAGGGGTGAGAGAGAAAGAAACAAACTGGGGTGGAACAGAGAAACACACACAAACTAGGGAGGGAGAGAGAGAAAGAAACACAAACTGGGCAGGGGAGAGAGAAAAAACAAATTGGGGAGAGAAAGGAGAGTGTGAGCAAGCAAGAGAGAGTGAGAGAGAAACGCAAACTGGGGAGGGAGAAAGAGAGACAGAGATTAAGTGGGAAGGGAGGGAGAGAGGGAGCATCACAAACTGAATGAAGGAGGGAGAGTTCATAAATAAAAACAGAAAGTTCTGGAACTACACAACAGGTCTGGCAGCATCTGTGGAGAGGTTTTCTCTCTCCACAGATGCTGCAGACTTGCTGTGTATTTCAGCACTTTCTGCTTTTATTTCAGATTTCCAGCATCCACAGTATTTTGCTTTTATTTTATTATATGTGCAAGAGTTCATGTTGGTCTATGAGATGCACCATTGTATAATGGGTTTTCCTACAGGAGTCCTGCAGCTTTGGGGAGGGATAGAAAGAAACCAGTCAGATCTGTTTTCTGAGAACTGAGCAGCTCCCCCGCCACCCCCAACTCCTGAAGCTAGGTAAGGGTTGGAATTCAGTCTATTGAATTAGGTTTGGTTTTGGTTGTATTTCATACTTTTATAACTTGAGGTGCATAGTAAAGGTCATAAAATTGTATGCAAACCTCAGTTACTTATAGTAATGATTTTGTTAGATCAGTGGTGTTGCTGTATCTCATTGTGGTCAATAGTGTAGAAAAGTCACAGAAATAGTTTTTATTTATATATAACTTAGCCTGAAATCTTTCTATTCTTTTGTGTTTTTTCTTTCATTTATAAATTGTTATTCATCTCACTATAAAACAAAAAGTCAAATATTTTACTAAGACACTCAGCTAAGATAAATGCAATAGCAAGTAACATTCGTGCCACACAACTGCCAGGCGACGACTATCTCAAACAAGAGAATCTAACCATCTCCCCTTAACGTTCAATGGAATTACCATCACTGGGGGTCACATTATCAACATCCTGGGGGTCACATTTTAACCAGAAACTGAACTGGACCAGCCACATAAATGCTTTGGCTACAAGAGCAGGTCAGAGGGCTGGGAATTCTGTGGCGAGTAACTTACCTCCTGACTCCCCAATGCCTGTCCACTTGCCTGGATGCGTGCAGCTCCAACAACACTCAAGAAGCTCAACACCATCCTGGACATTTCAGAGGGCAGT
This sequence comes from Heterodontus francisci, assembly GCF_036365525.1. NCBI lineage: Eukaryota > Metazoa > Chordata > Chondrichthyes > Heterodontiformes > Heterodontidae > Heterodontus > Heterodontus francisci. The sequence goes on along the minus strand of NC_090378.1, from coordinate 29,703,907 downwards.
CAAGAGTCAACCACATTGCTGTAGGTCTGGAGTCACATCTATGCCAGACCAGGTAAGGGCAGCAGATTCCCTACCCTAAATGATGTTAGTGAACCAGATTTGTTTTTTTAATGACAAATTGATGATAGTTTACAATTCCAGATTTTTTTATTAATTAATTGAATTTAAATTCCACCAGCTGCCTTGGTGGGATTTGAACCAATGTCCCCGGGGATTAGCCTGGGCCTCTGGATTACTACAACTGACATTACCACTACACCACCGTCTCCCCCTGAGACAGAGAGGGGAGGGGGGGGGAGACAGAGCGAGAGGTGGGGTGGTCTCACAGAGAAAAGGGGGGAGACACAGAAAGAGGCGGGGAAGACACAGAGAGAAAGGGCAGGGAGACACACAGAGAGAAGGCGGGAGATGGAAAGAGATCAAGATCAGTCCTGAGAGATGGACATCTATTCAGAATACTCTACACCACTACATCAAATGTGCGGGCAGACATTGTGCAAGCAAAAGTAAATTAACAAATTAAGCTTCTCATTTAAAGCTTGTTCACAAAGATGCACATTTGTTGTTGCTTTGATTAATAGTAAGATAAATATTTAATGCCCTTATCTTTCTAAAATTTGCTCGCCAGCCCCCCATGGAGGACAAAAATTGTAATGTGGCCCCTCACGTGAAAAGGTGGACACCCCTGGTCTAGAATCATAGAATAGTACAGCACAGAAGGAGGCCATTTGATCCATTGAACCCGTGCCAACACTTTCAACAAGCAATCCAGTGATTCCCACTCCATGCTCTTTCCTGATATTCCTGCAATTTTTTCTCCTTCAAGTATTTCCTTTTGTTGAAGCATCATATAAGCAATGTCACATGATTGAATGTCAGGTGATCAAGTCACATGATCAAATTTCCAGGCATAAGCCAAACCAGTATTCACAACCCTAGTACGCAAGAATGTTCTGGCTGAATGTTACATTAATGTGGTACTGTTGTGATCCAGGCTCTTTCCTCAAATCCTTATATAATGAGTCTGTCATCTGGAGATAGACACCAGTACATCATTCATTTAGGAAAGAACAGGAAAATGTCCTGTGTGGGAGAAACTGTTCTGCTCCTGTTCACCACCTGTTCATGAGTGGCATTGTGAGAAGCTGGGAACAGAATGCCTCTCTGCCAACTCTGTTTCGGGGAGTGGGGATGAGGGGATGGGGGGGTGGGGCGTTAGCGGTGGTGTAGAGGAAGGAAAGGATAGCAAACATAAAAGAAAAATGATAATATATATAAAAAACAAACTACCTGAATTCAATGTTGCCTGTATCCGATGCAATCCAATTGACATCAACCTCTGTTTTTACACTTCCTGAGGTTTGACTTACAGCAGAGTTCTGTGGAGAAAGGTTTGTACATCAACTAATCAATGCCAACCATAGGAACAGGAGTAGGCCATTTAGCCCCTTGACTCTGTTCCACCATTCAATGAGATCATGGCTGATCTGTAACATAACTTCATATGTCTTTGTCTCATATCTCTTCATATCTTTGGTTAAATCTATCAATCTCGGATTTAAAATTAACAATTGATCTAACATCGATTGCTGTTCATGGAACAGAGTTCTAGACTTCTACCACTCTTTGCTTGTAGAAGTGCTTCCTCACTCCACTCCTGAAAGGTCTGGCTCTAATTTTTAGACTATGCCTCCTAGTAATGGACTTCCCAACAAGTGGAAATAGTTTTTCTCCATCTACCCTATCAGTTCCCCTTAATATCTTGAAAACTTGATCGAATCACCCCTTAATCTTCTAAATTCCAGGACTTGGGTGTCCTGGTAGATAGATCATTAAAATGGCATGAACAGATACAGAAAATAATCAAAGCGGCCAGGAAGTAGAACCTTGTTTGTGGAATTTCCCTTCATAATTTGACCATTGGAGTCCAGGTGTTATTCTTGTAAATCTACACCGCACTCCCTCGAAGGCCAATATAGCTGTCCTAAGGTGTGGTGCCCAGAACTGCACACAGTTTGTCTCATTGGCGGGGCTCCCGGCACTGGGCCGATAAGGCAGTAAGGGACCTTTTGGAGGCTGCCGGCATGATTCTATAGTGCTCAGGCACAATACTGCTCGGCACCAGGATCCTCGTCCCCATAAAGACGGGATCCTGACTGCAAGAGCTGCCAACCAATCAGAGGGCCGGCAGCTCAGTAGTATCAGTGGTGGTCACTGTCGGTCCTACAGGAGGCCTGGGAGCAGACCCAGCACTGAAGCCCTGGAGAGAAGGTAAGTGAGGCAGGGTTATGGGGCCAGTCCAGCATGCCCCGGTGATGGGGGTGGTGGGTGAAGGTGGGTGATGAGTGCAGGAGTGGGTGGGTGGGGGGGTGATGTTATGGGAGGTCGATAGTTTGCAGCCGGGGGCTCTCAGTGGGCCACAGATTGTCAACATAGGAGGCCAACCCCCCCACCAACCACCCCCCACCACCCCACCTCAAGGTCGCAGAGAAGTCGCCTCATTTATTGGGCAACCTCCCCGCTTGGCGGAGGACACCCCCACCCCCACCTGCCTCCCACTACTGGTTTAATTCCACTAATAATAGGCCACTTAAGGGCCTCAATTAGCCTCTGGGTGGGAAGATCATCTTTCCCACCCCCGACTTCATCGTGTTGCGAGGAGAAGGCGATGGGCCCTTACTACCCCAACCCCCCCGCCTCTCGTCTATGGGCAACCGCCACCCAGCCCGTCTCCGGGGGTGTGGTGGGGACATTAAATCCAGCCCAGTTCTTCAGGTGTGAACCAACCATAACTTTGTACAGCCACAGCACAACTTCTACCCCCTTATATTCTAGTTCTCTAGCTATAAAGGGTAGAATTCCATTAGCTGTTTTGATTATTTTCTGTACCTGTTCATGTCATTTTAATGATCTATGTACCAGGACAGCCAAGTGTCTTTGGACCTACACTGTTTCTAACTTTTCACCATTTAGAAAGTACTCTGTTCTATTTTTTTCAGCTTCAAAGTGGGTGACCTCTTATTTGCCTACATTGAAATCCATTTGCCAGTTTTGCCCATTCACTATCGCTTTGAAATTTTATGCTTCCATCTGCACTGCTTGCAATGCTGTCTATCTTTGTGTCATCAGAAAATTGAGATATGTTGCTTTCTATCCCATCATCTAAGTCATTACTAAATACAGTGAATAGTTGAACCCCTAACATAGATCCTTGTGGGACACCACTAGTCACATCCTTTAAGGGCATTTAAGTGGTCATTGGATAGACATATGGATGTAAATGGAATAGTGTAGGTCAGATGATCGGCGCAACATCGAGGGCCGAAGGGCCTGTACTGCGCTGTAATATTCTAATTCTAATTCTAATTCTAATCCTGCCAATTGAACTAATTGCTATCCCTACTCTCAGTCTCCTGCTGCTCAGCCATTTTCACAATCAATTAGTTGCCTTCAATTCCATGAGCTTCAACTTTTGCTAACAGTCTCTTATGAGAGACTTTATCAAATAGCTTCTGGAAGTCCATATTAAAGATATAAGCTAAATTATTCATTTTAACCACTTACGCCTTTCGGTGATTAAATAACTTTTAATTACTACAGTATTCAGGATTTGCATTTTTAAAATTAATTTCAATAGTAAACATACAAGACTCCATTCCAGTATTTTTGCCAGAATGAAAACATGTAGTGAAAGATGTTAAATGCCTTTTAAGACAGACTTCTAAATAGTCAATCCTGAAATTTGACTTCCCTATAGACGACATGACTGTGTTGAATTGTACCATTTCAAATCTCTGCTAGAGGCAGCTGAATATTAGCAGCTGGGCCCATTAAGCATTTAGAACTGTGATGCAATAAAACTCTTCAGAATGTTAGAGAAATCGTTTCTGTGCTATTGTGTGGCTCAAGCTAGGAGAGAATGACCCAAGAGTGAGCCACATCACCTGAGCTAAAGGAGTGACACTCCAGATGAAGAGGTGTCCACCTACACACACATGCCTAGAAATTACCATTTGTAATATCAGTGAACAAATGCTTATTTAATTTGCATTAAATTCCTCCATCTATTACTTTAACATAGGCACTAAAACAGCAGACAAAAGACCATCCCAGAAACATGATCGGCCTGTTTTCCCATTCAGATGGTGGTCAGCTCAGATCTCTTTCAGTGCTCTTCCTGTGCCAGCCACTGAGTGTGTGGGGGTGGTGGGGGTGGGATGGTGGGGGCGGTGGGGGGGGGGTGCGACCAAGAGCATAGCTGGAGTACGTGGCTTCTGATTTTCTCTTCCACATGATGGAGAGAACCCGATTGCTGTTCAGCACTTCCTTGTGATGGAATGGGCCAAGATCAGAAACTGCTGGAGTGAAGAATTTGTGGAGGAAAAGACCATGTCCTACTGAAATGAGCAACAGTACATGGGTACCAAAGTGCAGCAGTGCTGTGCCACCAAACACAGCTTTTTGCCCAGAAATTATGAATTGCGATTACAGCAGATGAATACATTAAATGTTCATTTGGCATTATTCTGCCCACTATTTTAATAGAGGCATTGAAATAAGATTGCCTGCTGGAAGTATGCAGAGTAGGTAGTTTGTGATGTCAGTCAGTGTGTAACATTGACACCAGCGCTGTCATTTTGGAGTTCAAAGCTCCAACTTAGTCCACCTCTTCGACATCCTCAGCTGAGCATGCGTTCAGCAGTAGGAAGGATTCCCCCCTTCAGCGCTACATAAAGGGCTCATCAACTACTTTCAGGTTAGTGCTGATTGATTTCTACTGATATGTGCTGCAATTGTAGAAGTGTTTTGTGGTTTCCAGAGTTGTTTAAAGTTACTAAATTCGACAGGGCGTACTGAAAGACTTTGTCCTGACTTTAACAATTCTACACAAACCACTTGCTCATGGATGCAGTAGTTGGCATCTCCCTTGGACTACAGTGAGACTGAGAAGAGGTAACACAGAGCAGGACAAGCTGCTGGAAGAGGGAGGAGCAGGAAGGGGTGAAGTGCTCTCAGTAGAAGGCCATATTCGCCTAGAGCGTTCAGGGAGCAATTCTCCTACCTGAACCTGCTTCACTAAGGAGAACCTCACTGAAATCTGCCATTAGCTCTTTTTTTAAAACTAATTTTACATTACTATGACCCCTAGTCCTGGACTCCCCAACCAGCAGAAACCAGCCACAACTGCAGATCCAGAGCAGGGCGAGAACGTCATTGCCAGTGGCAGTGAAGGTGACCATGGCCATGAACTTTTATGTGCCTGGCTCCTTTCAGCCTGGAGCAAGTGATATTAGCAACATCTCCCAGTTTGCCGTCCACCGTTACATAAGCAAATTCACTGAGGCTCTGTATTCCGAGAGAGCCAAATGCATTTCATGCCCTCTTGCCAGAAGGAAGCAGCGGAATGAACATGCAGCTTTGTGAGGATTGCAGACTTCCTCATAGTGTAGGGTGCCACTGACTGCAGGCACATTGCTTTGAAGGGTGCGCATGTCAACTGAGATACACCGCAGCTGAATGGAATTGAAATCCCTCAACCCAGTTGGTATGCGACCATACGCAGCGTATCATGCAGCTTAATGCCTGGTATCCTGGCAGCAGTAATGATACCACCATTCTGTGACAGTCCACCGTACCAGCTGCATTTGAGCCACCACAGGTTCTATTGGGTGACAAGCGCTATCACTGGGAACATGACTCGTGACTCGACTGTGGACCACTCTGCAGGAGCCCTGTAGTACACGGCAGAGTGTGTGTCACGATTTGTCATGATTTGCTGTATGCTTCATAACCTCACAATTATGCAGGCACAGCCCTTGCCACCAGCGGAGGAGGGAGAAGAGGAGGAGGGAGGCGGCAACCAACAGAGTCCCTTTTTGACTGGGCTGTCCATGATTAACACATCCGACTGCAGTACCAGTGAACGTAACCCCAATTCCCCACTCACCAACAGCCCCACACCTTCCCTTCCATCTATCACTGACCATCACAGCATCCGTTGGCCACAATGTTGAAATAAAAGGCAGCTCGAGAAACTCTGGGCCTAGAAGGCCCCGCTTTGGATACACCATCTTAGCATGGACAGCAGCAATCTGGACTGGCTGGCTGACAGGGAACAGAAAGGGCACTGGCAGAGTAGCAGGTGTGGGAGGACGAATGCTGTCATCCTGAGAGAGAACAGCAGGTTCATGCTCCATGGCATCCCTGCCACTCCCCCAGGGCGGCACCTCAGCGATCCTAATAATCTGTCAGAGGACAGATTGCTGGACTGCCGTGACATCCTGCAAGCCCCTTTGAGCAGGTATTTGCAGCCATGATGGCAGCAGGCTGAGACTGCGTGGCAGCAAGCTGAGCTTGCATAAGAGCAGTCTGAGCTTCCTTGGCAGCAAGCTGACCGTACACAACTTCAGCCATCAGATGCTGCATCATGGTTGGGTCCGTAACTGCCATCATGGAGTTGGCTACCACTTCGATGCTGGAAAGGATGGCCTCCAAGCTCTGCACAAAGCACTGTGTCAAGTTGGTGCTGGAATCCTCTATGCTCCATTGGCATTGACCACAGGCTTTCTGGTGGGCTTAACAATGCACCAAGCATTTCATTGTCATACCCAAGAGCCTTTTTCTGTAGGCCACTCCATCAAAGTCCTCATCTGAATCCTCTGCAGCAGAACCCATGTGCAACCTTGCTCCTTGGCGAGCTGGTATCTGCACTACCCTTGTCCCCTGTCCTGGATGCATGTCACTCCAGTCCAGTGTGCCACCACATGCAGATCCCAACTCTAAGCTATCCCCTAAAGTATGCACAGTGTCAGTATCTGACCTGGTGGCTACAAGGGTGAGAGTGAGTGACAGTGTGTCTTCTTCATCACTGTCTTCCAGCTTTTCTTTGTCCACCATTGCCTAGCCAGATTGCAGTTCTTGGGTAGCTGAAAGGAAAAAGGCGCAAGGGTAAGGTTCTAGTGAGTGGAGGGGTGTGGGAGGGAAAGCAAGAGGTGCATGCTTATGCCATCTGCAGCTTGGAAATCGGAAGGGATTGAAGGGATGAGGGGGAAGTGGGATGTGAGAAGGAAGAATAAGTATCATTGCACCTACATCTTCAATAGTTTCAGCCCCTCTGCTTGCCACAGCCTCAGTGATGGCTGCACCAATGATGGCGACTACTGTCTCCTTCATTGGAGTGAGAACATGCAGCTGCACCTGTTCGCTGTTCGTTAGGTGCTCCTGCTTCCAGTTATGTACCACCTTGTCCTTCAAGAGAAACGGAAGTGTCAAGTTAGTGTGGTGCAATGCGTTTTGGTGATGTGACTATCGTAGTTGAATGGATGGCAATTTGTGGCAGTTGAAAGATGTGGGTGTGAGGCTTGCAGCAGTGTTAAGTATATGAGGATGAGGTGAAGCTATGAATGTTATTTATGAGTTGTGATTGATAGAGATTGTTGGTGGGTGAGTGCTGGGGCTGTGGTGCATTGAACAGTGTGTGAGGCCAGCGGTGCAGTTGGTGGGATATGGCATTTGAAGATAAATTCACTGACGTCCATTCATATGAGGTCATTGAAATACTTGCGGTACTGCATCCAGGTTCTCGGGCTTGACTGCTGGCATTAACCGCTATGGCTATCTTGTCCCACTGCATTTGTGCAGTTTGTCTGAAGGGTTTCCTAGCTCCCTGTGGATAGAGGATCTCTCTCCTCCTCATCTCCACCAAGGCATCCAGCACTGCATCGGAGAACGTGGAGCACAGTGTCTGCCCTGTTGCCCCATAATTCAGTGTTCTTTTTGTTCGCATTCTATTCTGCAAACAGTTCCAGCACCTGCTCCAGCCAGAATGCACCTTCCCTTTAAAAGGCTTTCAGTTATGCAGGCTAGCTTTAAGGTAGGCTCTCATGATTGTGTGCCCCTTGCTCAGGCGTGCAGCTACTGGCAGTGCATTTAGTGCTGGTTACACATAGCAATCATGCAATTCAACAGATAGCCCAAAGTTTGTATGCTGTCTGCATCGGAAGTAATGGGAGTGGTTTAATTACTCATTGTGATAGCCGCGTCCGTTTTCAGGCCCTGTTCAATTTTGCAGCCAATATTATCACCGAGAGTAAGTTGTAATTCAAATGTCTGAAGTTATGTTTTACCTAAGCACAATATTGTATTAGTAATGTATCTGACTGTTATTCACTACTGGAGAACACAGTCCAGAATGTTGCCACCATCTCAATTGATAATGATCATTTCTGATAGCTTACCATGTAGGTTGTCCCATCAATATTGCAGTTGAGGAGCTGAGCTTCTTGACTTGTTGTATGGAAAGTGCCAACTGGCGTCCCAGTTGATGAGGAGCCAGCGGCTCGAGCTTCCAGCAAAAATCCTTTGAAGTTGCTTCCTGAATTGCTTTTCAATGTCACTTAAAGAAAATAAGCAGATTTAAGAAAGTGCATTTTCAATGATGCACCTCAAACATTAAAGATAGTTCCCAGCATTCTTCTGGAAAAGCTATGTACAGTGAAACCTGGATCAATAGTCACCTGCAAAAAAAACTTATTGAAAAACCCAAATAACATACATGATAAAATATACAGGAGGCCCTCTGAAACCAAGCACACTCACAAATTATAAACTACAGACAGCCTTCAATGCATTACGCCCTTTTTCGTCAGTATTTACAGTAGAGAAAGAAAATGTTGTCGAGGAGAATACTGAGATACAGACTACTAGGCTAGATGGGATTGAGGTTCACAAGGAGGAGGTGTTAGCAATTTTGGAAAGTGTGAAAATAGATAAGTCCCCTGGGCCAGATGGGATTTATCCTAGGTTTCTCTGGGAAGCCAGGGAGGAGATTGCAGAGCCTTTGTCCTTGATCTTTATGTCGTCATTGTCGACAGGAATAGTGCCGGAAGACTGGAGGATAGCAAATGTTGTCCCCTTGTTCAAGAAGGGGAGTAGAGACAGCCCTGGTAATTATAGACCTGTGAGCCTTACTTCGGTTGTGGGTAAAATGTTGGAAAAGGTTATAAGAGATAGGATTTATAATCATCTTGAAAAGAATAAGTTCATTAGCGATAGTCAGCACGGTTTTGTGAAGGGTAGATCGTGCCTCACAAACCTTATTGAGTTTTTTGAGAAGGTGACCAAACAGGTGGATGAGGGTAAAGCAGTGGATGTGGTGTATATGGATTTCAGTAAGGCGTTTAATAAGTTTCCCCACGGTCGGCTATTGCAGAAAATACGGAAGTATGGGATTGAAGGTGATTTAGTGCTTTGGATCAGAAATTGGCTAGCTGAAAGAAGACAGAGGGTGGTGGTTGATGGCAAATGTTCATCCTGGAGTTTAGTTACTAGTGGTGTACCGCAAGGATCTGTTTTGGGGCCACTGCTGTTTGTCATTTTTATAAATGACTTGGACGAGGGTGTAGAAGGGTGGGTTAGTAAATTTGCGGATGACACGAAGGTCGGTGGAGTTGTGGATAGTGCCAAAGGATGTTGTAGGTTACAGAGGGACATAGATAGGCTGCAGAGCTGGGCTGAGAGATGGCAAATGGAGTTTAATGTGGAAAAGTGTGAGGTGATTCACTTTGGAAGGAGTAACAGGAATGCAGAGTACTGGGCTAATGGGAAGATTCTTGGTAGTGTAGATGAGCAGAGAGATCTTGGTGTCCAGGTACATAAATCCCTGAAAGTTGCCACCCAGGTTAATAGGGTTGTTAAGAAGGCATATGGTGTGTTAGCTTTTATTAGTAGGGGGATCGCGTTTCGGAGCCACGAGGTCATGCTGCAGCTGTACAAAACTCTGGTGCGGCCGCACCTGGAGTATTGCGTGCAGTTCTGGTCACCGCATTATAGGAAGGATGTGGAAGCTTTGGAAAGGGTGCAGAGGAGATTTACTAGGATGTTGCCTGGTATGGAGGGAAGGTCTTACGAGGAAAGGCTGAGGGACTTGAGGTTGTTTTCGTTAGAGAGAAGGAGGAGGAGAGGTGACTTAATAGAGACATATAAGATAATCAGAGGGTTAGATAGGGTGGATAGTGAGAGTCTTTTTCCTCGGATGGTGATGGCAAACACGAGGGGACATAGCTTTAAGTTGAGGGGTGATAGATATAGGACAGATGTCAGAGGTAGTTTCTTTACTCAGAGAGTAGTAGGGGCGTGGAACGCCCTGCCTGCAACAGTAGTAGACTCGCCAACTTTAAGGGCATTTAAGTGGTCATTGGATAGACATATGGATGAAAATGGAATAGTGTAGGTCAGATGGTTTCACAGGTCGGCGCAACATCGAGGGCCGAAGGGCCTGTACTGCGCTGTAATGTTCTATGTTCTATGTTCTAAAACTCAGGGCTTTGCCTGTTGCAAAGCTGCTGTTTCTGGAACTTCAACTGAGATGGGATCAGTGGACGTTTCCCCCGGCAGTTTGTTCCCTTCCTGCCCCCAAATTTTTGTGAAGTTAGTGAGAAGTAGCAGCAGGTTTTGTGAACAAAGAACCTTTTGTGGAATGGAGAGTTCTTTATTGAACATGCATAGAGCTGTTTCTCTGCCGCCATGCAGGCTGGGTAAAGAGCTCCCTGTTCCACTGAAAATCTTTACCGTACATACGACGATTTTGAAAATAAGGACATCTGCAAAACAACGCCAGTGCTTTAGGTGTCTGTAATTTACAGGTTTCACTGTACAAATACAATCGCAATCAAGGGGACAGCAGAGTGAACTCACTCACAGATACTGAGCACCACAGATAGGGATGAAACAGAAACACAAATCTGGTTTAAGCTCATTCATCTAAAATCGGAATTGATGTAACTGTGCCACTCTGGGTTAAGATCTGAATTTTCCTTTCTTGAAGTAAAGGCAGCGTTCTCGGGCTAGAGGATTACTATGGACTGTGTGTTGCTGTTTAATCAGTCCTTTTGCAAGTTTCCACTTCTACATGACAAGTTGTTGCCCGAAGGACTAACATCTGTGCCTACAGCCAGAGTTACAAATCTGATTTCCACATATATTTCTCCAATCGGTACTCCCATCAAATGAGGCACCATATCTGGAGTGGAATTTTGCAACTCACCTCTTCTAACTGTCGGAGAACTGCCATTTTGGTCAGTCACAGAAAAGCATTCAAAGGGGGAAAAAAAGCAAAAGCAGGTTTTATATAATTCATATGAAACAAAAATGGTGCTTTATGGTACAATATCTGTATTCTTATCAGACGTACTATGGACAGACTTTGTTTAGGAAAGGAGTTTCAGCACCAGTTTTAATAGATTCACTAATATGGTACCTTTGATTGTATCCCCTGGGTTAAAGGTGCTGCTATTTGCAGTGATTTGATATGGTGCAGTTGTTGTTTGTGCATTAGCTCCATGATCGGGATTCATGGAAGCACAGGCACTACTAACTTTTCCATTAGAATATCCTGAAATGTACACTGGGAAGGTGGCAGTAATAAAGACCAGCAGAAAAGAAGTATGTCTCCTCATCTGAAAAGATAAAAACACGCATCAAATCTTGCATTGTTACAGTGATTATATTTTCTTCTATTTCCGTTGCTTTAAGTTTGAATTCTCTGTGCAGCTTTGAAATACAGAATGCACAGTCCTTGGGTTTCTGAGACCTCAGTCATTGTGGGACCATGTGACAGAAAATGTAGGTGGGACAAAGCAATCTGGCCAATGGACGTTCTTCCTCCACCCAATTAAAGAAAACCTATCTCCAGGTTCCCAACAATAATAAAAATGGCACAATAACAAATTATAAAAGCTCTTTGACCCATTTGGAGCGCAAGGCTCTCAGGCATGAAGTAACTGTTGAGTATGTTATGACGGTGCTTCTGTATTTTTTTGTTAAGTTTTTTTTTTGAGGACTCGTGTATTTTAGAATTATGGACATTGTTTTATTTGGGAAAACTGAAAAGGATTCCATGGATTTTTTTTTACTGTGGTCATTGAAAGGACACTGAGAAGTCTGGTTTGAAAACAACATTTACTGAAAGTCACCTGTCTTCAGGTAAATACCCAACAGGGGCATTTTGACTTGAGGGAGATGTTTACCAAGAGGTATTTATAGGGGTCAGGAGGCTTGATTCTTGAGATATTGTTTTTGTTTTCACTTTGGACAGTCTGTTGGGGTGTGAACTATTTTGAAGACAGTTGGAGAAAACCAGCCAAGAGAGCAGCCACCATCAGCTCACCCTCTTCCATCTCTTTAAGAACTTCATGAGAATCAAGCGTAAGAAATAGAAAAACTGATGCTGCATTTCTCCTGAAAATCCTGCCAGAAACCCGTTGCCCGCAGTTCTCCTGGAAAGCTTGTCAAACTCATCTTTAACGTCGCCTGAAAACAACTGTTCTAGAAAGATCCCAGTGACAGCCATCTATGCGAATTTGGGATGCCAAACCCAAAAGGGACAACTGACATCTTTCCAAATCGTCTCTTTTTTCCTTCAAGAATGAGCAAGTATTTGGCCAAAATATTCTTTTTTGTCTTTTTTTTGTAACAGAGCTCTAAAGAGAAAATCTCTGTTTTTCAGTTAACTGGTGTGTGTTTGTGAGGGGCTAAGGTAAAACGGGAACCTTCATATTTCAGTCTGTATGTTACTGCTTTGCTTCATTACTGGTTAAGGTTATTTTTATAATAAACTGATAATTTTGTTACTTATTAAAGAAACCTGGTTGGTGTATTTTATTCTGGGATAAAAATAGAGTCAATGATTGACCATATTGAAGTACGGAAGGTCCACATCAGGGAAATCCTCCGCTGACGATGCTGCATTAACATCCCACACAGAAGAGTGTCTGCAGAGACTCATCAACAGGATTGCGGCTGCCTGCAACAAATTTGGCCGAACCATCAGCCTCAAGAAAACGAACATCATGGGACAGGACATCAGAAATGCTCCATCCATCAATATCAGCGACCACGCTCTGGAAGTGGTTCAAGATTTCACCTACCAAGGCTCAACTATTACGAGTAACCTGTCTTTCGATGCAGAAATCAACAAGCGCATGGGAAAGGCGTCCGCTGATGTGTCCAGACTGGCTAAAGAGTGTGGGAAAATGGCGCATTGACACGGAACATAAAAGTCCGAGTGTATCAAACCTGTGTCCTCAGTACCTTGCTCTACGGCAGCGAGGCCTGGACAACGTATATCAGCCAAGAGCGACGTCTCAATTCATTCCATCTTCGCTACTATGACCTCTGGAGAATCCTTGGCATCAGGTGGCAGGACCGTATCTCCAACACAGAAGTCCTCGATGCGGCCAACATCCACAGTATATACACCCTACTGAGCCTGTGCCGCTTGAGATGGCTTGGCCATGTGAGCTGCATGGAAGATGGCAGGATCCCCAAGGACACATTGTACAGCGAGCTCGTCACTGGTATCAGACCCACTGGCCGTCCATGTCTCCGCTTTAAAGACGTCTGCAAACATGACATGAAGTCCTGTGACATTGATCACAAGTTGTGGGAGTCAGTTGCCAGTGATCGCCAGAGCTGGCGGACAGCCATAAAGGCGGGGCTAAAGAGTGGCGAGTTGAAAAAACTTCGCTGTTGGCAGGAGAAAAGACAGAAGCGCAAGGAGAGAGCCAACTGTGTAACAGCCCCGAAAGCCAATTTTATCTGCAGCGCTTGTGGAAGAGTCTGTCACTCTAGAATTGGCCTTTATAACCATTCCAGGCGCTGCTTCACAAACCACTGACAACCTTGAGGCGCTTACCCATTGTCTCTCGAGACAAGGAGGCCAAAGAAGAAGAAGAAGATTGGTAACTGGGTACACATTTAAATATATGTTGTGACTTGTGGAGAAGTGGTACTAGAAAAACCGTGCACTCCTCCCGCCTTCATCGTAACAAGTAGGCCAAAGTGGCAACCAATTTACACACAGGAAGATCCCACAAACAACAACTGGATGAAGAGCCAGTTAATCTATTTTTGGTAGTGTCAGTTGCAGGAGGAATGTTGGCCAGGCCACTGGGAGAGCTCCCTGCTACGTGCTACGGAATGGTGTAGGTTCACAAGGGCAAAGGGAATAGGTGTGCAGGATTTTGTGCCAATATGATATGAATGGCAGCAATCTGAATGAGGAGCATGGAGCCTGCAAGACCAACTGGGAGAGTATGGAGAAATTAAGAATGGTGCCCAGTATAAAGGTGTTACATGGTCATGTGGTAAGGGGTGTGGGTGGTTCCCTCTGTTGAACACCCACCTGACAGCAGTAAGCGTGTTTCGTTATTAGGGTTTAACCCCTTTGTGTTTTATTTGTCAAATAAACAGACAGCGACAGGTTTTCTTTCAGGTTTAAAACAGAAAGTCAATTCTTTATTGATCAATACGCCTTATACCGAAATTATCGCAATGACATCCACTCATTCACTCGTACACACACACAAACACACGAGAGAGGAAAACGGGTAAGTGGATTTAAGTGGGAGTAGGATTTGGGGCATCACGGTAAACCTGCTGAATTCTCCTGGAAATCAAGAAGGAGTTAGATATAACTCTTGGGTCTAAAGGGATCAAAGGGTTTGGGGAGCAAGTGGGAACAGGTTACTGAGTTGGATGATCAGCCATGATCATAATGAATGGCGGAGCAGGCTCGAAGGGCCGAATAGCATACTCCTGCTCCTATTTTCTATGTTTCAAGTTCTCATTGGTTGCAGACCTGAGGTGTTTGTAGATATCTCTCTTGGTTGAAAGCTCAGTTGAAGACATTGTAGATATAGAATTCTACAGCAGGTTGCTGGAAACAAGCTTCTTGGATGCTGCTTTCTGGGTCTCTCTCTTTCTCTCTAGACTGCCTTTTAAAGTAAAGATGTGTTACAGCTCGCCTCTGCTGGAAGACAGTTATTTTCTTCCCTGTAGTGATCAACAATGACCAAGGATATTGGCTACTTCAACCCTTCTTTGTTTCAGGAGAACCCATTCAATTTGGGAATATTTCAGGATGTGTGAAGGATGGGTGCAATTGACACCTGTTAGCTTTGAAGATTTTCCTTTGCCCATGTCAGACATTTTGAATATAAAAAGGACAAGACTTTTAACCTTCAGTCGCCGTTTTGGAGCATATTGTTCACTTTTTAAAAGAAAGGTCTATTTCTTAAAAGACAAAATCAATTTTTATAACTCTTCAGTTTTTGTCCATAAGTTTTCATCATTGCACTTCTTATATGTGGGACAAAGGGCTTGAGTGCATAATCTAAGCTGACATTCCAGAGTAGCAAAAAGGGACCACAACATTATTGGATTTCCCACCCTTTCAATGAGATTTAAGTCATGTTCTGATAGTCTATTCCGTTGGATGTTAAAGATCCTATTATGGCGCAATTTGAAGTGGGACAGAGATCTCTAACTGCATATTGGCCAACATTCCTTCTTGTAAACAATGCCAATTAAAAACAGATTGATTAGTCATTCATCTAAGGGCAGATTCAGGAGCGTTGCCTGCATAGATCCATTTGCTCCATTTATCTACGTAAAACCAGCCGGTGTGTTTCAAAAGTATTTTGATATATAAAGTGTTTTGAGACACTTCAACTTGAAAGGTGCTAAATCAATACAACAATATTATATTGAAGTCCAACTGTAGCCTGACCAGTCGTTAAAGCAGTTTAATTACTCAGTAACCACTCACTGAACATATAGAATATGGAGAATATCTTTGAGCATTACCAGCAGTGCAGTGGTAACCAGATTGCCTACATTTTGTCTGGTGTCAATGGTCCTGAAATTCTGCAGGAATTCTACTGGTCTCCCACCATAACTTCTGGCAGAACACCAGGGGAAATTCATCTTTAGTTGTTTGATGCCGTTTCAGTCGGGCTCCACCAGGAGTTACAACAGGAAACTGGTAGAAACAACCAAAGAATTTTCAGGACCAATGTCTCTTTAAAAAGTCACCAGTTAATGACAGAGGTGAGAGACTTGCTGATGCCAAATACAGGTCATCGCATATCAATGTTGTTCTATGCAACATAATAACATTGACAAGGTGATAAAAGGTTGTACAATGATTACAGAAAAGTCACTAACACTTCCATATATTTTGGTCACTTCAATGAATCCACCAATGCTCAGGTATATTCGTTGTTGGGAGAAATGAAATGGAATACTTGAAGCAGAGACCATGTGTCTCTTAAGGGAACAGTAGGGAAACATTTGAAACAGAGACCCATAGTGGGATCAGGAAAGAGCCGGACGATGGGATTAATTTTGAAGTTTCCTCTAGGAATTTTTGCTCTAGTTTTTGACACAGATATAATGGGCCAAGCAATCTCCTTTTATGCTATAAATATTGAATCTTAGAATCATAGAATGGTTGCAGCACAGAAGGAGGCCATTTGGCCCTTCAAGTCTGGCTCTCTGCAACAGCAACTCAGTTAGACCTACTCCCATGCCCTTTCCCTGGAGCACACCACTCATTACATCTTGCCAACCAGAAAATGACCCATTTATGCCTACTCCCTGTTTCCCGTTAGCTAGCCAATCTTCTATCCATTCCGATATGTTACCCCCTACACCATGAGCTTTTATTTTCTGCAAAAACCTTTGATGTGGCACCTTATCAAATGCTTCTGGAAATCTAAGTACAATACATCCACTGGTTCCCCTTTATCCACAGCACATGTAACTCCCTCATAGAACTCCAATAAATTGGTTAAACATGATTTCCCTTTCACAAAATCATGTTGACCCTGCCTGACTACCATGAATTTTTCTAAATGCCCTGCTATAATGTCTTTAATAATAGCTTCTAACATCCTCCCTAAGACAGATGTTCAGCTAACTGGCCTGTAGTTTCCTGCTTCTGTTCCCATTCCTTTTTGAATAAAGGAGTTACGTTTGCTATTTTCCAATCTAACGGAACCTTCCCCGAATCTAAGGAATTTTGGAAAATTAAAACTAAAGTATCAGCTATCTCACTAGCCACTTCTTTTAAAACCCTAGGATGAAGTCTTTCAGGACCCGGGGACATGTCAGCCCACAGCTCCAACAATTTGTTCAGTACCACTTCCCTGGTGATTGTAATTTTCTTGAGTTCCACCCTCCCTTCCATTTCCTGACTTACAGCTAAGACGAGGATGTTATTTGTATCCTCAATAGTGAAGACCGATGCAAAATACCTGTTCAATTCATCCACCATTATCTTTATTATCCATTATTAATTCCCCAGACTCATTTTCTATAGGGCAAAGCTCATTTTGTTAACTCTTTTCTTTTTAAAATATCTGCAGAAACTCTTACTATCTGTCTTTATATCTATAGCTAGCTTTCTCTCATACTCTAATTTTACTTTACATATCAATCTTCTAGTCATTATTTGCTGTTTTTTTATATTCTGTCCAATCTTCTGACCTGCCTGCCAGCTTTGCGCAATTATAGGCTTTTACTTTAAGTTTGATCCTAAGTTTAACTGTTTTAGTTAACCACGGATAGTGGGTCCCACTCTTGTAATTTTTCTTTGTCATTGACATCTATTCTGTGTATTCTGAAATATCCCCTTAAATGTCTGCCACTGCATCTCTATTGACCTATCCCTTAACCTGATTTGCCAGTTCACTTTAGCTAGCTCTGCTTTCATGCCCTCATAATTGCCCTTATTTAAGTTTAAAATACTAGTCTTGGACCCACTCTTCTCTCCCTCAGACTGAATGTAAAATTCAATCATTTTATGATCTCTGCTACCTAGGGGCGCCTTATCTATGAGGTCATTCATTAATCCTATCTCATTGCACAATACCATCTCTAGTATAGCCTGCTCTCTGGTTGGCTCTAGAATGTACTGTTCCAAGAAATTATCCCAAAAACATTCTATGTACTCCTCATTTAGGTAACCTCTGCCCATCTGATTTTTCCAGTCTGTATGTAGGTTAAAATCTCCCATAATTATCACTGCACCTTTCTGACAAGCTGCCCTTATTTCTTCCTTTATACCCCTGAGGCCGCAAAAGCACTGTCTGTTCCCCTCACTATTGAATCCCCTACCATTATTGCTCTTCTATTCTCCTTCCTCCGCCACTGTACAGTTGAGTCATCTATGGTGCCGATGACTTGGCTCTGGTTGCATTCCCCAGAGGAACCATCACTCTCACCAGTATTCAGAGCTGAATACCTGTTGAAGAGTGAGATGCAATTGTGGGATCCTCCTGTCCTTCATTCCCCCATTCTCCTTCTACCTGCACATTTTTAAGCTGCGGGATGACCACCTCCAGAAACACGCTATCCACGAAAGTCTCAGCCTCACAGATGTCCCATGGTGACTCCAGCCGCCGCTCAAGCTCCGACACCCGGAGCTCAGGCTGCTCTAGCTGGTGGCACTTCCTGCACCCGTAGTCATCCAGCCTACGAGAAGCATCCAGGATCACAAGATGTTCACATCATGTAACACCTGCAAATGCTATTGCATTTACCTTAGAAAGGTTAGGACTCTGTAGTTGAGTATCTTTACTCATGGTTTCACACCAGCAGCTGTTGTGTGAGAAGTTTAGAAAAGCTGAAGAAGGGAAACCAAAGGGGGAGGAGAGATAAAAGGGTTTGGGGTGGGGGGGAGGGGAGTAGGGGAAACCAGAGGTAGCAGAAAATTTGACTTAATAGAACTCACTAATATTGTGCTGCAATCTAATAGATGCCCCTCATAACCAAAGGTTAATACGATAACTCACTGATATGTAATTGGTAGAATGCAATAGGTGTGAAGATTCCAAACTGGGAGCCTTAGTCAGAGCCAATCTGCACTTGGACCTCATATGTCAAAACTGACTGTCTAAACTGAACAAAACCAAAAGATCATAAAAAAGGCAACAGGCTTGTTGTTCAAGGCACTTCTCACAGGTTACATCATCCTAAACTCAGTTCAACACCAACATTTTTCAACCACCTCCTGTACTCAAACTCAATAAAGGAGAGTTTTCACAGAACGACTGTAAGTACAGCACAGAAGATGGCCAATCGGCCCCCAGTGCTCACTCACTCTTCCCCAGATCCTTTTCTTTTCCTCCCATTCAAATACTATTCTCATGGTATAATCGCCCTCAGTTAAGAACTTTCCTTCGCCCTTTCCCAATTCAGGCTTTGTCTCTTTGTTCCTCATTTGGCCATCAATGGAAATAATCCTTCAGTATCCCAGATAAGTTCATCAGGTTTCACTCACTCTGTTACTGGCTGCTCGACTCGTGGCACAGCTCTGCCAAATTCCCCAGTTTCCTCCCCAGAATTCTGAAGAAGGGTCTCTGACCTGAAACATTAACTCTGCTTCTCTCTCCACAGATGTTGCCAGACCTGCTGAGTGTTTCCAGCATTTCTTGTTTATATCCCCAGTTTCCTCCCTCTCCCCCAACTTGATTCTCAAGTACCAGACCCCATTCATCCTTTCCCCACCAGCCTCCATTCCCAAGCCCCTCTCTCCACCCAAACCCACATTCCCCTCAGACCCCCATTCCTCTCAGAACCTCCCCATTCCCAAGCCCTCCTTCCTCTCAGACCCCATTCCTGAACCCTATGTCCGCACAGACCACTATTCCCGAGCCCTCAATTCTCTCGCACCCCGATTCCAGAGACCTCAATCCCCTCAGACCCCCATTTCCACCCCTCCTACCCCTCAGACCACCATTCCCAAGTCCTCAAACCCCTCAGACCTCCATTTCCGAACCCTCAATCCCCTCAGACCCCCTAATCCTGAGCACTCCTTCCCTGCTGTGGCGGGATATTTAAAGCAAACACATCTCCGGGGCTGTTTGTGAGCAGCTCCCGGCTCCAACCCCGGAGAGTTGGCAACAGTTATGTAAACTCGGCAACGTTAATTTTCCCACGAACGGCCAGCCCTCCCACCACAGTGAGCAGGATTTAGGAATTCGGACTGGAGAATGATTCCTAAATACAGCAGGGAATCCTTGAAACACCTGCAGCTTCAGGGGCCGATTCATCATTGTTATTTAGGAAAGAACGTATCCCAATAGTATATCTGGAGTAAATAATAAAGAAGGAAACTCTGGGTGAGGAAAACGGATAAGGTGCACCTTAAACGTTGCTGCATCGTTAATTAGACAATGACCACTGAGACTGGAAAGGTTGTTGATCTGAGGTGACTTGCGCTCAATCTAAAACCAGATTTAATGCAGGGAAGAAGATCACACTATCCAAATCCAGCCCAGATATGTTGGAATATAATTCGCTGATCAATAGTTTCCCTTCACCACCCCCTCACAATAAGAACATTGGATTACTGTTCCTACCTTGTCATGAAGCAACAGCAGACTGAGAGTGTCGAACCTGCACCAGATTCCTGTAACTCCAGCAGAAGGCTCCACCTATTCAATTACGAAATTCGTCTTACCATAAATGAACAAAAACATTCTTCCGATCTCAACCTTGCCTTTCTACTTTTCAGTGCTCGGGATTTTTTTAAAAAGCAGACTGATGGTGAACAGACTCAGCTATTTCCTGCAATGTTTACGATCTGCCCCCAGGCATCCTCACCTCGCCGCAAGAAATTGAGCAAGTTTACCGAGTCAGTGGTAATTCCCCCAAATTAATGAATGAGAAATAAGACAGCATAGTATTGTGTGAAACTGAATGACGATGCTCCATTGCAAATATTGCCATTGCTCTCTTTGCTTACAGGACTGAGTTGATGGTGATTGAGCCAATAGATTCTGGGCTGGGGTAGGGAACAGAGCTACCGATGCCAGAGCTCATTATTTCATTGAGCTCATCGAGTCATAGAATGGTTACAGCACAGAAGGAGGCCATTCAGCCCCTCGTATCTGTGCCGGCTCACCCCAAGAGCAACTCAGCTAGCCTCATTCCCTCGCCCTTTCCCCTGCCATTTTTTTTTCTGTGCAGGTGCTTATCGAATTTGAAAGCTATGATTGAAGCTGCCTCACTGTGCTCTCAGGCAGTGCATTCCCGGTCTTAAATACTCACTGCATAAAAAAGCTGTTCCTCATGTCATCATAGTTTCTTTTGGCAATCACCTGAAATTGATGTCCTCTGGTTCTTGATCAAAGAACAAAGAACAGTACAGCACAGGAACAGACCATTCGGCCCTCCAAGCCTGCGCCGATCTTGATGCCTGCCTAAACTAAAACCTTCTGCACTTCCGGGGTCCGTATACCTCTATTCCCATCCTATTCATGTATTTGTCAAGATGCCTCTTAAACATCGCTATCGTACCTGCTTCCACCACCTCCCCCGGCAGCAAGTTCCAGGCACTCACCAACCTCTGTGTAAAAAACTTGCCTCGCACATCCCCTCTAAACTTTGCCCGTCACACCTAAAACCTATGTCCCCTAGTAACTGACTCTTACACCTTGGGAAAAAGCTTCTGACTATCCACTTTGTCCATGCCGCTCATAACTTTGTAAACCTCTATCATGTCGCCCCTTCAACTCTGTCGTTCTAGTGAAAACAATCTGAGTTTATCCAACCTCTCCTCATAGCTAATACCCTCCAGACCAGGCAACATCCTGGTAAACCTCTTCTGTACCCTCTCCAAAGCCTCCACATCCTTCTGGTAGTGTGGCGACCAGAATTGTACGTAATATTACAAAAGTGGCCTAACTAAGGTTCTGTACAGCTGCAGCATGACTTGTCAATTTTTATACTCTATGCCCCGACCGATGAAGGCAAGCATGCCATATGCCTTCTTGACTACCTTATCCACCTGCGTTGCCACTTTCAGTGATCTGTGGACCTGTATGCCCAGATTTCTCTGCCTGTCAATACTCCTAAGGTTCTGCCATTTACTGTATACTTCCCACCTGTATTAGACCTTCCAAAATGCATTACCTCACATTTGTCCAGATTAAACTCCATCTGCCATTTCTCCGCCCAAGACTGCAACTGATCCATATCCTGCTGCATCCTCTGACAATCCTCATCACAATCCACAACTCCACCAACCTTTGTGTCGTCTGTAAACTTACTAATCAGACCAGGTACATTTTCTTCCAAATCATTTATATATACTACAAACAGAAAAGGTCCCAGCACTAATCCCTGCGGAACACCACTAGTCACATCCCTCCATTCAGAAAAGCACCCTTCCACTGCTACCCTCTATCTTCTATGACCGAGCCAGTCCTGTATCCATCTTGCCAGCTCACCTCTGATCCCGTGTGACTTCACCTTTTGTACCAGTCTGCCATGAGGGACCTTGTCAAAGGCTTTACTGAAGTCCATGTAGACAACATCCACTGCCCTTCCTTCATCAATTATCTTCGTCACTACCTCAAAAAACTCGATCAGGTTAGTGAGACACGATCTCCCCTTCACAAAACCATGCTGCCTCTCGCTAATACGTCCATTTGTTTCCAAATGGGAGTAAATCCTGTCTCGACGTATCTTCTCCAATAATTTCCCTACCACTGACGTAAGGCTCACCGGCCTGTAATTTCCTGGATTATCCTTGCTACCCTTCTTAAACAAAGGAACAACATTGGCTATTCTCCAGTCCTCTGGGACCTCATCTGTAGCCAATGAGGATACAAATATTTCTGTCAAGGCTCCAGTCTTCCACCAATGGGAACAGTTTCTCTCTATCTATTCTGTCTAGACCACTCAAAGTTTTGTTCAAATCTTCTCTCAACCCTCTCTTTCTCTAAGGAGAACAACCCCAGCTTCTCCAATCTAACCACCTAACTGAAGTCCCTCATCCCTGGAACCATTCTTGTAAATCTTTTCTGCACCCTCTCTACTGCCGTCCCATCCTTTCTAAAATGTGGTGCCTAAAATTGGACGCAATACTCCACTTGAGACCAAAACATTATTTTATAAACATTCGTTAACTTCTGAACTTCTAAAAATGCTGGAAATACTCAACAGTCACTGACTGACCTGAAAATGTTAACTCTGTTTCTCTCTCCACAGATGTTTCCAGACCTACTGAATATTTCCAGTATTACCTGTTTTTATTTCAGATTTCCAGCATATTTTGCTTTTGTTTCTTCATCTTTGCTTTTGTGGCCAATACCTCTATTTATAAATGTTGCATGCCTTATTACTCACTTTCTCAACCTGCCCTACCACCTTCAATGATTTGTGCACATATACCCCCAGGTCCCTCTGCTCCTGAACCCCCTTTAGAAATGGGCCCTTTATTTTATATTGCCTCTCCTCGTTCATCCTACCAAAATGAATCACTTCACGTTTCTCTGCATTAAATTACATCTGCCACTTGCCCATCTATCCCACCTGCCTGTCTACGCTCTCTTGAAGTCTATCACTATCCTCCTCACATTTCACCATACTTCCAAGTTTTGTGTCATTGTAAATTTTGAAATTGTGTCCTGTACACCCAAGTCTAGATTATTAATATACATCAAGAAAAGTAGTGGTCCTAGCGCTGACCACTGGGGAACCCCACTATAAACCTTCCTCCAGTCTGAAAAACAACCATTCACCACTACTTACTTTCCTGTCACTTAGCCAACTTCATATCTATGCTACCACTGCCGCTTTAATTCCATAGACTTCAACTTTGCTGACTAGCCTGTTATGTGGCACTTTATCAAATGCCTTTTGGAATTTCAAGTATGCCACATCGCCATATTACCCTTCACAATTACCCTTCAAAATGTTCTGTTTCCTCATCAAAAAACTCAGTCACGTTAGTTAAACAATTTCATGCTGGCTTTCCTTAACTAATTCAACACTTGTCCAAGTGAATGTTAATTTTGTCCTGGATTAATGTTTCTAGAAACATCTGCACCACCAGGGTTAAACTGACTGGCCTGTAGTTGCTGGGTTTTTCCTTAAACCCTTTTTTGAACAAGGTTGTAACATTTGCAATTCTCCAGTCCTCTGGCAAGACCACTGTTATCTAAGGAGGGTTGGAAGATTATGGACAGTGCCTCAGCTATTTCCTCCCTTACTCCCTTCAGTATCCTCAGATGCTTCCTATCCAGTCCTGGTGACTTATCAACTTTAAGTACAGCCAACCATTCTAATACCTCCTTTTTATCAATTTTTAGCCTATCCAGTGTCTCAACTACCTCCTCTTTCATTTGACTTAAACCTTGATTAAGACAGATGCACATAGTACCTCAGCTATGTCCTCTGCCTCTGTGCGTAGATTCCCTTTTTGGTTCCTAACCAGCCCGACCCCTCCTCCTGCTACCCTTTTACGATTTACTCTGCCTGTAGAAAACTTTTGGATTTCCTTTTATGTTAGCTGTCGGTCTCTTCTCATACTCTCTCTTTGCCTCTCTTATTTCCTTTTTCACTTCCCCTCTGAACATTCTATGTTCAACCTGGTTCTCACTTGCATTATCAACCAGTCATTCTCATACCCACTCATTTTCATCTTACTCTCTGGCTTTGCTTGCCCTACCTTTCCCACTCGTGGGAATGCAGCTCAACTGTTCCTGAACCATCTTCTCTTTAAGGCAGCCCATTTTTCTGTTACAGTTTTGCCTGCCAATCTTTGATTCTAATTTACCTGGGGCAGATCTGTTCTTACCCCAATGAAATTGGCCCTCCTCCAATTTGTATTTTTACTTCAGATTGCTCCTTGTCCTTTTCCATAGCTAAAATAAACCTTATGATGCTATGGTCACTGCCCTCTAAATGTTCCCCTACTGACACTTGATCCACTTGACCCACATCATCCACCAGAACCTGGTCCTGCAATGCCTGCTTCCTTGTTGGGCTAGAAACATACTGATCTAGAAAATTCTGATCAGCACACTTCAAAAATGCTTCCTCCTCTCTGCCTTTTACCCTATTACTATCCCAATCTATATTAGGATAATTAAAGTACACCATTATCACCACTCTATAGCTTTTTCACCTCTCTGGAATTTCCCTGCAAATTTGCTCTACTATATCTTTCCCACTAGTTGGTGGCCTATAGAACACACTGAGTAGTGTAATGGTACCTCTATTGTTTTTTAACTCTAACGAAATAGATTCTGTCTTTGACCCCTCTAAGACATCCTTTCTTTCCAGCACTATAATATCCTCTGTAATCAATACTGCTACCCCTCCTCCTTTCTTTCTTTCCATGGGCTGGATTTTACCAATCCCCCAAGATTGTGATCCATCACTGGGGGGTCCTGAAGGTGAGTCCGGAAGAGGCCTGCCATGGAGTTTGTTGCTGGGAGGGCCCAGCCCAATCCTCTCGTGGTGGCAAGGCTCCATGGCGGCCCCTCTGTGGCTGGGCGACGAGACCTGAATTTAAATATTTAAATTAATAAAATGAATACATTTAAATGGACTTATCTTCTATCTTCCAAGTCCGCCGTGATCTTTGGTGTTGTGGCCGGCACTCACGCGCCTTCAATTCTCCGTCCGGGGAAAGGTGGTGTGACACTGGTGGGGGAGGGGGGAGGAGTTAATATTTTCTGTGGGGTGGGGGGAGATGCGCTCAAATAAATGTAATGGATGTAGGAGATGGTGGGAAGTGGTGATCTTTAAGCTTTGTGGAGTCTGAGATGGGAAGGTTAGATTTAAAAGGTAAGTGTTTTGGGGGAAAAGGCAAATAATTAATGTAAATGTTATTGAGGGGTGGGAAAGGGGCGTTAGAAATTGATTGTATATTTTTGGGGGGGATACTTCTTTAAAAATTTAAATAAGCTGGCAGGGTTGGCTGCCCTTTAAAAATGTGCCAGCCCCTGTGCACAAGCAGCTGACGCCATTGCCGGGAACGGACAGCCCGCCCCCTCCATGTGAATGTGGGGGGGGCGGGCGGCCCACCCCAACTATTTAAATGAGCGAGGGAGGTCATGGTGGCTCTTCAGCATGCGGCCCGCATGAGTGGGCCACCATTTTTTGAGCCCACAGCCAAGATAGGTGGCGGCTCTTAAAATCCAGCCCCTTATTTTTAAACTGTGCCCTAGATTCCCCACAAGGGGAAACATCCTCTACCCTGTCAAGCCCCTGCAGAATCTTATATGTTTCAATAAGATCACCTTTCATTCTTCTAAACTCCCATGAGTATAGGCTAAATCTGCTCAACCTTTCCTCATAAAATAACCCCTTCATTCCAGGAATCAGCTCTGTGAATCTTCTCGAAATGCAGGTGTAAGTCTCCATAAGTAAGGAAACCAAAACTGGATACAATACTCTAGGTGTGGTCTCATCAAAGCCCTGTACAGTTGTAGCAAGACTTTGCTACTTCAATTTTCCATCCCCCTTGCAATAAATGCCAACATTTCATTTGCCTTCCTCATTACTTGCTGTACCTGCATGCTAACTTTTTGTGATTCATGTACAAGGACACCCAGATCCCTCTCTACTGCAGCATTCTGCAGTCTCTCTCCATTTAAATAATATTCTGCTTTTCTATTCTTCCCGCCAAAGTGAACAGCCTCATATTTCCCCACATTATATTCCATCTGCCAAATTTTTGTCCACTCACTTAACCTATCTATATCCCTTTGGAGACACTTTGTGCCCTCCTCACAACTTGCTTTCCTACCTAACTTTGTATCATCAGCAAATTTGGCTACAATACAATTGGTCCTTTCATCTAAGTCATTACTATAGATCATAAATAGTTGAGCCCCAGTACTGATCCCTGTGGCACCCCCCTACAATTTGCCAACCTGAAAATGCCCCATTATTCCCGACTCTCTGTTTCCTGTCAGTTAGCCAATCTATCCGTACTAATATATCACCCCCAACACCATGAGCTCTTACCTTGTGTGGCACCTTATCAAATGCCTTTTGGAAATCAAAATATACTACATCCTCAAAGACATCAAATAAATTTGTCAAACACAATTTCCCTTTCCTAAAACCATGTTGACTCTGCCTGATTGCATTATGATTTTCTAATTGCCCTGCTACTACTTCCTTAATAATGGATTCCAGTATTTTCCCAACAACAGATGTTAGCCTAACTGGCCTATAGTTTCCTGCTTTCTGACTCCCTCCTTTCTTGAATAGAGGTGTTAAATTTGCAGTTTTTCAATCCACTGAGACCTTTCCAGAATCTATGGAATTTTGGAAGATTATAACTGTAGCATTCACTCTCTATGCAGTCACTTCTTTTACGACCCTAGGATGCAGGCCATCAGCTCCAGGGGACTTATCAGCTTTACTCTCATTAGTTTTCCTAGTAATTTTTCTATAGTTATTGTGACTGTTTTAAATTCTTCCCTCCCTTTTGCCTTTTGATTTTCTACTATTCTTGGGATGCTTTTTGTGTCTTCTTCCATGAAAACAGATACAAAATGCTTGTTCAAAATGTCTGCCATTTCCTTGTTTCCCATTATTCCCTAGTCTCAACCTCTAAGGGATCAATGCTGATCCTCCCTTCTGCACCATCTATCTTCCTATCTAATGCGTGGCATTGGGAGTAATCTGGAGATTATTACCTTTAAATCATGCTTGCTAGTCTTCTTCCGATTTCCCTAAAGTCTGCCTACAGTTCCTCATTTCTCTTTCTACCTATGTTGTTGGCAGTGATGTGGACTACGACCTCTGGCTGATCACCCTCCCCCACACAGAGTGCTCTGCAGCTCTCAGTGATATTTTTGACCCTGGCAACAGGAAGGCAGCATACCATTCTAGATTCATGTCTGTGGCCACAGAAACTCCATCTGTTCACCTGGGCGGCACAGTGGCGCAGTGGTTAGCACTGCAGCCTCACAGCTCCAGGGACCCGGGTTCGATTCCGGGTACTGCCTGTGTGGAGTTTGCAAGTTCTCCCTGTGTCTGCGTGGGTTTTCTCCGGGTGCTCCGGTTTCCTCCCACAAGCCAAAAGACTTGCAGGTTGACAGGTAAATTGGCCATTATAAATTGTCACTAGTATAGGTAGGTGGTAGGGAAATATAGGGACAGGTGGGGATGTTTGGTAGGAATATAGGATTAGTATAAATGGGTGGTTGATGTTCGGCACAGACTCGGTGGGCCGAAGGGCCTGTTTCAGTGCTGTATCTCTAATCTAATCTAAACTATAGGATCCCCTTTCACTATTGCTTTGCCAGTCTTCCGCCAGCCACCACCACCTCCACCACCACCATCCCCACCCCACCCCACCGGTACAGCTGATCCACCTGTTATGTCGTGCACTTGCTAATAGGATAAAATTACTATAGCTACTTGCATTTGATTCATAGTGAGGTGTTTTTACATCTAATTTAGATACAGATTTTTGCTTTTTTTTTCCATGGAAGGTTAGAGAGTCTTGCTTGTATTCTTTTGATGTGCTTTTACTTATTGGACTATTTAGGACTGAGATGAGGAGAAATTTCTTCACTCAGAGAGTTGTGAATCTTTGGAATTCTCTACCTCAGAGAGTTGCAGATGCACCATTACTGAATATATTTAAGGCTGAGATAGATAGATTTTTGATCTCTCACAAATCAAGGGATATGAGGAGCAGGTGGGAAAGTGGAGTTGAGGCAGAAGATGAGCCATGATCGTATTGAATGGTGGAGCAGGCTGGAGAGACATATGGTCTACTCCTGCTCCTATTTCACATGTTGTTATTGATATAAAAGTAGGGAAGTTTTATTACAGCTGTACAGGACCTTGGTGAGACCACATCTGGAGTACTGTGTATGGTGTTGGTCTCATTATTTGAAAAAGGATCTAATTGCGTTAGAAGCAGTTCAGAGAAGGTTCACTCGAATAATTCTGGGGATGAAGGGCTTACCTCATGAAGAAAGGTTGAACAGGTTGGGCCTGTACCCATTGGAGTTTAGAAGAATGAGAGGTGATCATATTGAAACATATAAGATCCTGAGGGGACTTGATAGATACCAGGAGGATGTTTCCTCTTGGGGTGGAGACTAAAACTAGGGGTCACAGTCTAAGAACAAGAGGTCTTCCTTTTAAGATGGAGATGAGGAGAAATTTCTTCTCTCAGAGGGTCGTTAGTCTGTGGAATTCTCTTCCCCAGAAAGCAGTGGAGGCTGGCTCATTGAATTTATTCAAGGCTGAGTTAGATAGATTTTTGATAGACAAGGGAGTCAAGGGTTATGGGGGCTGGCAGGAAAGTGGGGTTGAGACCACAACCAGATCAGCCATGATCTCATCGAATGGCGGAGCAGACTTGAGGGGCTGAATAGCCTACTCCTGCTCCTAAGTCCTACGTTCCAGATTATGGAATGTATTTTTTTCTGCTGACCTTTAACAGTAGCTGTGTGATTAAGAATTAGTTATTTAATTGGAAGCCCTAATCAAATTGATGTAAAACTGTAAAAAGCAATAATAATGACAAAAATCTACATCTAATTAACCCCAATTGAAAGTTAAGATCTTCCAATTTTTACTGAATTATACTGGATTGAGGAAGGAGGAAACTGTCCCATTCAATTTGGGTGCATCATAAAGCTGATGTAAACTGAATTGACACCCTAATTACCCAACTCCTAATGTCATCATAATGACAAAGCAAAAATTCAGCACAGTATTTTCATAACATTTGTATTACTCAGAAAATTCAAAAGCTTTCCCCTTAGGTGTTGGCCGCTGCATAGAAGTCTCATTGTATCTAACATTCTTCTTCTTCTTTGGCCTCCTTGTCTCGAGAGACAATGGGTAAGCAGCTGGAGGTGGTCAGTGGTGTGTGGAGCAGTACCTGGAGTGGCTATAAAGGCCAATTCTAGAGTGACAGGGTCTTCCACAGGTGCTGCAGAGAAATTTGTTTGTCGGGGCTGTTACACAGTTGGCTCTTCCCTTGTGCTTTTGCCTTTTTTCCTGTCAACTGCTAAGTCTCTTCGACTCGCCACTCTTTAGTCCCGCCTTTATGACTGCCCACCAGCTCTGGCGAACGCTGGCAACTGACTCCCACGACTTGTGATCAATGTCACAGGACTTCATGTCGCGTTTGCAGACGTCTTTGAAGCGGAGCCATGGACGGCCGGTGGGTCTGATACCAGTGGCGAGCTCGCTGTACAATGTGTCTTTGGGGATCCTGCCATCTTCCATGCGGCTCACATGGCCAAGCCATCTCAAGCGCCGCTGACTCAGTAGTGTGTATAAGCTGGGGATGTTGGCCGCCTCGAGGACTTCTGCTTTGGCGATACGGTCCTGCCACCTGATGCCAAGTATTCTCCGGAGGCAGCGAAGATGGAATGAATTGAGACGTCGCTCTTGGCTGACATACGTTGTCCAGGCCTCGCTGTCATAGAGCAAGGTACTGAGGACACATGCTTGATACACTCGGACTTTTGTGTTCTGTGTCAGTGCGCCATTTTCCCACACTGTCTTGGCCAGTCTGGACATAGCAGTGGAAGCCTTTCCCATGCGCTTGTTGATTTCTGCATCGAGAGACAGGTTACTGGTGATAGTCGAGCCTAGGTAGGTGAACTCTTGAACCACTTCCAGAGCGTGGTCGCCAATATTGATGGATGGAGCATTTCTGACGTCCTGCCCCATGATGTTCGTTTTCTTGAGGCTGATGGTGAGGCCAAATTCATTGCAGGCAGCCGCAAACCTGTCGATGAGACTCTGCAGACACTCTTTGATGTGAGATGTTAAAACAGCATCGTCAGCAAAGAGGAGTTCCCTGATGAGGACTTTCTGTACTTTGGACTTCGCTGTTAGACGGGCAAGGTTGAACAGCCTGCCACCTGATCTTGCGTGGAGGAAAATTCCTTCTTCAGAAGACTTGAACGCATGTGAAAGCAGCAGGGAGAAGAAGATCCCAAACAGTGTAGGTGCGAGAACACAGCCCTGTTTCACGCCACTCAGGATAGGGAAGGGGTCTGATGAGGCGCCGCCATGTTGAATTGTGCCTTTCATATTGTCATGGAATGAGGTGATGATACTTAGTAGCTTTGGTGGACATCCAATCTTTTCTAGTAGTCTGAAGAGACCACGTCTGCTGACGAGGTCAAAGGCTTTGGTGAGATCAATGAAAGCAATGTACAGGGGCATCTGTTGTTCACGGCATTTCTCCTGTATCTGACGAAGGGAGAACAGCATGTCAACGGTCGATCTCTCTGCACGAAAGCTACACTGTGCCTCAGGGTAGACGCGCTCGGCCAGCTTCTGGAGCCTGATTAGAGTGACTCGAGCAAAGACTTTCCCCACTATGCTGAGCAGGGAGATTCCATGGTAGTTGTTGCAGTCACCGCGGTCACCTTTGTTCTTATAGAGGGCGATGATATTGTCATCGCGCATGTCCTGAGGTACTGCTCCCTCGTCCCAGCACAGGCATACATCATGGGATATAAGCATACAAATGTGTATCTTGATCATCCAAAATTATTCTCATCGCTCTTTAGGCAGATGTATTAATTCAGTTAAAGTGAAATAACAGTGAAAAGAATTTCGGAATAACACAATACAATTTGATGCAGACTTGATGGCCTGAATGGCTTCCTTCTGTGCTGTACTATTCTGTGATTTTATTTAAGATTTTTGCATTATTTTTTTTTTATTCATTCATGGCATGTGGGCGTCGCTGGCCAGGCCAGCATTTATTACCCATCCCTAATTGCCCTTGAGAAGGTGGTGATGAGCTGCCTTCTTGAACCGCTGCAGTCCATGGAAGGTAGGTACACCCACAGTGCTGTTAGGAAGGGAGTTCCAGGATTTTGACCCAGCGACAGTGAAGGAACAGCGATATAGTTCCAAGTCAGGATGGTGTGTGACCTGGAGGGGAACTTGCAGGTGTTGGTGTTCCCATGCATTTGCTGCCCTTGCCCTTCTAGTTGATAGAGGTCATGGGTTTGGAAGGTGCTTTTGAAGGAGTCTTGGTGCATTGCTGCAGTGCATCTTGTAGATGGTACACACTGCTGCCACTGTGCGTCGGTGGTGGAGGGAGTGAATGTTTGTGGGTGGGGTGCCAATCAAGCGGGCTGCTTTGTCCTGGATGGTGTTGAGCTTCTTGATTGTTGTTAGAGCTGCACCCATCAAGGCAAGTGGAGAGTATTCCATCACACTCCTGACTTGTGCCTTGTAGATGGTGGACAGGCTTTGGGGAACCAGGAGGTGAGTTATTCGCCGCAGGATTCCTAGTCTCTGACCCGCTGTTGTAGCCATGGTATTTATATGGCTACTCCAGTTCAGGTTCTGGTCAATGGTAGCCCCTGGGATGTTGATAGTGGGGGATTCAGCGATGATAATGGCATTTAATGTCAAGGGGAAATGGTTAGATTCTCTCTTGATGGAGATGGTCATTACCTGGCACATGTGTGGCGCAAATGTTACTTGCCACTTATCAGCCCAAGCCTGGATATTGTCCAGATCTTGCTGCATTTCTACACGGACTGCTTCAGTATCTGAGGAGTCATGAATGGTGCTGAACATTGTGCAATCATCAGCGAACATCCCCACTTCTGACCTTATGATTGAAGGAAGATCATTGATGAAGCAGCTGAAGATTGTGGGGCCTAGGACACTACCCTGAGGAACTCCTGCAGTGATGTCCTTGAGCTCAGATGATTGACCTCCAACAACCACAACCATCTTCCTTTGCACTAGGTATGACTCCAACCAGTGGAGAGTTTTCCCCCATTGACTTCAGTTCTGCTCGGGCTCCTTGATGCCATACTCGGTCAAATGCTGCCTTGATGTCAAGGGCAGTCACTCTCACCTCACCTCCATTACTATTCCAGAATATAGTTGTGTTTAACAAAAATCAAGAAAATCAAGTATTTGCAGCTCAATCGGTACCTCTAGTCTAGTTTCTATGTGACTCACTTAATGCCAGCTTTGATCAGTTGATAAACATTTGCTCCACTCCAGATCTAGGCTGAAAATTAAGTATGGTACTCATGGAATTCTGCATTGCTAGAAGTGTGCTCTCTAGAATTGGATACATTTGCTTAGATGAAGGTAAAAAGATTTCATGGCATTATTTAAAATGCAGCGAATCTACCTTGTATCCTGGTTAACACTTTTCCTTCAACCAAAACAAAAACAGGTTGTTGTAGGGTATTCCCAAGCACAGAGGCACCTGCCGTAAATATCATAATGCTTAAATATTATTTGAGTAACCAGTAACATACAATATTAGTGAACAGTGAGGAGGTTGCAAAACACCATGGGGCTCAGTTAACTTGACCACATTCCACAGGAGCTGAGTAATCCAATCTCAAACAAAAGGCTAATTAAAATGAAAAGCAGAAGCTGACAAAGGTGCTAACAATTGTAATGAGGTGAAGATAAGGGGGTATGGAAAACATCATGAGTAATCCCCTATCTGTGTATGGGCTGGTCATGCAGCCCCTTTATGCCTTGTAACCGCTTCTATTGGCTCTAATAATCAATGTATATCATCGATAATCGTTGTGATTGGACCATGTCCGGCCGGGATGGGTGAGTAACTGTTTGAAAATGTATAAGTATGGATGATTTTCCTTTGTTCAGTGGAGAGGCATCTGGACAGCCCAGTGACCTGCGCCCCGCTGGCGTAACTAAATAAACTGTTTGACATTGGAGCAGACCTGAGTGTCGAGTGATTCTTCTAGGTTCATTCCCGCTAACACAGGTCAATTAACAATTCATCATATTGCCAAACAGAATACTTTTTCATTTTCTCATGTACTGTGTGTGGGACCTTGCTGTTGGCAAATTGGCTGCCAGGTTTGCCTATCTAAGAGTAAGCACTGCACTGCACTTCAAAAAATAATCCATTTGCTGCCATACACTTTGGGATATCCTGAGAGTTTCATAAGGCACTATATAAATATAAGTTCTTTCTTTATCCTTATCAGAATTTCACAATTAAATATAATTGAGAATATCTTGTTGCAACTTCTTGAGTATTTAAATAGAATTGGTCCACTCTGAAATGTTTTGTGTTTTATTACTCTGTATTAGTTTTAATTTTAGGCATGCTGCCTAAGGAGCCATGGAAAGCAGCTAGAGAAGGGTTAATAAGGTTTTTGCAGGAGGTAAAGCTTCAGGTTATGAGGATAGGCAGCTCAGTGTCTTTAATTGCCAGCCTGTTCAGTCTCTCGAGAGATCGATTGCTGGGAGTCTTTTTTAATTAAGTCCAATTTGTTAAGCACGGATGGTAGAGAGTAGGAAAAAAAAATCAGACTGGTCATTAATCTTCAGAATTAACACAGTAACACATATCATGAAGGGATTTCCTTACTTTTTATTTTTGCACCACAGATGAGGTTGTGCTTCTTAACAAGTTATCCTGTTGGCAGCTTGCTGTTTACAATGGTTCATGAGTTTTCGTTAAGCTTTTTATATGTAAATAAATCATATGTGATGTAACCAGCCACCATATGTTTGAGGAATGTATACAGATTACCTATTTAGTCAACAATGATTACTTTTGCAAATAGCGTCCTTTATCTGCCATTCTGAATCCATACAGAATTTTTTTTAACTAGACGACTCTCCTCCGCAACAAAGTCTGGTAATTAATCTTGTAATATATGACGCCCTGATATCCTGTCAGTCCTTTGGTCCTGCTTTCATAGATATATTCATGTTAGGGATGATTAGCATTGTTCTATGTCAGCATACTGTTAATGCTAATGTTCCTTCAGTGTCCAATAACAACACTAAGGAGATGCAAATATAATGCAAATACTTTTACAAACCAGCAATATTACAATTTTTTTTATTATTTGATGCATCGACAATGTATGAACGGTTTCTATATATTGAAAATGTTGTCTGTTATTCAAAAATTATCTTGAAATGTATTGACTTTAAGTGATATTAAAACTTGAAGCAAGTGCAATTTATAGCACAGTAGGCATAAATCGTAGAATCATAGAAGGCTCAGTAATATTAGAATTTGCAACATTGTTCACAGTGATTGATCTGCCTTTAATAATTGATCTAGTTGGTCTTTTTTTTATTCATTTCGAGAAATAGCAACAACATCAATTTAATTTTATATAGATTGGTTAAATAAAAGGATGTCTTGGAGTCTTTACAACAGACAATAATGGACATTGAGCAAGGAGTCAAGGAATTTGTATGTCTGGGGGGGGGGTGTTAATGAAGAGACTAAAGGCACAGTTGAAGAGTTTTATTTTTAAGACTCTTTAAAGGCAGAGGCGGCATTGGCAAAGATGAAGTGGTTTGGAAGATTGTTTCCCTGACCTCTGGAACTGAGTGAAATATTTGCTTCTGATAATGGAGTGGAGGGAGTGATTATTAAACAGTAGTGTGCAGTCAGAGGGACAGAGGACATATGATTGAAACAATAGTCCTAGATTTAGTGGGGTATGATTGTGGAAGTATTTGAAAATGAGGATCTTGAAGTCAGTTCACTGGCGAATAGGAAGGTAGTAGAATTGAGTGAGGACAGGGCTGATGGGTGGGCGAGACTTTGTGTGAGAGATTTTATTGCATAACAAGATTCTAGATTAGTTGAATCTTAAGTAGGATGGGAGCCAGCATGGAGCATTTAAGGAATTTAGCTCTGAGTTGAAGAGGGTGTGGAGGAAGTGTTCAGCAGGGCTGCGTAAGTGTATAATGTCAATGTCTGCAGTGGAAGAAGGTATCTTGGCAACAGGCCACATAAAAGGTAAGAGACTCAGGTTAACTTCAAGGTTGTATGTGACCTGAGTATTCAGTCAAAGAGGTTGATGGATTCACCACCAGAGACATACCGGTGTTGGCAAAAGCTGAATTTTGACAAAAAGCTGTCAGAAGTTCAAAGAAAAAGAAAGATTTGCATTTATAAAGCATATTTCAGGACCTCAGGACATACCAAAGCACTTTACAGCTAATGAGGTACTTTTGTCGTGTAATCACTATTGTAATGTAGCAGCCAATTTGCACACAGCAAGCTCCCATAAACAGGAAAGTAACAATGGCCAGCTAATCTGTTTTTGTAAAGTTGATTGAGGGATAAATATGAGTCAGGACACCGGGGACCTGCTCTTCTTCAAAAGGGTGCCATGTGATCTTTTATGTCCACCTGAGACAACAGACAGGGCCTTGGTTTAACATCTCATCTAAATGACAGCACAGCACTCCCTAAGTCTAGATTTTTTGTGCTTAAGATCTAGGAATAGGAATTGAGCCCACAACTTGCTGATTTATAGGCAAGAGTGCTGCTAACTGAGCCATAGCTGATACCTCAGACTTAACTATTTCTTGATGTCACAAAGGCATCCAGAAAGTAGAGCAATAGTCTTTGAACATATGAACATACGAATTAGGAGCAGGAGTAGGCCACTCAGCCTCTCGAGCCTACTCCGCCATTCAATAAGATCATGGCAGATCTGATTGTAACTTCATATCCACATTCCCACCTACCCCAATAACCTTTCACCTATCAAGAATCTATCTACCTCTGCCTTACAAATATTCAAAGACTCTGCTTCCACTGCCATTTGAGGAAGAGAATTCCAAAGACTCACAACCCTCTGAGAGAAAGAACTTCTGCTCATCTCTTTCTTAAATGGGTGACCCCTTATTTTTAAACAGTTAACCCTAGTTCTAGATTTGCCCACAAGGGGAAACATCCTTTCCCCATCCACTCTGTCAAGACCTCTCAGGATCTTATATGTTCCAATCAAGTCGCTTCTTACTCTTCTAACCTCCAGCAGATACAAGCCTAGTCTGTCCAGCCTTTATTCAGAATACAACCCGCCCATTCCAGGTATTAGTCTAGTAAACCTTCTCCAAACGGCTTCCAAAGCATTTACATCCTTCCTTAAATAAGGAGATCAATACTGTACACAGTACTCCAGCTGTGGTCTCGCCAGTGCCCTGTATAACTGAAGCATAACCTCCCTACTTTGTATTTAATTCCCCTCACAATAAATGCTAACATTCTATTCGCTTCCCTAATTACTTGCTGTACCTGCATACTAATCTTTTGTGATTCATGCACTAGGACACCCAGATTCCTCTGCATCTCAGAGCTCTGCAATCTCTCACCATTTAGATAATATGCTTTTTTTTATTCTTCCTGCCAAAATGGACAATTTCACATTTTCCCTCATTATACTCCATTTGCCAGATCTTTACCCGCTCTCTTATCTTCTCTATATCTCTTTGTAGCCTCCTTATGTCCTTTTCACAACTTACTTTCCTATCTATCTTTGTGTCATCAGCAAATTTAGACCATATCTTCAGTCCCTTCATCTAAGTCATTTATATAAATTGTAAAACATTGAGGCCCCAGCACTGATCCCTGCAGCACACCACTCATTCCATTGTGCCAACCAGAAAATGGCCCATTTATGCCTACTCTCTGTTTCCTGTTAGCTAGCCAATCCTCTATCCAAGACAAAATGTTATCCCCTACATGAGCTTTTATTTTCTGCAATAACCTTTGATGTGGCACCTTATCAAATGCCTTCTGGAAATCTAAGTACAATACATCCACTGGTTCCCCTTTATCCACAGCAAATGTTATTTCTTCAAAGAACTCCACTAAATTCATTAAGCATGATTTCCTTTTCACAAAACTATGTTGATGCTGCCTGATAACCTTAACTTATTCTAAATGCCCTGTTATAACGTCTTTAATAATAACTTCTAACATTTTCCCTAAGACAGATGTTAAGCTAACTGGCCTGTAGTTTCCTGCTTCCTGTCACCCTCCCTTTTTGAATAAAGGAGTTACATTCGCTATTTTCCAATCTAATGGAACCTTCCCCAAATCTAAGGAATTTTGGAAAATTAAAATCAACGCATCAACTATCTCACTGGCCACTTCTTTTAAGACCCTAGGATGAAGTCCATCAGGACCCGGGAACATGTCAGCCCGCAGCTCCAACAATTTGCTCAGTACCACTTCCCTGGTGATTGTAGTTTTCTTGAGTTCCTCCCTCCCTTCCATTTCCAGATTTACAGCTATTTCTGGGATGTGACTTGTATCCTCAATGGTGAATACCGATCCAAAATACCTGTTCAATTCATCTACATCTCCTTATTTTTCCTTATGAATTCTCCAAATTCACTTTCTATGGGACCAACTCTCACTTTGTTAACCCTTTTCTTTTTTAAATATCTATAGAAACTCTCACTATCTGTTTTTATAATTCTAGCTAGCTTTTTCTCGTACTCTAAGTTGTCTCTGCTTATTAAACTTTTAGTTGTTCTTTGCTGCTTTTTATATTCTGTCCAATCTTCTGCCCTGCCACCCATCTATGTGCAATTATATGCTTTTTCTTTAAGTTTGATACTATCTTTAACTTTTTGAGTTAACCACAGATGGTGGCCTATAGAACACACTGAGTAGTGTAATGGTACCTCTATTGTTTTTTAACTCTAACGAAATAGATTCTGTCTTTGACCCCTCTAAGACATCCTTTCTTTCCAGCACTATAATATCCTCTGTAATCAATACTGCTACCCCTCCTCCTTTCTTTCTTTCCATGGGCTGGATTTTACCAATCCCCCAAGATTGTGATCCATCACTGGGGGGTCCTGAAGGTGAGTCCGGAAGAGGCCTGCCATGGAGTTTGTTGCTGGGAGGGCCCAGCCCAATCCTCTCGTGGTGGCAAGGCTCCATGGCGGCCCCTCTGTGGCTGGGCGACGAGACTTGAATTTAAATATTTAAATTAATAAAATGAATACATTTAAATGGACTTATCTTCTATCTTCCAAGTCCGCCGTGATCTTTGGTGTTGTGGCCGGCACTCACGCGCCTTCAATTCTCCGTCCGGGGAAAGGTGGTGTGACACTGGTGGGGGAGGGGGGAGGAGTTAATATTTTCTGTGGGGTGGGGGGAGATGCGCTCAAATAAATGTAATGGATGTAGGAGATGGTGGGAAGTGGTGATCTTTAAACTTTGTGGAGTCTGAGATGGGAAGGTTAGAT
Source organism: Heterodontus francisci (assembly GCF_036365525.1). NCBI lineage: Eukaryota > Metazoa > Chordata > Chondrichthyes > Heterodontiformes > Heterodontidae > Heterodontus > Heterodontus francisci. The sequence goes on along the minus strand of NC_090378.1, from coordinate 29,665,282 downwards.
TTAAAAGGTAAGTGTTTTGGGGGAAAAGGCAAATAATTAATGTAAATGTTATTGAGGGGTGGGAAAGGGGCGTTAGAAATTGATTGTATATTTTTGGGGGGGATACTTCTTTAAAAATTTAAATGAGCTGGCAGGGTTGGCTGCCCTTTAAAAATGTGCCAGCCCCTGTGCACAAGCAGCTGACGCCATTGCCGGGAACGGACAGCCCGCCCCCTCCATGTGAATGTGGGGGGGGGCGGGCGGCCCACCCCAACTATTTAAATGAGCGAGGGAGGTCATGGTGGCTCTTCAGCATGCGGCCCGCATGAGTGGGCCACCATTTTTTGAGCCCACAGCCAAGATAGGTGGCGGCTCTTAAAATCCAGCCCCTTATTTTTAAACTGTGCCCTAGATTCCCCACAAGGGGAAACATCCTCTACCCTGTCAAGCCCCTGCAGAATCTTATATGTTTCAATAAGATCACCTTTCATTCTTCTAAACTCCCATGAGTATAGGCTAAATCTGCTCAACCTTTCCTCATAAAATAACCCCTTCATTCCAGGAATCAGCTCTGTGAATCTTCTCGAAATGCAGGTGTAAGTCTCCATAAGTAAGGAAACCAAAACTGGATACAATACTCTAGGTGTGGTCTCATCAAAGCCCTGTACAGTTGTAGCAAGACTTTGCTACTTCAATTTTCCATCCCCCTTGCAATAAATGCCAACATTTCATTTGCCTTCCTAATTACTTGCTGTACCTGCATGCTAACTTTTTGTGATTCATGTACAAGGACACCCAGATCCCTCTCTACTGCAGCATTCTGCAGTCTCTCTCCATTTAAATAATATTCTGCTTTTCTATTCTTCCCGCCAAAGTGAACAGCCTCATATTTTCCCACATTATATTCCATCTGCCAAATTTTTGTCCACTCACTTAACCTATCTATATCCCTTTGGAGACACTTTGTGCCCTCCTCACAACTTGCTTTCCTACCTAACTTTGTATCATCAGCAAATTTGGCTACAATACAATTGGTCCTTTCATCTAAGTCATTACTATAGATCATAAATAGTTGAGCCCCAGTACTGATCCCTGTGGCACCCCCCTACAATTTGCCAACCTGAAAATGCCCCATTATTCCCGACTCTCTGTTTCCTGTCAGTTAGCCAATCTATCCGTACTAATATATCACCCCCAACACCATGAGCTCTTACCTTGTGTGGCACCTTATCAAATGCCTTTTGGAAATCAAAATATACTACATCCTCAAAGACATCAAATAAATTTGTCAAACACAATTTCCCTTTCCTAAAACCATGTTGACTCTGCCTGATTGCATTATGATTTTCTAATTGCCCTGCTACTACTTCCTTAATAATGGATTCCAGTATTTTCCCAACAACAGATGTTAGGCTAACTGGCCTATAGTTTCCTGCTTTCTGACTCCCTCCTTTCTTGAATAGAGGTGTTAAATTTGCAGTTTTTCAATCCACTGAGACCTTTCCAGAATCTATGGAATTTTGGAAGATTATAACTGTAGCATTCACTCTCTATGCAGTCACTTCTTTTACGACCCTAGGATGCAGGCCATCAGCTCCAGGGGACTTATCAGCTTTACTCTCATTAGTTTTCCTAGTAATTTTTCTATAGTTATTGTGACTGTTTTAAATTCTTCCCTCCCTTTTGCCTTTTGATTTTCTACTATTCTTGGGATGCTTTTTGTGTCTTCTTCCATGAAAACAGATACAAAATGCTTGTTCAAAATGTCTGCCATTTCCTTGTTTCCCATTATTCCCTAGTCTCAACCTCTAAGGGATCAATGCTGATCCTCCCTTCTGCACCATCTATCTTCCTATCTAATGCGTGGCATTGGGAGTAATCTGGAGATTATTACCTTTAAATCATGCTTGCTAGTCTTCTTCCGATTTCCCTAAAGTCTGCCTACAGTTCCTCATTTCTCTTTCTACCTATGTTGTTGGCAGTGATGTGGACTACGACCTCTGGCTGATCACCCTCCCCCACACAGAGTGCTCTGCAGCTCTCAGTGATATTTTTGACCCTGGCAACAGGAAGGCAGCATACCATTCTAGATTCATGTCTGTGGCCACAGAAACTCCATCTGTTCACCTGGGCGGCACAGTGGCGCAGTGGTTAGCACTGCAGCCTCACAGCTCCAGGGACCCGGGTTCGATTCCGGGTACTGCCTGTGTGGAGTTTGCAAGTTCTCCCTGTGTCTGCGTGGGTTTTCTCCGGGTGCTCCGGTTTCCTCCCACAAGCCAAAAGACTTGCAGGTTGACAGGTAAATTGGCCATTATAAATTGTCACTAGTATAGGTAGGTGGTAGGGAAATATAGGGACAGGTGGGGATGTTTGGTAGGAATATAGGATTAGTATAAATGGGTGGTTGATGTTCGGCACAGACTCGGTGGGCCGAAGGGCCTGTTTCAGTGCTGTATCTCTAATCTAATCTAAACTATAGGATCCCCTTTCACTATTGCTTTGCCAGTCTTCCGCCAGCCACCACCACCTCCACCACCACCATCCCCACCCCACCCCACCGGTACAGCTGATCCACCTGTTATGTCGTGCACTTGCTAATAGGATAAAATTACTATAGCTACTTGCATTTGATTCATAGTGAGGTGTTTTTACATCTAATTTAGATACAGATTTTTGCTTTTTTTTTCCATGGAAGGTTAGAGAGTCTTGCTTGTATTCTTTTGATGTGCTTTTACTTATTGGACTATTTAGGACTGAGATGAGGAGAAATTTCTTCACTCAGAGAGTTGTGAATCTTTGGAATTCTCTACCTCAGAGAGTTGCAGATGCACCATTACTGAATATATTTAAGGCTGAGATAGATAGATTTTTGATCTCTCACAAATCAAGGGATATGAGGAGCAGGTGGGAAAGTGGAGTTGAGGCAGAAGATGAGCCATGATCGTATTGAATGGTGGAGCAGGCTGGAGAGACATATGGTCTACTCCTGCTCCTATTTCACATGTTGCTATTGATATAAAAGTAGGGAAGTTTTATTACAGCTGTACAGGACCTTGGTGAGACCACATCTGGAGTACTGTGTATGGTGTTGGTCTCATTATTTGAAAAAGGATCTAATTGCGTTAGAAGCAGTTCAGAGAAGGTTCACTCAAATAATTCTGGGGATGAAGGGCTTACCTCATGAAGAAAGGTTGAACAGGTTGGGCCTGTACCCATTGGAGTTTAGAAGAATGAGAGGTGATCATATTGAAACATATAAGATCCTGAGGGGACTTGATAGATACCAGGAGGATGTTTCCTCTTGGGGTGGAGACTAGAACTAGGGGACACAGTCTAAGAACAAGAGGTCTTCCTTTTAAGATGGAGATGAGGAGAAATTTCTTCTCTCAGAGGGTCGTTAGTCTGTGGAATTCTCTTCCCCAGAAAGCAGTGGAGGCTGGCTCATTGAATTTATTCAAGGCTGAGTTAGATAGATTTTTGATAGACAAGGGAGTCAAGGGTTATGGAGGCTGGCAGGAAAGTGGGGTTGAGACCACAACCAGATCAGCCATGATCTCATCGAATGGCGGAGCAGACTTGAGGGGCTGAATAGCCTACTCCTGCTCCTAAGTCCTACGTTCCAGATTATGGAATGTATTTTTTTCTGCTGACCTTTAACAGTAGCTGTGTGATTAAGAATTAGTTATTTAATTGGAAGCCCTAATCAAATTGATGTAAAACTGTAAAAAGCAATAATAATGACAAAAATCTACATCTAATTAACCCCAATTGAAAGTTAAGATCTTCCAATTTTTACTGAATTATACTGGATTGAGGAAGGAGGAAACTGTCCCATTCAATTTGGGTGCATCATAAAGCTGATGTAAACTGAATTGACACCCTAATTACCCAACTCCTAATGTCATCATAATGACAAAGCAAAAATTCAGCACAGTATTTTCATAACATTTGTATTACTCAGAAAATTCAAAAGCTTTCCCCTTAGGTGTTGGCCGCTGCATAGAAGTCTCATTGTATCTAACATTCTTCTTCTTCTTTGGCCTCCTTGTCTCGAGAGACAATGGGTAAGCAGCTGGAGGTGGTCAGTGGTGTGTGGAGCAGTACCTGGAGTGGCTATAAAGGCCAATTCTAGAGTGACAGGGTCTTCCACAGGTGCTGCAGAGAAATTTGTTTGTCGGGGCTGTTACACAGTTGGCTCTTCCCTTGTGCTTTTGCCTTTTTTCCTGTCAACTGCTAAGTCTCTTCGACTCGCCACTCTTTAGTCCCGCCTTTATGACTGCCCACCAGCTCTGGCGAACGCTGGCAACTGACTCCCACGACTTGTGATCAATGTCACAGGACTTCATGTCGCGTTTGCAGACGTCTTTGAAGCGGAGCCATGGACGGCCGGTGGGTCTGATACCAGTGGCGAGCTCGCTGTACAATGTGTCTTTGGGGATCCTGCCATCTTCCATGCGGCTCACATGGCCAAGCCATCTCAAGCGCCGCTGACTCAGTAGTGTGTATAAGCTGGGGATGTTGGCCGCCTCGAGGACTTCTGCTTTGGCGATACGGTCCTGCCACCTGATGCCAAGTATTCTCCGGAGGCAGCGAAGATGGAATGAATTGAGACGTCGCTCTTGGCTGACATACGTTGTCCAGGCCTCGCTGTCATAGAGCAAGGTACTGAGGACACATGCTTGATACACTCGGACTTTTGTGTTCTGTGTCAGTGCGCCATTTTCCCACACTGTCTTGGCCAGTCTGGACATAGCAGTGGAAGCCTTTCCCATGCGCTTGTTGATTTCTGCATCGAGAGACAGGTTACTGGTGATAGTCGAGCCTAGGTAGGTGAACTCTTGAACCACTTCCAGAGCGTGGTCGCCAATATTGATGGATGGAGCATTTCTGACGTCCTGCCCCATGATGTTCGTTTTCTTGAGGCTGATGGTGAGGCCAAATTCATTGCAGGCAGCCGCAAACCTGTCGATGAGACTCTGCAGACACTCTTTGATGTGAGATGTTAAAACAGCATCGTCAGCAAAGAGGAGTTCCCTGATGAGGACTTTCTGTACTTTGGACTTCGCTGTTAGACGGGCAAGGTTGAACAGCCTGCCACCTGATCTTGCGTGGAGGAAAATTCCTTCTTCAGAAGACTTGAACGCATGTGAAAGCAGCAGGGAGAAGAAGATCCCAAACAGTGTAGGTGCGAGAACACAGCCCTGTTTCACGCCACTCAGGATAGGGAAGGGGTCTGATGAGGCGCCGCCATGTTGAATTGTGCCTTTCATATTGTCATGGAATGAGGTGATGATACTTAGTAGCTTTGGTGGACATCCAATCTTTTCTAGTAGTCTGAAGAGACCACGTCTGCTGACGAGGTCAAAGGCTTTGGTGAGATCAATGAAAGCAATGTACAGGGGCATCTGTTGTTCACGGCATTTCTCCTGTATCTGACGAAGGGAGAACAGCATGTCAACGGTCGATCTCTCTGCACGAAAGCTACACTGTGCCTCAGGGTAGACGCGCTCGGCCAGCTTCTGGAGCCTGATTAGAGTGACTCGAGCAAAGACTTTCCCCACTATGCTGAGCAGGGAGATTCCATGGTAGTTGTTGCAGTCACCGCGGTCACCTTTGTTCTTATAGAGGGCGATGATATTGTCATCGCGCATGTCCTGAGGTACTGCTCCCTCGTCCCAGCACAGGCATACATCATGGGATATAAGCATACAAATGTGTATCTTGATCATCCAAAATTATTCTCATCGCTCTTTAGGCAGATGTATTAATTCAGTTAAAGTGAAATAACAGTGAAAAGAATTTCGGAATAACACAATACAATTTGATGCAGACTTGATGGCCTGAATGGCTTCCTTCTGTGCTGTACTATTCTGTGATTTTATTTAAGATTTTTGCATTATTTTTTTTTTATTCATTCATGGCATGTGGGCGTCGCTGGCCAGGCCAGCATTTATTACCCATCCCTAATTGCCCTTGAGAAGGTGGTGATGAGCTGCCTTCTTGAACCGCTGCAGTCCATGGAAGGTAGGTACACCCACAGTGCTGTTAGGAAGGGAGTTCCAGGATTTTGACCCAGCGACAGTGAAGGAACAGCGATATAGTTCCAAGTCAGGATGGTGTGTGACCTGGAGGGGAACTTGCAGGTGTTGGTGTTCCCATGCATTTGCTGCCCTTGTCCTTCTAGTTGATAGAGGTCATGGGTTTGGAAGGTGCTTTTGAAGGAGTCTTGGTGCATTGCTGCAGTGCATCTTGTAGATGGTACACACTGCTGCCACTGTGCGTCGGTGGTGGAGGGAGTGAATGTTTGTGGGTGGGGTGCCAATCAAGCGGGCTGCTTTGTCCTGGATGGTGTTGAGCTTCTTGATTGTTGTTAGAGCTGCACCCATCAAGGCAAGTGGAGAGTATTCCATCACACTCCTGACTTGTGCCTTGTAGATGGTGGACAGGCTTTGGGGAACCAGGAGGTGAGTTATTCGCCGCAGGATTCCTAGTCTCTGACCCGCTGTTGTAGCCATGGTATTTATATGGCTACTCCAGTTCAGGTTCTGGTCAATGGTAGCCCCTGGGATGTTGATAGTGGGGGATTCAGCGATGATAATGGCATTTAATGTCAAGGGGAAATGGTTAGATTCTCTCTTGATGGAGATGGTCATTACCTGGCACATGTGTGGCGCAAATGTTACTTGCCACTTATCAGCCCAAGCCTGGATATTGTCCAGATCTTGCTGCATTTCTACACGGACTGCTTCAGTATCTGAGGAGTCATGAATGGTGCTGAACATTGTGCAATCATCAGCGAACATCCCCACTTCTGACCTTATGATTGAAGGAAGATCATTGATGAAGCAGCTGAAGATTGTGGGGCCTAGGACACTACCCTGAGGAACTCCTGCAGTGATGTCCTTGAGCTCAGATGATTGACCTCCAACAACCACAACCATCTTCCTTTGCACTAGGTATGACTCCAACCAGTGGAGAGTTTTCCCCCATTGACTTCAGTTCTGCTCGGGCTCCTTGATGCCATACTCGGTCAAATGCTGCCTTGATGTCAAGGGCAGTCACTCTCACCTCACCTCCATTACTATTCCAGAATATAGTTGTGTTTAACAAAAATCAAGAAAATCAAGTATTTGCAGCTCAATCGGTACCTCTAGTCTAGTTTCTATGTGACTCACTTAATGCCAGCTTTGATCAGTTGATAAACATTTGCTCCACTCCAGATCTAGGCTGAAAATTAAGTATGGTACTCATGGAATTCTGCATTGCTAGAAGTGTGCTCTCTAGAATTGGATACATTTGCTTAGATGAAGGTAAAAAGATTTCATGGCATTATTTAAAGTGCAGCGAATCTACCTTGTATCCTGGTTAACACTTTTCCTTCAACCAAAACAAAAACAGGTTGTTGTAGGGTATTCCCAAGCACAGAGGCACCTGCCGTAAATATCATAATGCTTAAATATTATTTGAGTAACCAGTAACATACAATATTAGTGAACAGTGAGGAGGTTGCAAAACACCATGGGGCTCAGTTAACTTGACCACATTCCACAGGAGCTGAGTAATCCAATCTCAAACAAAAGGCTAATTAAAATGAAAAGCAGAAGCTGACAAAGGTGCTAACAATTGTAATGAGGTGAAGATAAGGGGGTATGGAAAACATCATGAGTAATCCCGTATTTGTGTATGGGCCAGTCATGCAGCCCCTCTATGCCTAGTAACCGCTTCTATTGGCTCTAATAATCAATGTATATAATCGATAATCGTTGTGATTGGACCATGTCCGGCCGGGATGGGCTGAGTAACTGTTTGAAAATGTATAAGTATGGATGATTTTCCTTTGTTCAGTGGAGAGGCATCTGGACAGCCCAGTGACCTGCGCCCCGCTGGCGTAACTAAATAAACTGTTTGACATTGGAGCAGACCTGAGTGTCGAGTGATTCTTCTAGGTTCATTCCCGCTAACACAGGTCAATTAACAATTCATCATATTGCCAAACAGAATACTTTTTCATTTTCTCATGTACTGTGTGTGGGACCTTGCTGTTGGCAAATTGGCTGCCAGGTTTGCCTATCTAAGAGTAAGCACTGCACTGCACTTCAAAAAATAATCCATTTGCTGCCATACACTTTGGGATATCCTGAGAGTTTCATAAGGCACTATATAAATATAAGTTCTTTCTTTATCCTTATCAGAATTTCACAATTAAATATAATTGAGAATATCTTGTTGCAACTTCTTGAGTATTTAAATAGAATTGGTCCACTCTGAAATGTTTTGTGTTTTATTACTCTGTATTAGTTTTAATTTTAGGCATGCTGCCTAAGGAGCCATGGAAAGCAGCTAGAGAAGGGTTAATAAGGTTTTTGCAGGAGGTAAAGCTTCAGGTTATGAGGATAGGCAGCTCAGTGTCTTTAATTGCCAGCCTGTTCAGTCTCTCGAGAGATCGATTGCTGGGAGTCTTTTTTAATTAAGTCCAATTTGTTAAGCACGGATGGTAGAGAGTAGGAAAAAAAAATCAGACTGGTCATTAATCTTCAGAATTAACACAGTAACACATATCATGAAGGGATTTCCTTACTTTTTATTTTTGCACCACAGATGAGGTTGTGCTTCTTAACAAGTTATCCTGTTGGCAGCTTGCTGTTTACAATGGTTCATGAGTTTTCGTTAAGCTTTTTATATGTAAATAAATCATATATGATGTAACCAGCCACCATATGTTTGAGGAATGTATACAGATTACCTATTTAGTCAACAATGATTACTTTTGCAAATAGCGTCCTTTATCTGCCATTCTGAATCCATACAGAATTTTTTTTAACTAGACGACTCTCCTCCGCAACAAAGTCTGGTAATTAATCTTGTAATATATGACGCCCTGATATCCTGTCAGTCCTTTGGTCCTGCTTTCATAGATATATTCATGTTAGGGATGATTAGCATTGTTCTATGTCAGCATACTGTTAATGCTAATGTTCCTTCAGTGTCCAATAACAACACTAAGGAGATGCAAATATAATGCAAATACTTTTACAAACCAGCAATATTACAATTTTTTTTATTATTTGATGCATCGACAATGTATGAACGGTTTCTATATATTGAAAATGTTGTCTGTTATTCAAAAATTATCTTGAAATGTATTGACTTTAAGTGATATTAAAACTTGAAGCAAGTGCAATTTATAGCACAGTAGGCATAAATCGTAGAATCATAGAAGGCTCAGTAATATTAGAATTTGCAACATTGTTCACAGTGATTGATCTGCCTTTAATAATTGATCTAGTTGGTCCTTTTTTTATTCATTTCGAGAAATAGCAACAACATCAATTTAATTTTATATAGATTGGTTAAATAAAAGGATGTCTTGGAGTCTTTACAACAGACAATAATGGACATTGAGCAAGGAGTCAAGGAATTTGTATGTCTGGGGGGGGTGTTAATGAAGAGACTAAAGGCACAGTTGAAGAGTTTTATTTTTAAGACTCTTTAAAGGCAGAGGCGGCATTGGCAAAGATGAAGTGGTTTGGAAGATTGTTTCCCTGACCTCTGGAACTGAGTGAAATATTTGCTTCTGATAATGGAGTGGAGGGAGTGATTATTAAACAGTAGTGTGCAGTCAGAGGGACAGAGGACATATGATTGAAACAATAGTCCTAGATTTAGTGGGGTATGATTGTGGAAGTATTTGAAAATGAGGATCTTGAAGTCAGTTCACTGGCGAATAGGAAGGTAGTAGAATTGAGTGAGGACAGGGCTGATGGGTGGGCGAGACTTTGTGTGAGAGATTTTATTGCATAACAAGATTCTAGATTAGTTGAATCTTAAGTAGAATGGGAGCCAGCATGGAGCATTTAAGGAATTTAGCTCTGAGTTGAAGAGGGTGTGGAGGAAGTGTTCAGCAGGGCTGCGTAAGTGTATAATGTCAATGTCTGCAGTGGAAGAAGGTATCTTGGCAACAGGCCACATAAAAGGTAAGAGACTCAGGTTAACTTCAAGGTTGTATGTGACCTGAGTATTCAGTCAAAGAGGTTGATGGATTCACCACCAGAGACATACCGGTGTTGGCAAAAGCTGAATTTTGACAAAAAGCTGTCAGAAGTTCAAAGAAAAAAAAAGATTTGCATTTATAAAGCATATTTCAGGACCTCAGGACATACCAAAGCACTTTACAGCTAATGAGGTACTTTTGTCGTGTAATCACTATTGTAATGTAGCAGCCAATTTGCACACAGCAAGCTCCCATAAACAGGAAAGTAACAATGGCCAGCTAATCTGTTTTTGTAAAGTTGATTGAGGGATAAATATGAGTCAGGACACCGGGGACCTGCTCTTCTTCAAAAGGGTGCCATGTGATCTTTTATGTCCACCTGAGACAACAGACAGGGCCTTGGTTTAACATCTCATCTAAATGACAGCACAGCACTCCCTAAGTCTAGATTTTTTGTGCTTAAGATCTAGGAATAGGAATTGAGCCCACAACTTGCTGATTTATAGGCAAGAGTGCTGCTAACTGAGCCATAGCTGATACCTCAGACTTAACTATTTCTTGATGTCACAAAGGCATCCAGAAAGTAGAGCAATAGTCTTTGAACATATGAACATACGAATTAGGAGCAGGAGTAGGCCACTCAGCCCCTCGAGCCTACTCCGCCATTCAATAAGATCATGGCAGATCTGATTGTAACTTCATATCCACATTCCCACCTACCCCAATAACCTTTCACCTATCAAGAATCTATCTACCTCTGCCTTACAAATATTCAAAGACTCTGCTTCCACTGCCATTTGAGGAAGAGAATTCCAAAGACTCACAACCCTCTGAGAGAAAGAACTTCTGCTCATCTCTTTCTTAAATGGGTGACCCCTTATTTTTAAACAGTTAACCCTAGTGCTAGATTTGCCCACAAGGGGAAACATCCTTTCCCCATCCACTCTGTCAAAACCTCTCAGGATCTTATATGTTTCAATCAAGTCGCTTCTTACTCTTCTAACCTCCAGCAGATACAAGCCTAGTCTGTCCAGCCTTTATTCAGAATACAACCCGCCCATTCCAGGTATTAGTCTAGTAAACCTTCTCCAAACTGCTTCCAAAGCATTTACATCCTTCCTTAAATAAGGAGATCAATACTGTACACAGTACTCCAGCTGTGGTCTCGCCAGTACCCTGTATAACTGAAGCATAACCTCCCTACTTTGTATTTAATTCCCCTCACAATAAATGCTAACATTCTATTCGCTTCCCTAATTACTTGCTGTACCTGCATACTAATCTTTTGTGATTCATGCACTAGGACACCCAGATCCCTCTGCATCTCAGAGCTCTGCAACCTCTCACCATTTAGATAATATGCTTTTTTTTATTCTTCCTGCCAAAATGGACAATTTCACATTTTCCCTCATTATACTCCATTTGCCAGATCTTTACCCGCTCTCTTATCTTCTCTATATCTCTTTGTAGCCTCCTTATGTCCTTTTCACAACTTACTTTCCTATCTATCTTTGTGTCATCAGCAAATTTAGACCATATCTTCGGTCCCTTCATCTAAGTCATTTATATAAATTGTAAAACATTGAGGCCCCAGCACTGATCCCTGTGGCACACCACTCATTCCATTGTGCCAACCAGAAAATGGCCCATTTATGCCTACTCTCTGTTTCCTGTTAGCTAGCCAATCCTCTATCCAAGACAAAATGTTATCCCCTACATGAGCTTTTATTTTCTGCAATAACCTTTGATGTGGCACCTTATCAAATGCCTTCTGGAAATCTAAGTACAATACATCCACTGGTTCCCCTTTATCCACAGCAAATGTTATTTCTTCAAAGAACTCCACTAAATTCATTAAGCATGATTTCCTTTTCACAAAACTATGTTGATGCTGCCTGATAACCGTAACTTATTCTAAATGCCCTGTTATAACGTCTTTAATAATAACTTCTAACATTTTCCCTAAGACAGATGTTAAGCTAACTGGCCTGTAGTTTCCTGCTTCCTGTCACCCTCCCTTTTTGAATAAAGGAGTTACATTCGCTATTTTCCAATCTAATGGAACCTTCCCCAAATCTAAGGAATTTTGGAAAATTAAAATCAACGCATCAACTATCTCACTGGCCACTTCTTTTAAGACCCTAGGATGAAGTCCATCAGGACCCGGGAACTTGTCAGCCCGCAGCTCCAACAATTTGCTCAGTACCACTTCCCTGGTGATTGTAGTTTTCTTGAGTTCCTCCCTCCCTTCCATTTCCAGATTTACAGCTATTTCTGGGATGTGACTTGTATCCTCAATGGTGAATACCGATCCAAAATACCTGTTCAATTCATCTACATCTCCTTATTTTTCCTTATGAATTCTCCAAATTCACTTTCTATGGGACCAACTCTCACTTTGTTAACCCTTTTCTTTTTTAAATATCTATAGAAACTCTCACTATCTGTTTTTATAATTCTAGCTAGCTTTTTCTCGTACTCTAAGTTGTCTCTGCTTATTAAACTTTTAGTTGTTCTTTGCTGCTTTTTATATTCTGTCCAATCTTCTGCCCTGCCACCCATCTATGTGCAATTATATGCTTTTTCTTTAAGTTTGATACTATCTTTAACTTTTTGAGTTAACCACAGATGGTGGGTCCTCCCCTTGGAATTTTTCTTTATTTTTGAAATGTATCTATTCTGTGTATTCTGAAATATCCCCTTAAATGTCTGCCAGTGCATTTCTACTGACCTATCCCTTAACCTACTTTGCCAGTTCACATTTGCTAGCTCTGCTTTCATGCCCTCATAATTGCTGTTATTTAAGTTTAAAATACTAGTCTTAGACTCACTCTTTGCTCCCTCGAATTGAATGTAAAATTCAATCATATTATGATCTCTGGTCCCTAGGGGAGCCTTCACTATGAGGTCATTAATTCATCCTATCTCGTTGCACAGTACCAGGTCTAATATAACCTGCTCTCTGGTTGGCTCCAGAACATGCTATTGTAAGAAACTATCTCAAAAACATTCTATGAACTCCTCATCTAGGCTACCTTTGCTCATCTGATTTTTCTGATCTATACGTAGATTAAAATCCCCCATGATTATCACCGCACCTTTCTGACAAGCTCCCATTATTTCTTCCTTTTTACCCCATCCTACCATGTGATTACTGTTAGGGGACCTGTACACAACTCCCACAAGTGACTTCTTGCCTTTCTCATTTCTTATCTCGACCCAAACCACTTCTACATCTGGTTTCCTGAACTTAGGTCATTCCTCTCTATTGTGCTAAATACCATCATTAATTAACACAGCCACCTCTCCACTTTTTCTTAGCTTCCTGTCCTTCCTAAATGTCATGTACCCTTCAATATTCAGGTCCCAATCTATGTCATCCTGCCACCATGTCTCTGTAATGGCTATCAGATCATACTTATTTATTTCTAATTGTGCCATCAGTTCATCTGTTTTGTTTCGAATGCTACGCGCATTCAGATACAGAGCCTTTAGTTTTGTCCTTTTATTATTTTTGTAACCTCCAGCCTTATCTGCTGATTTACTCTTAGATTTGTACTCACTGTCCCTTCATGTCACAATTTGTTTATCTTTTCGCTCTTGCCTTGTCGCTACTCTTTGATTTACCACATCTTCCCAAATTTGATCCCTTTCCCCCACTATTTAGTTTAAAACCCTCTCTACTTCCCTAGTTATGCAGCTCACTAGAACACTGGTCCCAACACGGTTCAGGTGTAGACTGTCCCAACAGTACAGCCCCCACTTTCCCCAGTCCTGGTGACATGAACCAGAACCCATTTCCACCAACCAGTCTTTGAGCCACGCATTCATTTCTCTAATCTTATTTGCCTTATGCCAATTTTCACGTGGCTCAGGTAGTACTCCAGAGATTATTGCCTTTGAGGTTCTGCTTCATAATTTGGTGCCTAGTTCCTCATACTGATTATGCAGAACCTCTTTCCTTGTCCTACCTATGTTGTTAGTAGCTACATGGACCACAATGACTGGATCCTCGCCCTCCCACAGTAAGTTTCTCTCCAGCCCTGAGCAGATGTCCCAAGCCCTGGCACCGGCAGGCAACACAGCCTTCTGGACTCTCTCTCTTTTTTGCAGAGAACAGTGTCAATCCCCCTCACTATACTGTTCCCTACTACCACTACTTTCCTTTATGCTCCCTCCACTTGAATGGCTTCCTGTACCATGGTGCCATGGTCAGCCTGGTTATCCACACTACAGCACTCGTTCTTGTCCATACAAGCTGCAAGAACCTCAAACTTGTTGCTCAATTGCAAGGTCTGAGACTCTTCCACTCTCACCATCTTGATCCTAAGAGTTGAGTTGGTAGTGGAGATGCAAAATTGGGTGTCATCATTATTCTTAATGATGGATATTGCCTAGAAATTGCATGCATATGGTGAACAAAAGAAGCTAAGAATGGAGTACTGGAGCAGAGGTGACCTTGTGACCTTGTGCCACTCGAGCAGATGTAGTGACTGCACTGGAACAGGTAGGGGAGGAACAACAAAGGAGCAGTTCCAAAAAAGAAAAGGTGATAGATGACAATAGGGTGGTCAACAATGTAAAAGCAGAGAGGTTGTGGAGGACAAGGAGAAGCAGAAAACTATGATTGCAGTCACACGGGACTTTACAAAGAACAAGTGTGAGTTGTCTGGAAATCAGACTTAAGGACTTTGAGCAGGGAGCAGTGGAAGAGTTGAGAACCTCGAAAGGTTCCTAACTACCTAGTTAACCTAGAAACTTAGTTAGGTGAACAACATACTCAAATCTTCACTACAGAGTGGTGGTTGGCAAGATTATTGGGGTTGTGAGTGGGCTTTATATGGAAAGGGTGATGATAGCGTTTTTAAAAAGAGGGAACAATGCCATATGAAAGAGAAAGTTTGAAAATGCCAGTGAAAATGGGACTCATAAGGAGATGACTTGTAATAAGAAACTTGGATGGAACAAAAAAGTACAGAGTGGGAAGAGGTGGAGCTGGATTCAGAGGGACATTAGGAGGTGCAGAGACAGCTAGAAAAGAAGATGGAGGAGCCAGTGATGCCTTTATGATTTTGGAATAAAGGATTCAAGTCCGCATCAGCTCTTTCAAAGAGCAATGATACAAAAGATAATCTCAGCAAGACAATGGAAACATGTTAAAAGAACATGTCACTATGTTTTTTTTAATCAGAACTGATGAAAAATTGTTTTTACTGTATCATATTGACACTTAATATGAACCCTTACCTAATTATCCTACTAATAAGAACAGTGGTGCAGTGGTTAGCACCGTAGCCTCACAGCTCCAGCAACCCAGTTCAGTTCTGGGTACTGTCTGTGCGGAGTTCTCCCTGTGACTGTGTGGGTTTCTGCTGGGTGCTCCGGTTTCCTCCCACAGCCAAAAGCTTGCAACTTGATAGGTAAATTGGCCATTGTAAATTGCCCCTAGTGTAGGTAGGTGGTAGGAGAATGGTAGGGATGTGGTAAGGAATATGGGATTAATGTAGGATTAGTATAAATGGGTGGTTGTTAGTCGGCACAGACTCGGTGGCATGAAGGGACTGTTTCAGTGCTGTATCTCTAAATAAATAATATCCTGAAATTAAATATCTAATTATAGAAATATGAATATTCCTATCACACCTTTTTGAGGGCATGGATTTATTCTTCACATGCAGAGTGTTAATCAATAATAATGCAATTCAGCTTTCAGTAGTTTATGGAAAGCCACAGGTGTGAGAGTTATTTTGACCATGCCATGAATGTTTACTCTCTATAGAGCACAGGTCTCCAATGTGTATTCTATTTATATAGTATCGACACACCGTTTAAAGTACGTTTAAGCGTCCCTGCAGAGATAAGGATACTTAAACTGGGACTGGAGTCTCAGCGACTAGCTACACAAACTCTTGGCAACAATCTGTAGAGCTGGCACAACCCACAGGTCCTGAGGGATATGGCAACTGTTAGCTTATAGAAGCAGAAGGGAAACTGCACCAACTATCAGGGATTTTTGCAACTTTTGTCATTGGGTTGTAAATGTCATCATTCTTCTTAGAGGCACAATCTGGCTTCATAGCAAATTGCAGCATCATTGGCATAGCTTTATTGCTCATCAGATATATGAGAGCTGCTTGAAACAGCATAAGGAGCACAACATGATTTTTTTTTTATTCATCCATGGGATGTCAGCATCACTGTCAAGGCCAGCGTTTATTGCCCATCCCTAATTGTCCTTGAGAAGTTGGTGGTGAGCAGCTGACATGAGCCACTGCAGTTCAGTGCTGTTAGGGGAATAGTTCCAGATCTTGACCCAGTGACAGTGAAGGAACAGTGATATATTTCCAAGTCAGGACTTGGAGGGGAACTTACAGGTGGTGATGTTCCCATGCAACTGATGCTCTTGTCCTCCTAGGTGGTCAAGGTCATGAGCTCGGAAGGTGCTGTCTAAGGAGGCTTGGTGCGTTGCTGCTGTGCACCTTGTAGATGGTACACACTGCTGCCACTGTGTGCCAGTGGTGGAGGGAGTGAATGGTGGTGGATAAGGTGCCAATCAAGCAGGCTGCTTTCTCCTGGATGGTGTTGAACTTTTGAGTGTTGTTGGAGCGGGGCTCATCCGGGCAAGTGGAGAGTATTCCATTGCACTCTCGACTTGTGCCTTGTAGATGGAGGACAGACCTTCAGGAGTCAGGAGGTGAGATATTCACCACAGAATTCCCAGGGCTGGATTTTCACAAGCCGTGGACGTCGTGATCGATGGCGGTGGGGGGGTGGGAGGGGTGGTGGATGAGGGGGCCTGAAGATGGCTCCAGATGAGGCCCGCCACAGATCTTGACGCCAGCAGGACCCAGCCCAATCCTCCCAGCAGCAGCGAGGCTCCGTGGCAGACCCCCCCCGCCCCCGTGGCTGGGCAACAATTTAAATATGAAAATCAATAAAATTAATACATTTAAATAGACTTACCTCTAATCTTGAGGGTCCGCTGTGATCTTCAGCGTGGCGGCCGGCACTCTCGCACCTTTAGATCCCCATCTGGGGAAACGCGGCGCCACACTGGTGGGGAGGGGGAGGAGGTAAGTTTATCAGTGCGGTGTAGGGTGGGGGACAGGGTCAGATAAATGTAATGGGTGCAGAGGATGATGGGAAGGGTTGAGCCTTAACCTTTGTGGAGGGAGGTGAAGGGTCAGATGTAAAAGGTAAGTGTTTTGAGGGGAAAAGGGCAAATAATTATTGTAATTGCTTTGAGAAGGTGGGAAAGGGGCATAAAAAATTTATTTATGTAATTTTGGGGATCTTTCTTTAAAATTTAAATATGCCGGCAGGCTGGCTGTACTTTAAAAATGGCGCCAGCCCCTGTGCACAGGCAGCTGATGCCATTGCTGGGGACGGACTGCCCGCCCCTCCGCATGATTGGCGGTGGGGTGGGGGGGGGCACCCCTGCTATTTAAATGAGCCACCGTGCTTAAGATCACGACGGCTCTTTGGCGTGCTGCCTGCACAGGCGGGCTGCCATTTTTTGAGCTCGTTGCCAAGATCGGCAGCGGGCTCTTAAAATACTGTCCCCAGTCTCTAACCTGCTCTTGTAACCACAGTATTTATATGCCTGGTCGAATTAAGTTTCTGGTCAGTGACCCCAGAATGTCGATGGTGGGGAATTCAGTGTTAATGATACCGTTCAATGTCAAGGGGAGGTGGTTAGCTTTACACTAGTTGGAGATGGGTCATCGCCTAGCACTTATGTGACATGAATGTCACTTGCCACCTTTCTGCCGAAGCCTGAATGTTGTCCAGGTCTTATTGCATGTGCGCATGGACCTCTTCAGAATCTGAGGAGTTGCAAATGGAACTGGACACTATGCAATCATCACTGAACATCCCCACTTCTGATTTTATGATGGAGGGAAGGTCATTGATGAAGCAGCTGAAGATGGCTGGGCCTAGGACACTGCCCTGAGGAACTCCTGCAGCATATCCTGGAGCTGAGATGATTGGCCTCCAACAACCAGAACCTTTGTGCTTGGTACGACTGGAACCAGTGGAGAGTTTTCCTCGATTCCCATTGACTTCAATTTTGCAAGGTGTCCTTGATGCCACACTTGATCAAATGGTGCCTTGATGTCAAGGGCAGGTACTCTCATTTCGCTGGAATTCAGCTCTTTTGTCCATGTTTCGACCAAGACTGTAATGGGGTCTGGAGCTAAGTGTTTCTGGCAGAACCCAAACTGAGCATCGGTGAGCAGGTTATTGCTGAGTATATGCCACTTGAGAACACTGTTGACAACACCTTCCATCACTTTGCTGATGATTGAGAGTAGACTGACATGGTGGTAATTGGCCAAATTGGATTTATAAAGTCATAAGAATCAGGAGCTGGAATAGGAAATTCAGCCCCTTGAGGCTGCTTCGCCATTCAATACGATCATGGCTGATCTCATCTTGGCCTCAACTCCACTTTCCAGCCCATTCTCCATAACCCTTCAACCCATTACTAATTAAAAATCTGTTTATCTGCTCCTTAAATTTACTCAATGTCCCGGCATCCACCGCACTCAGGGATAGTGAATTCCACAGACTCACGACCCTTTGAGAGAAGTAATTTCTCCTCATCTCTGTTTTAAATCTGCTACCCCTTATCCTAAAACTCTGACCTCTAGTTCTAGATTTCCCCACAAGAGGAAACATTCTCTCTACGTCTATTTTGTCAATCCCCATAATCATCTTATATACCTCAATTAGATCTCCTCTCATTCTTCTAAACTCTAGAGAGTAAAGGCCTGAAGTTCTCAATCTCTCTTCATAAGCCAAACCCCTCATCCCTGCTTTGTCTTGCTTTTTGTGTACAGGACATGCCTGGACAATTTTCCACTATTCCAGGTGCATGCCAGTGTTATAGCTGTGCTGGAAAAATATGCTTGGGGCATGGCTAGTGCTTGAGCACAAGTCTTTAGTAGAACAACTGGGATGTTGTCAGGGTTCATAGCCTTTGCTGTGCCCAGCGCACTCAGCCATTTCATGAAATCACATGGAATGGATCGAATTGTCTGAAGACTGTCTGTAATGGTGGGCCCTCAGGAGAAGACTGAGATGGATCATCCACTCGGCACGACTGGCTAAAGATGGTTGCAAACGCTTCAGCCTTGAACTTTGAACTCTTGCTGGGTTCCGCCATCATTGAGGATGGAGTTGTTCATGGAGCCTCCTCCTCCCATTAGTTGTTTAAATATCCACCACCATTCAGGACTGCAGAGCTTTGACCTGATCCGCTGGTTGTGGGATCACTTAGCTCTGCCTATTCTATTGCTGCTTCTGCACTTTAACATACATGTAGTCCGTATTGTGGCTTCATCAGGTTGGGACCTCATTCTTAGGTATGCTTGGTGCTGCTCCTGGTATGCTCTTCATTGAACCATGGTTGATACCCCGGCTTGATGGTCATGGTAGAGTAAGGGATATTTCGGACCATGAGGTTACAGATTGTGGTTGAATACAATTCTGCTGCTGCTGATAGCCCACAGGACCTCATGGATGCTGAGTTTTGAGCTTCTATATCTGTTCTGAATCTATCCCATTTAGAACAGCGGTAGTGTCACACCGTCTTTATGGCGGGCAGCCATAAAGACAGGGCTAAATTGTGGCGAGTCGAAGAGACTTAGTAGTTGGCAGGAAAAAAGACAGAGGCGCAAGGGGAGAGCCAACTGTGCAACAGCCCCTACAAACAAATTTCTCTGCAGCACCTGTGGAAGAGCCTGTCACTCCAGAATTGGCCTTTATAGCCACTCCAGGCGCTGCTTCACAAACCACTGACCACCTCCAGGCGCGTATCCATTGTCTCTCGAGATAAGGAGGCCCAAAGAAAGAGTGTCACAAAACATGATGCAAAGTGTTCTCAGTGTGAAGGTGGGACTTTGGCCCCACAAGGACGGTGCACTGGTCACTCCTACCGATACTGTCATGGAGAGATGCATCTGCGACAGATAGGTTGTTGAGGACAAGGTCAAGTCGATTTTTCCCCTTGTGTTTGTTCCCTTACCACCTGCCTTCAGGACTTGACCAGCTCAGTCAGTCGTGGTGCTACTGAGCCACTCATGGTGATGGTGTTGAAGTCCCCCAGACAGAATACATTCTGTGCCCTTGCTACCCTTAGTGTTTCTTCCAAATGATGTATAACTGTTACATCAGTTAAGGGGGGGTCTTAGGTTGTAATCAGCAGGGGGTTTCCTTGCCATATTTGACCTGATGCCATGAGATCTCGTGGGGCCCAGAATTAATGTTGAGGATGCCGAGGGTCACTCCCCCCCAACTGTATACCTGTACACCTCTGTGCCTGTGAGGCAGAACATACCAGGCATGGTGATGGAAGAGTCTGGGACATTGTCTTAAAGATATGGTTTGGCGAATATGACCACGCCACACTTGCTTGACATATCTGTTTTACAGCTCTCCCAATTTTTGGAGAACTTTGGAGGGCTGAGTAGGCTGGGTGTGCCTTTGTTGTGTCCAGTGCCTAGTTTTTCTTTTGGAAAGGATCCATAAAACAGTTCTTGTTCAGCAGCAATATCAATGGAGTGAGCTAGCACTGTTTTAATGATGTTTAGATGATGCAATTTAGTAAGTCTGGATTTGCTTTGTGTTAAGTGGCCTGATAAAGTATGAAAGGTGTTTTGAGGTCTGTCTCGTAATATCATCCTTGTTCTAAGTTATTCCTTAGTACAATTGTACTTGGGTTGTAACATTACATTCATAGCATACAGTGCAGGGGGTTTAGAGTCAGCAGGATAGGGGTGGTAGGTGCAAGCAAGTATTCAGTGCCTAGGTTGATACGTCTGGTTTTATTCTTATTCAAGTTTGTCATAATGGTTTGATACAATTGAGTGACTTGCTCACCATTGCACAGGACAGTTAAGAGTCAACAACACTGCTGTGGTCTGGAGTCAATTATAGGCCAGACCTGTTAAGGACAGCAGATTTCCTTCTCTAAAGGTCATTAGTGAACCAGATGGGGTTTTAACTACAATCCAGTGGTTTCATGGTTACCACTACTGATACTAGCTTTTTATTCCAGATTTGTTTATATAACTGTCATAGTGGAAATTGAACTCATGTCTCAATTGTCTCAATGACCAATTGCCCAGGCCTTTAGATTACGAGTCCAGTTCCATAACCATAATGCTACCACACCTTCCTGGTCTGCATGTGTGTTGTGACGGTGCACCCTCAGAGTGTGCGATTTCCTCTGAGGAGTCCTCTTCATCCTCCTGGACCACCTCCTGTAGGATGCTTGATGGCCCTGTGGGAGATTGAAAGCATGAATTAAAACTGTCACATTAAGAATGTTTTAATGAACATTATGCACTGGCTACTGACATCGTCAACATGAGTGAGTGTTGTATGCCATGCGGCTGCCTGATATTTAGCTCTGTCACCAAGTAACTGGAAAGTGAGGCACACTGAGACTTCACTTATCTCCAATGCCTCCTCCACTGCAGCATTAAGATGAGGGTGAGTGTCAGTGGTGGATGAACAGATAGGGAGGGATGTGAGGGGGTACATATACAGAGAAGGATGGGTGCACCTGCAGGTACGTTGTTGTGAGGAGAGATAAGCAAAAGTAGGCTTGGGAAGGCACAGTTAGGGTGTTGGCATGATGCGCCCAGAAGGATGAACATGTATTGTACTCGCCTTTCCTGCCCTAGTTAGGTAATTAAACCACTTCCGGCACTGTGTCCAGGAGCATAGCTCCACATTCCCCAAGCACGCCTTCGTTCTCTGTGGCAGGCTTCTTCCTCCCAACAGCAGGGAAGAATATCTTCCTGCAGACCTTTACAAACCACACCATCAGGTCTGTGGAGGCATCTGTGAACTGAGGCACAGCCTTGCCATGTTGGGACTGCGTAACGCCAGTTGCCTCTTCTGCTCCCCCTACCTCCACAATACATCAACTATTATCTTTACAATATCCCTTTAAATAATTCAGTTGAAATTGACTTGTCATCATGCCCACTTATGCTCATTGGCCAGGAAACCCAAAGGCAGATACAAATGGGTTAACAATCTACTGACAGATGTACTGCATTTACTCCTCCGTTCCTTGCATGTTACTGGAACCCCACTCGCTCCCAACACTTTGTCACATTAAAATTCCACAACTGGATATGGAACATAGCCTAAAAATTAGAACCAGGACTTTTAGAAGTGGTTTGGAAACACTTCGACATGCTGAGTCAATTATTAATTTTCAATCTGAGATTGATAAATTTCTGTTAAACAAAAGTATTAAGGGATATGGCAAAGGCAGGCAAATGAAGTTAGGTCACAGATCAGCCATGATCTCAATGAATGACGGAACAGGCTCAAGAGATTAAAAGGCCTACTCCTGTTCTTATGTTACTGTATTATACCATTAAAAAATATTTGAATATTTAAACAAATTCTGGCTCTTAATAATGGAGAGAACTCAGCTTAGAACTTGCTTAATACAAAATGTTAAGAATTCATCAGTGATTGTTCCATAGTAATCATTAGATTCTCACAGGAAGTGGAAAAGTAGCCAGAACTGATAAAACTAATTACAGTCAGCAATAGATATTGGGACTGGTTCAGTTGTAAAGTAGGAGTTTATTACTCCAGTCGCGTTTTGAAATTAAAAAAAATTCCTACACAGCATTTTAAAAAAAATTGGTGATGATACAGTGCCAATGTTTCAGCATGTTGTGATAAGGAGTAGGAAGCTACAGGTTTCAGTCTGCTGTTTTCCCTGTGCTAATTTTCTGCTCTCAAGTTATGTCACTTATGAAGGTATTTATCATGTGGCAGGAGAGGTAGAGTCACCAAAGCTGCTGTGTGTGGAGAAAAATTGCGTAAGGCCTAAAAACAGTTGCGGGAATTGCGATATGCGATTCACCCGCAACCGTTTGAATCAATGCAGGCAGCCAGCTAACTTTGAGCCAGGACTAAGTGTGCTGTTGAGTGGCTGCATGGCTGAGGAAGGGGCAGAAAATCAGCAGAGGCTAGCATGAGTTCAAGTCAGCCTGCTCTACTTGAATCCAGCCTATACCTCTTAAAGCCAAGGTGCATTTTAGCTGGAGCAGGTACTAGAATTCATTGCAAAAGTGATTTTAACTTGGCAAAGGTACAGCTATGGCATAACATGGCAGAGTGCAGACTCCAAAGTTTCCAGTATTGGAAGCCTTGGTACAGGAAGTGGACAAGAAGAGAGACTAGGAGATCCTCCAGACAAACTCTGAGAAGGCAATGGGAGCAGATAGCTGTGCAGGTCACTGTCAGCAGTGTAGCCCCGAAGACCTGGATGCAGTGCTGAAAGTTCAATGTCCTCACACAAGTGGTCAAAGTCAGTGAATACATCTTCAATGCCACATTCCCAACTGCACCCCTAAACTTACATACAGCTCAATGCATCACACCCCCATCACTCACCACCTCCATCAATCACAACTCATCCCTAACATTCATAGCTTCACCTCACCATCACACTTAGCACTGCTGCAAGCCTCACACTCACATCTCGCAGCTTGCACACACCATGACAGCTACTTCACTCAGACACATTGCACCACATTCAGGGACATGCTTCCCTTTCTTTTTCAGGACAAGGTGACGCACAACCAAAGTCAGCAGGAGCTAACCTGCAGTCAACAGCCATGGCTGCATATCCTTATCCCATGGAGGAGACATGCTCGCCATCATTGATGCGGCCGTGACTGAGGCCATGGTCAGCAGTGGGGCAGAAATCATTGAAGATGAATGTATCTAATCTTCCTTCTCTCACATCCACTTCATTGCACAATCTCTTTTTTTTAATTCATTCATGGGATGTGGGCATTGCTGGCTAGTCCAGCATTTATTGCCCATCCCTAATTGCCCTTGAGAAGGTGGTGGTGAGCTGTCTTCTTGAACCGCTGCAGTCTATTTGAGGTAGGGACACCCACAGTGCTGTTAAGAAGGGAGTTCCAGGATTTTGACCCAGGGACAGTGAAGGACCAGCGATATAGTTACAAGTCAGGATGGTGTGTGACTTGGAGGGGAACTTGCAGGTGGTGGTGTTCCCATGCATTTGCTGCCCTTGTCCTTCTAGTTGGTGGAGGTCACGGGTTTGGAAGGTGCTGTCTAAGGAGCCTTGGTGCGTTGCTGCAGTGCATCTTGTAGATGGTACACACTGCTGCCACTGTGTGTCAGTGGTGGAGGGAGTGAATCGTGGTAGATGGGGTGCCAATCAAGCGGGCTGCTTTATTTTATTTTTATTTTTTATTTCATTTTATTTAGAGATACAGCACTGAAACAAGCCCTTTGGCCCACCGAGTCTGTGCCGACCAACAATCACCCATTTTATACTAATCCTACATTAATCCCATATTCCCTACCACATCCCCACCATTCTCCTGCTACCTACCTACACTCGGGGCAATTTACAATGGCCAATTTACCTATCAATCTGCAAGTCTTTGATTGTGGGAGGAAACCAGAGCACCCGGCGTAAACCCACACGGTCACAGGGAGAACTTGCAAACTCCGCACAGGCAGTACCCAGAACTGAACCTGAGTCGCTGGAGCTATGAGGCTGCGGTGCTATTCTGGATGGTGTTGAAATTCTTGAGTGTTGTTGGAGCTGCACCCATCCAGGCAAGTGGAGAGTATTCCATCACACTCCTGACTTGTGCCTTGCAGATGATAGACCGGCTTTGGGGAGTGAAGAGATGAGTTACTTGCCATAGGATTCCTAGCCTCTGACCTGCTCTTGTAGTCACGGTATTTATATGGCTACTCCAGTTCAGTTTCTGGTCCATTGTAGCCCCCAGGATGTTGATAGTGGGGGATTCAGCGATGGTAATGCCATTGAATGTCAAGGGGAGATGGTTAGATTCTCTCTTGTTGGAGATGGTCATTGCCTGGCACTTGTGTGGCGTGAATGTTACTTGCCACTTATCAGCCCAAGCCTGGATATTGTCCAGGTCTTGCTGCATTTCTACACGGACTGCTTCAGTATGTGAGGAGTTGCGAATGGTGCTGAACATTGTGCAATCATCAGCGAACATCCCCACTTCTGACCTTATGATTGAAGGAAGGCTTCTGATTCCCAAGCAGGACATGGTGTAAGCATGAACCTCTGCTTTTCCCCACTTCCTTCACCACAACCTTGTCCCTGTGCCTTTCCCTTTCATATGTTCAAGAACAGCAATCTGGCCGGGTAGTGGTGCAGGAGAGTGAAATCCAAGAGGAAGAATAGACTGATGATGATGACACACCATCACTCAATCTGATACTTGCAGCCACCAGCTCAGGTACTGATATTGTACATACTTTAGAGGATAGCATAGTGTTGTGCTATTGATTTCTCAGCACAAATGTACCAAAACATCTGAGGCTGAATGGTAAGTTGAATAAAAGGCTTCTTTATTACAGAATGGCAGACTTACAGGAGAGCTCCAAGATATATGTGCTGACTGTTGACTAACACTGCTCCAACTGCTATATCACGTCACTTCATGTGATGATGTATATTGAGCTATTTACATATTCAACAATATGTTAACTAATGCTCAAGCAGTTAAAGCAATATGATAACATCCCCCTTTCCTGAAATGGAAATGTCATAAATTACAAGCTATGTACATAATGAAATAGGATAGTTGTGAAAAATATTCATATATGAAATAAGAGCAAAGTACTGCAGATGCTGGAACTCTGAAATGAGAATGGAAAGTGCTGGAAATGCTCAGCAGGTCTGGCAGCATTTGTGGAGAGAGAAACAGAGTTAACGTTTCAGGTCTGTGACCCTTCGTCAGAACTGGCAAAGGTTAGAAATGTAACAATCTTTGTGCAAGTGAAAGGGGGAAGAAGAACAAGAAGGAAGGACTGTGATAGGATGGAGGGAGGAGAGATTAAATGACAAAGATGCCATGGAACAGAAAGCAAATGGATTGCTAAATAGTTGTAGTGAAAGACAAAGCATGAGTCTAGAGAGAGTGCACTTGGTTAAAAAATAATTTAAAAAAGAGAATAAATATATTATCTCTCCTCCCGCTGTCCTATCACAGTCCTTCCTTCTTGTTCTTCTTCCCCCTTTCACTGCTCAAAGACTGTTACATTTCTAACTTTTGCCAGTTCTGCTAAAGGGTCACAAACCTGAAACGTTAACTCTGTTTCTCTCTACACAGATGCTGCCAGACCTGCTGAGTATTTCCGGCACTTTCTGTTCTCATTTCAATATTCATACATGTATTGACTCTCGTGTTTATTAATCAATCGATTAATTAATCTTTGAAATGTACAGGTAGTCTGCTGACTGGACCTGATCTTGTAACTAACACTTTGCTGAGATCTGGAATTGTCAATTCTTTTTCTCTTGACTTATAGGTTTGGACTGATAATCATCTTGTACTTGATTGTTGTATGTGTCATTTTTCTTAGTTATATTCTTAGGACTTGAATATGAATGTGTTCTGGATACTGCAGGAGTGTCAGGCATGGTATTGTTAGATAACTCTCTCAGCTGGCATCTATTCCTCAACGTGGCTCCATTTGGGGTGGTTACTTCGTATGACTGTAGCTCATTACAGATCTTTGACACTTCCGCAGGGAACTATGTCTTCTCTTGTGAGATGGATCACTCAGACCTTTTGTCCGATCTGTAGAGGAGGTAACTCCATGCCTGTACGCTTGTCATGTGAGATTTTTATTTTCTCCTGTCCTGCCAACAGTTTGGCTTGGATTCTTCTTCTTTGGCCTCCTTATCTCGAGAGACAATGGATAAGCGCCTGGAGGTGGTCAGTGGTTTGTGAAGCAGCGCCTGGAGTGGCTATAAAGGCCAATTCTAGAGTGACAGGCTCTTCCACAGGTGCTGCAGAGAAATTTGTTTGTCGGGGCTGTTGCACAGTTGGCTCTCCCCTTGCGCCTCTGTCTTTTTTCCTGCCAACTACTAAGTCTCTTCGACTCGCCACATTTTAGCCCCGTCTTTATGGCTGCCCGCCAGCTCTGGCGAACGCTGGCAACTGACTCCCACGACTTGTGATCAATGTATGGCTTGGATTAACGATGATCTTACCAAGTAATGACTCGAAAAAATTGTTTTAACTTGCCTTCCGAACATGATCCCTGCTGGGGATGGTAGCCCTGTATCTAGGCATGTTACCCGTAAGTGCAACATTGCTATCTGGAGGTCTTGATTAGTTTCTCTGCATTTAAGGATTAATGACTTTACTTTATGCGTCATCCTTCCGCCAGGCTATTTGAGCTAGGATAATGCGGGGATGATGCAACATGATTTACAGCCCACTTTGTGCACGTCTTGAAATGGCTTACTGGTGTACTGTGGACCCTTAACTAATACTATTGCCTTCGGGAAACGAAGAGACTAAAAATAGTGCTCATCGTGTTTGCTACTGATGCACTTGATGTATTTCCCAATTGGCGAATGATTGGAAATTTGGAGAATTAATCGGTGATGAGTAGCAAGTTGTACAGAACTTTTAGTTAGGCCACACTTAGAATATTGTGTGCAATTCTGGTCGCCACACTACCAGAAGGACGTGGAGGCTTTGGAGAGGGTACAGAAGAGGTTTACCAGGATGTTGCCTGGTCTGGAGGGCATTAGCTATGAGGAGAGGTTGGATCAACTGGGATTGTTTTCACTGGAACGACGGAGGTGGAGGGGCGACATGATAGAGGTTTACAAAGTTATGAGCGGCATGGACAGAGTGGATAGTCAGAAGCTTTTTCCCAGGGTGGAAGAGTCAGTTACTAGGGGACATAGGTTTAAGGTGTGAGGGGCAAAGTTTAGAGGGGATGTGCGAGGCAAGTTCTTTACACAGAGGGTGGTGAGTGCCTGGAACTTGCTGCCGAGGTAGGTGGTGGAAGCAGGTACGATAGCGATGTTTAAGAGGCATCTTGACAAATACATGAATAGGATGGGAATAGAGGTATATGGACCCCGGAAGTGCAGAAGGTTTTAGTTTAGGCAGGCATCAAGATCGGCGCAGGCTTGGAGGGCTGAATGGCCTGTTCCTGTGCTGTACTGTTCTTTGTACTTTGTTCTTTCGTTATCACTTTTGATGGTAAATAGGTCTGTGGCTATCCTTGACCATGGATGTGATGGAACATTAAGAGGATGAAGTGGCTATCCATATTGGCTTGGTTGATGCTCTTGACATGCATCGTACATCCTCACTGCTTTCCACGTCTCCGACGCATCTGCTCCGATGATGCTACCTTCCATGACAGCGCTTCTGATATATCTTCCTTTTTCCTCAACCGAGGATTCCCCCCCACTGTGGTTGACAGGGCCCTCAACCGTGTCCGGCCCATTTCCCGCACCTCTACCCTCACCCCTTCCCCTCCTTCCCAGAACCGCAACAGGGTTCCCCTTGTCCTCACTTTCCACCCCATTAGCCTCCATATCCAAAGGATCATCCTCCGCCATTTCCACCACCTCCAGCGTGATGCCACTACCAAACACATTTTCTCCTCCCTTCCCCTGTCAGCATTCCGAAGGGATTGTTCCCTCCGTATCGCCCTGGTCCACTCCTCCATTACCTCCACCACCTCGTCCCCTTCCCATGGCACCTTCCCCTGCAATCGCATGTGGTGCAATACCTGCCCATTTACCTCCTCTCTCCTCACTATCCCAGGCCCCAAGCACTCCTTTCAGGTGAAGCAGCGATTTGCTTGTACTTCTTTCAATGTAGTATACTGTATTTGCTGCTCACAATATGGTCTCCTCTACATTGGGGAGACCAAACGCAGACTTGGTGACCGCTTTGCGGAACACCTCCGCTCAGTCCGCAAGCAGGACCCCGAGCTTCCGGTTGCATGCCATTTCAACACTCCGCCCTGCTCTCATGCTCACATCTCTGTCCTGGGATTGCTGCAGTGTTCCAGTGAACATCAACGCAAGCTCGAGGAACAGCATCTCATTTACCGATTAGACACACTACAGCCTGCCGGACTGAACACTGAGTTCAATAATTTCAGAGCATGATGGGCCCCCCATTTTACTTTTATTTTTAGTTATTTTTTTCTTTTTCCTTTTTTTATATATTTTTGTGTGTTTTATTTTATTTCATCTTAGTTTGTTCAGTTTGCTTAACCACTGTTTTTTTTTCATGTTTGTACCTGCGGCTGTTCAATTTACAGTCCGTTAACACCTTATCTGTACTAATGCTTTGTCTTTCAACATACCATTAACATATTGTTTGCCTTTGCTCCAAGACCTTCTGGTCAGCTATTCTGTGACCTTGTCCTATCTACACCTTCTCCTTTGTTATCTCTTGCCCCACCCCCACTTTACTTGCTTTTAACCTTTTACGTTTCTAATATTTGCTAGTTCTGAAGAAGGGTAATTGACCTGAAGCGTTAACTTTGCTTCTCTCTGCACAGATGCTGTCAGACCTGCTGAGTATTTCCAGCATTTCTTGTTTATATTTCAGATTTCCAGCATCCACAACATTTTGCTTTTATCTCACTGCTTTCTATATGTCACTATTGATTCCTGGCCAATAAACTGTCCCATCTGCAGGTCATCTGGGCTCTTCAATGCCCATGTGACCATGATGCAATTGTGAAGGATATCGTGATGAAGCATTTTTGAAATCAACACTTATCTTCCTTTAAAAATAACACCACTGAATATTTGTAACTCATCAAGGTATGGCCAAAAGGTTCTGAGGTCTGTGGGAACCTCTTGTACTGTATCAGGCCATCCACTAATAATAAGCTACCATAATGCCTTTAGAACAGGATCTTTGGAAGTCTCTTCTTGGAGCTGTTCACATTTCTTCTGTCCAAATCGCATTAGGTCAATATTGTACACATATCCTAGCTCTACATCAATTTCATCTACTTGGACATCTAGCGGCTTGTCCTCTCATTTCTTTGGGTTAGGTATCTGCTCAATGTGAAAGACATAATCATGAGGTTTCCAAGTTTATATCAAACCTCACAGTCATACCTTTGTACCTGAATTAATAGCCTTTGGAGTCAAGGTGGTGCACAGGTGAGTGGTTTTTAATAAATCATTGCTAACGGCTTGTGATTTGTCTTGATAACAAAGCATTTGCCAAAGAGGTATGTATGAAAGCTTGTAACTGAATACTAGTGTTATTATTTCACATTCTATGTTTGAATAGTTCACCTGAGTGGATGGCAACCTTTTGAAACCAAATGCAATTGGTAATAGACATGCTCTGAGACCCTTTTCCCAAGCATCTACCTCAAGTGTGGTTTCTTCCCTTCAGTTGTCATACTGTAAACATGCTACAGCAGAAAGTGTCTGTTTTAACAAATTGAATGCGCAATGATCATCTTCATATCACAAGAATGCATATCTTGAGAAGCTAACAAAGTGATGATGCTTTCTCAGAAAAATTCGAGATATACATGTTAAAAAATTGAATAAACCCAAACATCTTTGTAAATCTTCCATTTCTTGAGGAGTAGGCTTTGATTGTATATCCTCAACCTTACTGGTCTTATCCCTGCATTATAATAGATTAAGCCAAAAAAGTTGATGTGGCTCACATTAACAGCACATTCACTATTAAAGACAAGATCTTCTCTGCTGGCTGTTTCCATTAAGATGTGAAGATTCTTGTCATGCTCTTCTTTAGTGCTTTCCATGATTACAATGTCATCTGCTATGCAAGATCATCCAGGAAAACTTTCAGTGATGAATCCATGTGCTGTTGGAACAGGCCTTGACTTACTGACAGACCAAATGGAAAGCATAAAACTCAATATCTTCCAAATGGTATTCTGAAAGTTGTTAATTTCTGTGAATATTCAGAAAGGTGGACTGACCAGTATGCATGTTTTGTGTCCAACTTTGAGAAAAACATGGTACTCGTAAATCTTGAATTTAACTCTTCCAAAGTAGGAATTTTGTGAGGACATCATTTGAGTGCTTGGTTTAACCTTCCCAGATCTAGACATACTCTGATGGTACCGTCTTTCTTGATCACAGTGGTTATGGAGCTGCATCAATGTTTTGCTGAACACAGCGAATAATCCCTTGCTGTTCCACCATGTCAAACACAGCTTTTAGCTTGTCCTTTATGTGGCCACTGCACTTCCGTGGCGGATCTATGGAGGGAAGTGCACCATCTTTCAAATGAAGAACAGCATCTTCTTGAAAACTGCCCATGGTTTCAAATATGTCTGGGTACATCTGTTGTAATTTATGAATGGACTCATTGGGGTCACATTTACCTTAGTTGTGCGGCACTGGCACATCATTGATCTCATGAATCATCACATTCTGGAGTTCACTGCATGCTGGTTGTCCTGCTACTGCTAGACCATAGTGTCAACTGCATAGAAGACTTGTGGTGACTATGCAGAATTTCCATATCTGCACTCCAAATTCAATGCTCCCATGCAGCATATTGGTGAACCATTATATGCAGTGATTCTAGCTGTTGTTGGCTGTAGTATAGATTTCCAGTAAATTAAATTCATATCTGAAGTGGCAAAATATTGGTGTTTTCCCCAGTATCAACCTTTAGCTGTAGCTTGTGCTTGCCACTATTGTTCAGGCGTATGATTTCGATTGCAGTGAAGGCTTCCAGTTGTGTAACTGCATCCATGTGGTGTACAACTGTCACCGTGTGAAAGGCTTGTTCACTTTCAGTGCCTTCTTTGCTGTCCAGGTCCTTGCCTACCTCATGGACATGCTTTTATTTAAACTGATATTTGCCAAACTCATTTCTGTTTTTGCTATGAGGCAATGTCTGTTTCTTATTGAGCTCTGGCTTGCTATGGCTTCTGATTGTTGCTTTATTGCCAGAATTTCTGCACAGTCTTGCCCAGTGCCCCTTTAGACCACACACCTTGCAGGTATCCTTGAATGCAGGATAGTTTCTTGGCTGGTGCATCAGACCACACTTGCCACACGCTGTTCCGTGTCAAGGCATCTTGGTTACCTCGCCTACAGATGTTGCTGCTCCAAGCGCTTGTATACACTGCCTGCTTGCAGCTATGGCTTCATACCTCCTACCTTCCTTAAGGAGCCTTTTGGTGTTGTATCCTTTTTCGTTATCCAACAGGTATTTTTGGATTGCTTGTATTGGGGTTGATGCAATAACGTGCTCTATTATCCTCTCGGACAATTCTGCATCTGAAAAACCACAGACTTTCTCTTTTCTCCCAGCATCTCCTGACAAATCGATCAATGTTTTCTTTGGGCTGTCGACTATCACCTCCAGTTGATGGATCCTGAAATTAACCTTAACCTTCTGTTGCTCTTCTAACCTTGTCCAAAGTTTCAGTGTGTCCTTCTGGTCTGCTTCTGACAGTCTAGAAGTGTTGATGCAATGGAGTCCTTAGTTGCTAATCACAATTTTTATTTTAATTGCTTGTTTGCCAAGCTCTGTGACTGCAAGATCCAAAAAGCACAACTCCAAGCGTTGTTCAAAGAGTTGGAAGACGTGGAGGAGATCTTGAAGCTTGCAGTTCATCGGTATATTTTGTGGTCATGGTGCCAAACTTCTTTTGGACAAGAATTCTCTGCTAGAGCTTTCCCCTTTAATTGCTTTCTGTTTATTAAAAAAAGCTTTCCTTGAAGGAAAAAAAATGCAGGTCTGCTATGCCTGCAGCGTTGGATCTCAGCCATGTCCTGAGCTCTGTGGCTACTGCACAGGCATTCAGCCTGTGATCATGGAGACTCTGCCCATGAAGCTCTTTTGGCGGGAAAACCACAATGCATGATGGTGGTGCCGTACCGACTCTCTTTTCATTTTGCGAGCCCGATTCTGCCTTTCCTGTCTACTACCATTCAAACAAACTACTCCCTTGATGTACCCACACTTTCCTGGAGTACCGATTTTGAGGGTGGTCTTTGAATCTGACCATATGTCATGCCACCGCCACCGCTTCCTCCAGCAATCTGCAGTGTTGTTCCAAACTTCATGGCTTTCCATAGGAGAAACCTACATCCTCAATGTCACACTGGTGATCTCTGCCCCACATCAAACACCGTTACTGGCATGTTGAGCATCTCTGCATCATCGTTACTCTGTTGTGTTCTGCTGCCACCATATTATGTTATTGATTTCTCAACACAAATATACCAAACGATCTGAGGCTGAATGGTAAATTGAATGAAGGGGTCTTTATTACAAAATAACAGACTTACAGGAGAGCTCGAAGATACACGTGCTTACTGTTGACTAACACTGCTGTAACACGTGTTGGCTTACATCACTTCCTGCAATGATGTATACCTTAGATTACAGGACGATATAGATGGGCTGGTAAGATGGGCGGAGCAGTGGCAAATGGAATTTAATCCTGAGAAGTGTGAGGTGATGCATTTTGGGAGGACTAACAAGGCAAAGGAATATACAATGGATGGTAGGACTCTAGGAAGTACAGAAGGTCAGAACGACCTTGGTGTACTGGTCCATAGATCACTGAAGGCAGCAGCACAGGTAAATAAGGTGGTTAGGAAGGCATATGGGATACTTGCCTTTATTAGCCGAGGCATAGAATATAAGAGCAGGGAGGTTATGATGGAGCTGTATAAAATGCTAGTTAGGCCACAGCTGGAGTACTGTGTACAGTTCTGGGCACCACACTATAGGAAGGATGTGATTGCACTGGAGAGGGTGCAGAGGAGATTCACCAGAATGTTGCCTGGGCTGGAGTGTTTTAGCTATGCAGAGAGACTGAATAGGCTAGGGTTGTTTTCCTTGCTGTGAACAACAGATGCCCCTCTACGTTGCTTTCATTGATCTCACCAAAGCCTTTGACCTCGTCAGCAGAAGTGGTCTCTTCAGACTACTAGAAAAGATTGGATACCCACCAAAGCTACTAAGTATCATCACCTCATTCCATGACAATATGAAAGGCACAATTCAGCATAGCGGCGCCTCATCAGACCCCTTTCCAATCCTGAGTGGCGCGAAACAGGGCTATTATCTCTTCAGACACTTGGCTTAAGACCCTTGGATGGAGATCATCAGGTCCAGAGGGCCTGTCAGCCTTTAGTCCCATTAGTATTCCCATTACTTTTTCTCCAGTGATTGTGATTGTTTTAGGTTCCTCCCTCCCTTTTGCCTCCTGATTTTCTACTATTCTTGGGATTCATTTTGTGTCTTCCACTGTGAAGACAGCTATAAAATACTTGCTCAAAGCCTCTGCCATTTCCTCGTTCTCCATTATTAATTCCCCAGTCTCACCCTCTAAGGGACCAATGCTCACTTTAGCTACTCTATTCCTTTTTATACATTCGTAGAATCTTTTACTGTCGGCTTTTATATTAGAGTCACAGAGAGATACAGCACTGAAACAGGCCCTTCGGCCCACCGAGTCTGCGCCGACTATCAACCACCCATTTCTACTAATCCTATATTAATCCCATATTTCCCCTCTCACATCCCCACCTTCTCTCAATTGTCCTATCACTTACCTACACTAGGGGCAATTTTTTTTTTTACAATGGCCAATTTACCTATCAACCCACAAGTCTTTGGCATGTGGGAGGAAACCACAGCACCTCAAGGAAACCCACGCGGTCACAGGGAGAACTTGCAAACTCCACACAGACAGTACCCAGAACCGAACCCAGGTCACTGGAGCTGTGAGGCTGCAGTGCTAGCCACTGCGCCACTGAGGTTGTGCAAAATGCACTGAACTCTGGCGAGTACAGCAGGGCTCCTCCGGAAGGTCCAGGCAGTGGAAGCGCTGCTTAAGCACCCCGTTGGCATACTCGTTCACATTTTGTGTGGCAACATGGCTCTATTACCACGGCTGCATACCCGTTTGCATATGACCATGCACATATTCATGTCTCACAGCAGAGCCTGGCCTCCAATTGTCTTGGAACCACCTTGCCATTGGACCAAGGCCCTGCTCTGCCAAGGTTGTGTGGGGGCTGGTGTGCAACAACCACCCCATGTTTTAAAAAAAACACGCAGTCATCTTCCACTTGCCAAAATGAAGCCTGGGACCTGGAATGTCAGGACCCTCATGGACAACCCCAACAGCGACAGGCTTGAGCGCCGCACCGCCATCATAGCTCAGGAACTCGGGCGCCTTGACATTGACATCACCGCCTTAAGTGAGACAGAACCTGTAGAAGGCCAACTGTAGGAATGAGATGGCGGATACACCTTTTTCTGGAAGGGTCTCCCAGAAGAGGAACGACACCTCCAAGGGGTGGGCTTTGCCATCAAAAACGAGTTTGTCTGGCACCTCAGTGACTCCCTTGTGGGATAGATGTGCGCCTCGTGACTTCCTGGCTCACGCTAACAAGAAACCGGTATGTCATTGTCATCAGGGTATACGCTCCTACTCTTGAGGTAACAGACGAGGCTAAGGAGGGATTCTACACCGATCTTGAGCAATCCCTCGCCCGAGTCCCAGCAGACGGCAAGCTGATCCTCCTCAGAGACTTCAACACTAGAGTTGGGAAGGACACAAACCTCTGGAAGGGGATGATTGGCCAGGAAGCAGTAGGGAAAGCAAACTCCAATGGAATCCTTCTCCTGACAAAATGCCTTGAACATGATCTCATCATAGCTAATTCCCTGCTCCCCCAGCGAGACAAACACAAGACTTCATGACAACACCCATAGTTTAAACACTGGCACCTACTTGACCAAGTCATTGATCGCGTGGGGGACCACAGACATGTCCACAACACTCACACCATGACAGGTACTGACAACCGCTGGATCGACCATCACCTCATCGATCTACCATCTTCATCAGCCTAGGCCCCAAGCAGCGGAAGCAATGTCACAAGAAAATTAACATTGAAGGCTTCAAAGATTCCGCTAAAGCAGCCCTTCTCAGTCAGTGCCTTACCACCAACCTCTCAAGCTCCAACCACCAGGAGTTGCTGTATGCCATCAGTGCCTGGTCGAGCCTAAAGGCCACCACAGGAAGCATCTTCAAAGAGATCCTTGGCTTCTCCACCAGGAAGCATCATGACTGGTGTGATTAGAATGACCAAAAAATACAGAGCTTAAATTGAGCGCAAGTGCAAAGCCTTCACAGACTGGAAACTTCACCACACATCCAAGGTAAAGCAACAAATCTTCAGGATCCTGAAGGCAGTGGTACAGTGTAAAACACAGGATATTAAAAACAAATGGTGGGTACAAAGAGCGCGAGAGATCAAGGAACTTGCAGGCACCAACGACGTGCGTTTTTTTCAGCACTGTCAAGACAACCTATGGCCCAAGCACACAAGGGCCCATCCCGCTGAGAGCCAAGTATGGAGGAGAACTCATCAAGGCCAGGGAAGGAGTCAGTGCTCACTGGAGGAAACATTTCGAGGAACTCCTCAGCTGAGACGCTGTCTTCGATTTGAATGTCCTCAACTCCATCCCTCAACACTCCTCCAGTTCAGTCTTGGTGCTATCCCAGTCTGGAGCAAGGTCGAAAAGGCCATTTAACAGCTGAAGAACTTGGCTCCTGGAGCAGACGGACTCCCTGCCAAAATCCTGAAGCATGGTGGAGACACATACCTAGCATGACTGCACAACATCATATCCCTCATTTGAGATGAGGAGTGCTTTCCGGGGCACTTTAGGGAAGCTGTGATCATGACTGTTTTCAAAAAGGGAGACAAGATTGATTGCGGCACCTACAGAGGAATCTCCCTGCTGCCTGCCGCAGGGAAGATCATTGCAAGGATCCTCCTCAATTCCGGAGTCGCAGTGCGGTTTTCACCCATTGAGAGGCACCACGGATATTATCTTTACTTCGCGGGAAATCCAAGAAAAATGGAAGGACCAACGCCAACTGCTATACATGGCCTTTTTCAACCTCACAAACTGTGAACTGCAAACAACCTCAACTGTGAAGCCTTATGGAAAATCCTGCTCAAATTTGGTTGCCCTCAGAAGTTGGTCACCATCCTCTGTCTACTCCACGATGACATGCAAGCTGTGATCCTCACCAACGGAAGCACCGCAGACCCTATCTCAGTCAGGATCAGGGTCAATCATGGCTGTGTCACCACACCAACTCTCTTCTCCATTTTCCTTGCTGCAATGCTATACTTCACCTCCAGCAAACTACCCGCAGGCATGGAGATAATCTACGGAACAGACAGAACCTATTTAACCTATGCTGCCTTCAATCCAAAACCAACATCACTCCAACACCAGTCGTTGAGCTTCAGTATGCAGATAATGCTTGTGTATGCGCTCACTCTGAAACTGAGCTCCAGATCATTGGCGACTCCTTCTCTGAAGCATATGAGAAAATAGGTCTTTCACTAAACACTCAGAAAAGGAATGTTCTTTTCCAACCAGCTCCCATAGTATAACACCTCCCCCTGTCAATCAAGATCAATGGTGTGATCCAGGAAAATGTGGATCATTTTCCATACCTTGGGAGCCTCCTCTTGGTGAAGACAGACACAGATGATGAGGTTCATCATTGCATCCAATGTGCCAGCTCAGCCTTTGGCCAAATGAGAAAGAGAGTATTTGAGGATCAGGATCCCAAACCTGAGACTGAGATCATGGTTTACTGGACAGCAGTGATCCCTGTGCTCCTATATACTTCGGAGACTTGGACAACCTACAACAGGCACCTCAAAGCACTGGAGAAGTACCACCAGATGTTCATCTGCAAGATCCTCCAAATCTGCTGGCAACAAAGGCAGTCCAACAGCAGCATCCTCTCCCAAGCCAATCTGCCCAGCATCGGGACACGAATCACCCAAAACCAGCTCCGCTGGGCAGGACATGTTGTTCCCATGCTTGCTACCAGACTCCTGAAGCAGCTGTTCTACTCAGAACTTGGTTGGGACAGGAGACTCCCAGGAGAACAGTGGAAACACTTTTGAGATATCCTCAAAGCATCCCTAAAGAGATCAAACATTCCTGTCGACTCATGGGAATCCTTGGCTCATGACCATCCAAGATGGCGAAAGCTCATTCGGGAAGGCATCATATATCTCAAGGGACTTAGTTGGGAACATGTGGGGGTGAAGTCGATGCATCAGAATGAGCCCACAAACCTCCAAACTACCCATTCAAGCACCACCTGCCCCTCATGTGACAGAATCTAACAGCCATCTGTCATGCTAGGCCCCCACCTGCCAAGAATGAGGCACATTAATTTTGTCATGAATATTGATTTTAAACTCTTACTGGAGTGAAGAAAGGACTTGTTAAAAAGATCAGCTGTGGCTGGAAAAGACATTTGCATGTTAACTGACAATGTTTGGAAGGACAAAGCAGCCATTCCCTGACGTTCAACCCACAATAGATTTTGATCACCAGACGTTGAAGGTGGGGGAGCTCGTATTCCAGGTTGACTGTTAAGATGGCCGAATACACAAATGGACATGGTCAAACCAGCTAGTCACATGACTAACCTGCTGGGCAACCTGAGTTTTTTGAATTTGCACAAACAGTTTGGGCAGAAAAAAGTCTGTTTGCTCCTGGACTGAGAAGATCTCTTCTGCCTGCCCGATCTCTGTTTCACAAGCCTCTGAATCCACTGAAGACAGATGAACCCCAAAAGAGAGAAATCTCCTACAGTGAACAAGGTTTAAGAAGAATACTGGGTCCCAACAAAAAGCAAGATATACCTACAATCAAGGATTCTACAGTGAGCTCAAAGAACTGTAACAACAACTCTTCAGATATTGCCTTCAACTATTCCACTTTATTTTTCTTCTGCTCTTCTCTGTCTATTTGGATGTGTGTATCGCGTTTGCATGCTAGCGTGGGGCATGCCGTGTATCCGTAGGCATCAACCGAATTAGAGTTTAAGTTTATAAGTTTAATAAATTTCAACTTTTCTTCTTTAAACCTAAGAAAGCCTGTTTGTGCTGATTTCTTTGCCTTATAATTGGAAAGCGGTGAATAAAGATTCACCAAGGGGAGTATTTAAAATTAAACTCTGTTACGGTAAGACCAGGCGAAGGCTGAAAGAAAACCCTGGACCTCTTCCTCACCGGGCCGTAACACATCTCAGAACTCATTGAACTGGAGTGGAAGCAAATCATCCTCGATCCTGAGGGACTGCCTAAGAAGCCTCATCCTCCACCCTCTTCAAGAAGCTTGTCCTCTGTGTTGCCTCTGTTCAATCTCCCTGTCATGCTGCAGGCCAAGGGTAATGGTAACTACAGCACCCATGACTGGGAGCAAGTGGTCTGAGGAAAACCCTTGAAGTGAGAACCAACACCTTCACCACGTGCAATACCACTCCCTGTAGACTTCGCCAACATTAAGTATCAGTAATTCTAACTAACACAGCAATCAACAGAAATCAATCAGCAACGAACCCACAATTAAGAAATTACCCTTTTAAATAGCACTGGTGGAGGGCCTTTGCAGCTCATGAATGTATGCTCAGCTGTGTGAGGTTAACAGAGGGCATTAGCTGGAGCATTGAGGTTGAAAATGGCACCGATAGAGTCAAATCAGACTGACGTCTTGATCTGCCTATTCTGTATACTTCCAGTGTGCACTCCTAACACCCACACCAAAATGACATCTGGTGCGGCCCACAACAGAAATGTGTGCATGCAAAATGCTACATGTAGTGCCGAAAATGCAGACGCTACATTTTTTTCCACAAAAATATACTTTACTCATTAAAAAAAATGCATTACAAAACAGTTCAAAACAGCACCAAGTTGACATTCCAAAAAGTGCAAAGGAAATCAGTTTTCTTCGATACAGGAGTGAGTTTCCTCACAACCCTTCCATTCCATTTTACATGCCATGTACATTTTACAGCAAACCCATATTTGGTGGATACAGCCTGAGGGGTTTCCCATGGGTCCAGTCCTTCAGTTCAGCTTGGTGGGGGGACCTTACACAGTGGTCTTTCCCCATTGAGCCTTTGCGGCATCTGCCCCAAGCTTTAGTGCGTCCTTCAGCACGTAGTCCTGGACCTTGGAATATGTCAGTCTGCAACACTCGGTTTTGGATAACTCTTTGCGCTGGAAGACCAGCAAGGTTCAGGCAGACCAAAGAGTGTCTTTCACCGAATTGATGGTCCTCCAGCAGCAGTTGATGTTTATCTCAGTGTGCGTCCCTGGGAACAGCCCGTAGAGCGCAGACTCCTGTGTTACAGAGCTGCTTGGATTGAACCTCGACAACAACCACTGCATCTCTTTCCACACCTCCTTTGCAAAGACACATTCCAGAAGGAGGTGGGCAACTGTCTCTTCCCCACCGCAGTCACCTCAAGGGCAGCGTGTGGAGGGGGTGAGATTCCGGGCATGCAGGAAGGATCTGACGAGGAGGGCACTTCTCACCACCAGCCAAGCTACGTCTTGGTGCTCGTTTGAAAGTTCTGGTGATGAGGCATTCTGCCAAATGATTTTGGAAGGCTGCTCGGGGAACCATCTGACTGGATCCACCATCTCCTTTTCCCCTAGGGCCTTGAGGGCATTCCGTGCAGACCACTGCCTGATGGATTGGTGGTCAAAGAAGTTTTCCCGCTGAAACTTTCCCACGAAGAATAGGTGGTACAGCACGATTAAACTGGATGGAGTGTTCCACGGCTATGTGACCAGACCCAGCCTTCGCAACACCGGGGACAGATAGAATCTCAGCATGTAGTGACACTTGGTGTTTGCGTACTGGGGTTCTACACACAGCTTGATGCAGCTGCATACGAAGGTGGTCATCAGGATGAGGGCGACGTTGGGTACATTTTTCCCGCCCTTATCCAGAGGTTTGAACATCATGTCCCTCTGGACCCGGCCCATTTTAGATCTCCAGATAAAGCGGAAAATGGCTTTGGTGACCGCTACAGCACAGGAGTGGGGTATGGGCCAGACATGCGCCACTTGCAGCAACAACGTGAGCACCTCGCACCTGATGACCAGGTTCTTACCCACAATGGAGAGAGATTGCTGCTCCCACCTGCTCAGTTTATGGTGTACCCTGGCTACCAGCTCCTTCCAGGTTTTGGCGCACGCCCCGGCCCTTCCGAACCATATCCCCAGCAACTTCAGGTAGTCTGACCTGACGGTGAAGGGGACAAAGGATCGGTCAGCCCAGTTCCCAAAGAACATGGCCTCACTCTTGCTGTGGTTAACTTTGGCTCCCGAGGCCAGTTTGAACTGGTCGCAGATGCTCATCAGTCTGCGAACGGACAGTGGATCCGAGCAGAAGACGGCAACGTCGTCCATGTACAGGGAGGTTTTCACCTGAGTGCCTCCGCTGCCTGGGATTGTCACCCCTCTTATGCCCGCATCCTTCCTAATGGACTCAGCAAAAGGTTTGATACAGCAAACAAACAAGACAGGGGAGAGAGGGCAGCTCTGTCTGACTCCAGATTTGATCGGGAATCTTTCTGATTCCCACCCATTGATTGAGACTGCATTAGTGATGTTTGTGTAGAGCAGTTTGATCCTATTGCAGATTCCCTCCCAATCCCCATTTTGGAGAGCATGTCCATCATGTAGGTGTGTGATATCCTGTCAAAAGCCTTCTCCTGGTCCAAGTTGATGAGTCAGGTGTCCACCCTCCTGTCCCATACATAGGCGATCATATCCCTGAGTAGTGATCATCCTGCCGGGTACAGTGCAGGTCTGGTCAGTGTGAATCACCAACTCCAGAGCAGACTTGACCTGACTGGCGATGTCTTTGGACAGAATCTTGTAGTCAACACTAAGAAATGAGGTGGGTCACCAATTTCTGATTTCCGCCATATTCCCCCTTCTGCTTGTAGATGAAAGTGATGATGCCTTTCCTCATGGATTCTGACATGTTGCCGGCCAGGAGCATACTCTTGTATACTTCTTGCAGGTCCGGGCCGATCCAGTCCCACAGAGCTGTGGGAACAGAACTATTGGGGACATTTAAAGTGAACTAATCAATTAAGTATAGCCTACTAACAAAATAACCTCGGATCTGCAGAAACAGCTTATCAGAAATGACTTCATAACTTCAGTGCTGCAGAGGCAACTTATCAGCAGAAACAGACTAACAAGCAGAAATGAACGGGACAGCTGCAGACTGCTTATTAGTAGCCTATTGTACAACAATCAGCCTAATGGTTCACAAGGAGATAAGGGGATGGGAAACTGGAGTTAGAAGTTAAAACAAATTGACAAGGCAGTACCCCAATCAGGCCCCGACACCAAGAAACTGCAGAAGTTTGTAGACCAATTGGGAACAAAGAGTAGGTTAGAATTAGAACATTACAGCGCAGTACAGGCCCTTCGGCCCTCGATGTTGCGCCGACCTGTGAAACCATCTGACCTACACTATTCCATTTTCATCCATATGTCTATCCAATGACCACTTAAATGCCCTTAAAGTTGGCGAGTCTACTACTGCTGCAGGCAGGGCGTTCCACGCCCCCACTACTCTCTGAGTAAAGAAACTACCTCTGACATCTGTCCTATATCTATCACCCCTCAACTTAAAGCTATGTCCCCTCGTGTTTGCCATCACCATCCGAGGAAAAAGACTCTCACTATCCACCCTATCTAACCCTCTGATTATCTTATATGTCTCTATTAAGTCACCTCTCCTCCTCCTTCTCTCCAACGAAAACAACCTCAAGTCCCTCAGCCTTTCCTCGTAAGACCTTCCCTCCATACCAGGCAACATCCTAGTAAATCTCCTCTGCACCCTTTCCATAGCTTCCACATCCTTCCTATAATGCGGTGACCAGAACTGCACGCAATACTCCAGGTGCGGTCTCACCAGAGTTTTGTACAGCTGCAGCATGACCTCGTGGCTCCGAAACTCGATCCCCCTACTAATAAAAGCTAACACACCATATGCCTTCTTAACAGCCCTATTAACCTGGGTAGCAGCCTTCAGGGATTTATGCACCTGGACACCAAGATCTCTCTGTTCATCTACACTACCAAGAATCTTCCCATTAGCCCAGTACTCTGCATTCCTGTTACTGCTTCCAAAGTGAATCACCTCGCACTTTTCCGCATTAAACTCCATTTGCCATCTCTCAGCCCAACTCTGCAGCCTATCTATGTCCCTCTGTAACCTACAACATCCTTTGGCACTATCCACAACTCCACCGACCTTAGTGTCATCCGCAAATTTACTAACCCACCCTTCTACACCCTCTTCCAGGTCATTTATAAAAATGACAAACAGCAGTGGCCCCAAAACAGATCCTTGTGGTACACCACTAGTAACTAAACTCCAGGATGAACATTTGCCATCAACCACCACCCTCTGTCTTCTTTCAGCTAGCCAATTTCTGATCCAAAGCTCTAAATCACCTTCAACCCCATAATAGCCGACCGTGGGGAACCTTATCAAACGCCTTACTGAAATCCATATACACCACATCCACTGCTTTACCCTCATCCACCTGTTTGGTCACCTTCTCAAAAAACTCAATAAGGTTTGTGAGGCACGACCTACCCGTCACAAAACCGTGCTGACTATCGCTAATGAACTTATTCTTTTCAAGATGATTATAAATCCTGTCTCTTATAACCTGTTCCAACATTTTACCCACAACCGAAGTAAGGCTCACAGGTCTATAATTACCAGGGCTGTCTCTACTCCCCTTTTTGAACAAGGACAACATTTGCTATCCTCCAGTCTTCCGGCACTATTCCTGTCGACAATGACGACATAAAGATCAAGGACAAAGGCTCTGCAATCTCCTCCCTAGCTTCCCAGAGAATCCTAGGATAAATCCCATCTGGCCCAGGGGACTTAGCTATTTTCACACTTTCCAAAATTGATAACACCTCCTCCTTATGAACCTCAATCCCATCTAGCCTAGTAGCCTGAATCTCAGTATTCTCCTCGACAACATTTTCTTTCTCTACTGTAAATACTGACGTAAAATATTCATTTAACGCTTCCCCTATCTCCTCTGATTCCACACACAACTTCCCACTACTGTCCTTGATTGGCCCTAATCTAACTCTAGTCATTCTTTTATTCCTGATATACCTATATGCCTTAGGGTTTTCCCTGATCCTATCCGCCAATGACTTCTCGTGTCCTCTCCTTGCTCTTCTTAGCTCTCCCTTTAGATCCTTCCTGACTAGCTTGTAACT
The DNA here is from genome assembly GCF_036365525.1 of Heterodontus francisci. Lineage (NCBI taxonomy): Eukaryota > Metazoa > Chordata > Chondrichthyes > Heterodontiformes > Heterodontidae > Heterodontus > Heterodontus francisci. Next base: position 29,621,324 of record NC_090378.1, on the reverse strand, counting down.
CTCAAGCGTCCTAACTGAGCCTTCACGTCTCATCCTAACATAAGCCTTCTTCTTCCTCTTGACAAGCGCTTCAACTTCTTTAGTAAACCACGGCTCCCTCGCTCGACAACTTCCTCCCTGCCTGACAGGTACATACTTATCAAGGACACGCAGTAGCTGCTCCTTGAATAAGCTCAACATTTCGATTGTTCCCATCCCCTGCAGTTTTCTTCCCCATCCTACGCATCCTAAATCTTGCCTAATCGCATCATAATTTCCTTTCCCCCAGCTATAATTCTTGCCCTGCGGTATATACCTGTCCCTGCCCATCGCTAAGGTAAACCTAACCGAATTGTGATCACTATCACCAAAGTGCTCACCTACATCTAAATCTAACACCTGGCCGGGTGTTACTGATTTGTATGAATTTGTATGAATAACTATAATAAGACTTGATTTGGCGTGAAGAGTTAGTTCGGGGGTGGGGGGGGGGGGTTAGTTCATGGTTAGTTTAGTGTATGTGTTGCTTTTAGTTTTAGTTCAGTTCATTGTTAAGTTTTCTGAAGATGTAACAATTAAGTTCTGCAATAAAGTTTCTTAAAGCTACAGTCGGACTTTGTTTCTCTTTGTGTAACCCATGAGATCATACAACTGAGATCTAACAATTTGGTGTAGTCGGCAGGATCACTGGAGGATAAAGACCAAAGCACTGGACATCGGACCTACATGGGCCCCGGCGGTAAGGACTCCTCTTTGTTTTAAAAAAAAAGTCCTGGGCCGTTGTCTAAGCTCGGTACTCCACCACGCGATCCCGAACCTTTCTGTTCCGCAACTCGAGTCCCCTCGGGGGAAGAGGGAAACCCCCTATATATTCAGGCACCTTATTCGGCGGTATTTGGCGTAATACTGACCCACGGGCTTCGAAGGAAGCCCCCTCGGCTCGAGTTTATCTGTAAAAATACCCGGTTATACCGACCCTACGGCATTGATAAAATGACCAACGAAGGCAACCGACAGTGACCAACTACTGTCAAAGGTGGGCAGGCCCCACCTGACGTTCCCGAAGATGAAATCCTTCGGCAGTTAAAAGAATATATAGAGCAGCAGTTTGATTTGGCTAAAACATACAACGAAATTGGGCAAAAATAAGGCACCTCCACAGGACAGTGGTCCCTGGAAGATATAAACAGAGTTTGGGTAAGGATAAAGAATGGACCCAATGGTCCTTGGCCGATCAAGGGCAGAGGGCTCCATGACAAAGTTTATGGCAGAGTGACATAAAAGACTTTGTTTTAGAGTAAAAACAAGATACTGTGTCTTTGATTTGAATGTGTGAATGTTGGAAGCTTCCACGAATGAATTGAATGTCCCTGGGATGTACAGCTTGTGTTCTGTACAACTTGTGTTCTGTAGAACTGACTGTCGTTAACTCTTTGTTGTCTGGCTTTAATGTTGAAAGCATGGGTCTATTAAGTTGTTTGGAATTGAATGGCTGAGAAAAGTGATTGTTGAGTGTATTAATTTCAATTTAAGATTGTGCACCCAGTAATGGGATATAAAATTGAATTATATTTTAAGTTAAAGTTTTATTTTTATTTTAAAAATTGGTTTTGCAACTATGAAAGGCAATGAACAATTTTCTAAGAGATAAGCTTCAGCCTTGAAGGTCTGAAGATGTCTGGCAAAAATCCAATTTGAAGTTTAAAACACTGCTTTAATTGGAAACTCTACTATTGCTTTATTTTGCAGTCTAAACTTGAAGACATGTTTTACTGACTGTGTTTAAGTAGCAAATGTAAGGAATTGGATATTGGTTTAAGGGAGAGAAGGATAAACAAAAGAGATATAGGAAAGAAATCCTGTTTAAAGTTTGTGTAAGGAGTTGGTGTTAAATTTTCTGTGTTAAGAATGTTAAATAACTTTTCCTTTAGTTTTTGGTTTTATTACAGGCATTTAAAAAGGCGCCTGAAGAATGAACAAGAAAAATGACGTAATTTACATATCTCTTTAAAAAAAAGCACGTACTATTCTGTTCTGTGTGTAGTTAATAAGTATTATAAGTTAATAAGTCTGAGTTAAGTTTATACTCTTAAGGTTAATTGACCTGTAAGTTGAAAAACTGGAAATTTCATTTGTGGCCACAATGAACTTTCAAGTTTATTATGTCAAGTTTTGGAGGAGTCTTCAGTTCCGGACACAAGACTCGTTCATATAACATTGGCTGTTTTGGTTTTTAAATATTTATTGCAGTGAATTGGAATTTGGAATCATCTTTGTTATAAAAAAAATCCTGGCATTAGAATCCTCTTACAAAAGATGTTAAAAGTTTGGTAATAATTGGACTTTAATCTAAAATGCTGTCTTTCCTGATGGAGATGCTTGCCTTTGAAGTTGATAATGTTACTAATGATTTTGTTGTTTTCAAACCCTAAGGATACCAAAAGGATTGAAAAAAGTTTAAAGTGGAGAGTAGTTCTTTTCGATCAGAAAAAAGGTTTCGTAAAGTGACGAAGCTGAGAATGTTTTGCTCCGCCCCCTCGGAGACAAACAAACTGCTGCAGCTATTGTTTTTTCCATTTAATCAACCACACAATTTTTGCATTGCTGAGAGTAAAATTTATACATATTGGACATAGTTAAATTTTAAATTTCTAAATTGACAGATATAAGTGGACAAATGAACACATTGGGCTCAGGGGCAGAGCCACAGTGGATTCTTTGTGTTTTTTTTAAGCAGGTGACGGTAGATTCCAAGGCCATGTGAGAATTGATGCCACAGCAAGAGATCCAGCAGCTTTGAGAATTTAAGAACTTAATTGCAGACATCAAATGTCACAGCATCTTTATCAATGAGACAAAGTGCTTGAGGAGAGATAGTTGCAAGCACTTTGGTCTTTAACATACAAAAAATACCACTAAGTCTGGGCATAAGAAATTGGAATCAATAAACAAAATTTAATTGATATGAGTGGTTATTTAAAGCACTCAAAGGGAAATTTATCTGATATTTAAGAGGACAATCCCAAAGTTTTAGAAAGTAAAAAACAAAACAGTCTAAATGGTTTACTGTGTTGGACATTAGCAATGGGTTCTGGTCCATACCACTAAAATTGTATACGATAATATAAAGCTTGAGTTGGTACCGGTAATATTGAATATCTCAGATATCCAGCTACCTGGCTGGTGCCCTGAGAAGACCCGAAAGTTGTACAAGGTATTACTGTAACAATTGCTTAGACAAGAATTTGGTGATGAGGGAATAATAAAGGGAAAGAGACATAAACGTAGTTTAGTGAATGACGCAGCCATAGTCCTTAATACGGGAACTTCAATTGTCAATACTATAGATTTGGAAAAGGTGGACCAGAAGGTTAGAACTCTTAGTCAGCTAGTAAAGGATATTTTGAAAAAGGAACAAAAGGGACAGAGTGGTATAGCTAAAGTCGGAAAGGATTTGATGAATACGGTGACAGGAAGGGTGATGAGACTGCCAAGGTATGTCGTAGCAGGTAGTAAGGAAGTAGGACCCATGAGAGAAAGGGTTAAAGATTTGTGAAGGAGCTGTGCAGGCAACTGTATGAGCTGAGGCAGGAGATTCTGTAGAAACAGACATGAAAGAGGAACAGACGAAGGTGCCTGTTGTGGGAGACAAAGTAATGGTAAAAGGGAAGGGCCGATGGAAACACTGGTCCCAAATGAAGGTATATAAAGTCAACAGCAAATGACAGACTCCAAAATAAACACCACCTGGTATGCAAAGAGATACCGGGAATGGAAGAAAATGTGATTTGTTACATGCAGAGCAACTGAACTAATTACAGGACTGATGAGAGTACTAGAAGGTCATGCTCATACTATTAATGATATCATTTCAAATAATGAAAGTGTTTGTAGTACATATGGTCCGTGGATGTTAGAACAAATTTGAGAAAATTTGAGGCAAATTGATACGGGACAGGTGCCAGTTTGGATCAATGACACACAGTTGGAGGACTTAGCTAGTCACACAAATGATAAAATTACCAGGTGCCAAATCAGAAAATTTAAGGAATGGAAAGGTCAGGAATGTGTAAATACAGAATCTATGAGTATTGGAGTAGTGTTGGGAATACCTGTAATTCTGAGAGATAAGTTAGGGATGCAATTACATGAAGTAGAAAATATAGGGGTGATAAGGGGAAAAGATTACATAAAATACTATGATATATTACCCTATGTTATGGAAATGTTATGGAAATTGGAAAAGAGGTAATTGGAACATTGTTCATTGTCTGAGTGTAGTCTGGAAAACCAGATGGTCATATGTTCTCATCCTATATATAAAACGGCAGAATCAAAATGTGGATTTAATGCCACTGTAAATTGCACCATGAAGACTAGGAAAGCATTGTCAGGGCTAACCCATGTGGCCTATATGGGAAAGGGGAGATATTGATAAACCACCACAGCGAAGGAGTACCAGTATGGACATAAAACGGACTTGTCCGGTGAGCAACAGTACATTTTGGTTAAACCCACAAATACCAACCCGAGTAGGGAAGATGGAGTTGGTAGAGATACATAAACAAAAGACAGAAACGATAACTGTGACAGAAAGTATTAAGGAGGATTTGACAAATTACCTCCGGGAATATGAATATACTATTCAGCCATTGCCCACACGCTTGGGTAAAGAGAGACAGCAGCTAGAAGTCATTGCTGTAGTGTACTACAATCTGGAACAACAGTCGAAGATGCTACAAGATGAGATTGACGAGATAAATGATTCTATCTGGTGGGAGGACTTATGGAACTGAGGGTCAGACATGCAGATACACCCCTGGTTTAGAATTATCTCCCATGTCCTGATAGTGGTTTTGGGTATCATGGTGTTAGATGTGACATACTTAATTTGGCAACTTAAGAAATTAATTAGGCGATGTGAGAGGATGTATGAACACAGGTTGGACAGCTACCTGAAAAGCAATTAGTGTTCGAACTTGCTCTATAAAAGGAGAGACAATTAGTTATGCCATAAAAGGGTAATTGTATAACCTTTTCGTATATACTTAAAATGAATTAATGAATGATCAATGTACTCTAAGAATGGAATTGTATTATGTTTGTACAATCGATTATGTAACAGTGATGCTTAAATGAAATTGTAATTGTACAAGTGTACCTTTTATGTTGTAAACAAGTAACTGAAGCCCCTGCAAAACTTATGCCTTTACACAGCTCCCGTGGGCCCCTCTGGCACAAGCAGGCAACGTATTGAGTGCGACCCCTCTGGGTGTTGAAGGCTGTTTCTAGACAAATAGAGACCATTAAAAGCACCAAGGTGGGATCAAGGGAATGATTCTTAAAAGTGTTTTGAAGAATCAAAGGGGGGACTGTGAGAACAGAACTACTGGGGACATTTAAAGTGAACTAATCAATTAAGTATAGCCTACTAACAAAATAACCTCGGAGCTGCAGAGACAGCTTATCAGAAATGACTTCATAACTTCAGTGCTGCAGAGGCAATTTATCAGCAGAAACAGACTAACAAGCAGAAATTAACGGGACAGCTGCAGACTGCTTATTAGTAGCCTATTGTACAACAATCAGCCTAATGGTTCACAAGGAGATAAGGGGATGGGAAACTGGAGTAAGAAGTTAAAACAAATTGACAAGGCAGTACCCCAATCAGGCCCCGACACCAAGAAACTGCAGAAGTTTGTAGACCAATTGGGAACATAGAGTAGGTGTTACTGATTTGTATGAATAACTATAATAAGGCTTGATTTGGCGCGAAGAGTTAGTTCGGGGGGGGGGGGGGGGGTTAGTTCAGGGTTAGTTTAGTGTATGTGTTGCTTTTAGTTTTACTTCAGTTCATTGTTAAGTTTTCTGAAGATGTAACAATTAAGTACTGCAATAAAGTTTCTTAAAGCTACTGTCGGACTTCGTTTCTCTTTGTGTAACCCATGAGATCATACACAACTTAACCGGTAAGCCGTCGCTTCCAGGAGTTCTACTCGTCTCAAAGGACCTGACGGCATTTGTCAGCTCGTCCAGAGTTAGCAGTTTGTCCAGTCTCTCCCTCATGCTGTCATCCAAGAATTCCATGATAGGTGACAGGAAGAAATGGGAAGCTGTGCTGTCCGTGGGCTTCGTGTCATACAGCCCAGCATAAAAAGGATTTGCCGATCCTTAGTATGTCAGACTGCGAAGATGTTACCGAGCCATCCTCTTCCTTCAGGCTGCTGATCACAGAGCTCTCTGTGTGTACCTTTTGGAAGAAGTAATGCGAGCACTTCTCATCCTGCTCAACGGAGCGGTCTCTGGACTGGAAGATGATCTTGGAGGCCTCCGTGGCAAAGAGCGAGGCCTGCTGGCTCTTCACCTCTTGGAGATCCTCCTTGACCTCGACCCCTATCGACTGCAGTTGGAGCAAATTTTGCATTTTTTTATGGACTCTGGACATTTCCCTCTGTCTCTTTCTCACCCTCTGACCACCTTTGAAGATAAAGAACCTCTTGATGTTCTCCTTGATCGCCTCCCACCAGTGAACTGGCGACTCAAAGAGGGGTTTCATGGTTCTCCAACCTTTGTAATCCCTTTTGAGTTCCTCAACGTTCTCTGGGGTTAGCAGTGTAGCATTGAGCTTCCATATTCCCCTGCCAACCAGCTGGTCGTCCTGTAAGTGACAGTCGGCCAGTAAGAGGCAATGGCTGGAGAAGACACTAGCTTGACGTTGGTGGATCTGACTGGAACAGCATGGGACACGAACAGGAAGTCACTGCCTAGAGTGACTGGCCTGGACGTCGCCAGCAGCAGTGGGAGCTGCTGGAAGATGGTCAGCCGTTTGCTGCATTGAACCGGGGCGTACATGTTGATCAACAGGAGTGGAGCATTGTTGTACATTACATCTGCTACGAGGAGGCAACCACCTTAACGTCGGTGATGGTGAAGTTACCTCCCCGCAGCAGAATACCCAGGCTGGAGGAACGGAAATCATTACCCCCTGACCAGATCGATGGTCCATGGGACCATGATCGCAACAATTGCCTGTAGGTGCTGAGGTGTGGTATTCCACACTCCTGCAGAAACAGTAGGTCTGCTTTGATCTTGGCGAGGTAGTCCAAGGTCGAAACACATCGCATAGTGGATTTAATGCTACGCACTTAATTGAAGCAATCTTTATACCCATTTTTAAGTTAGTTGTTGCTTCCCACACCATTTGTCCTTGCTAGTCCATCATTCGGTATGTTCCTGCATACCCATAGTGCACGCAAACTGTTTCATGTTCGTTGGGCTCAGAAACCCCTCCTGGTTTCTCATGCAGGGTTTGTTCCACTGGGGTGACATCGGGGGGATCTTGTAGGCAGCAAGGATTGGGCTGTCCTCTGCTTTTGGTGTCTTTCCCCTCTGTTCCTCCTCGAAGACATCACTGCTCCCGGCTTCCTGGAGCTGGAGTGCGCCCGATACTTCTTTGCTCTCGGTGTCCCGGAGCTGGGATGCGCTGGGCATGTCGTTAGGTTTGGCGGTTTGGGGCGCGCTGGGCCCATCACAGCTTCCAGTGCCCCGGAGCTGGGGGGCTTTATCTTCCAGCTCCTTGAGTTCTGTCGCTTCTTTTGCAGGTGCTGTCGTTCTGGTCCTTCCTCGACCAATGAGGAGGAGCTGCCGTAGTCTGTCTCAGATGGTAGCCTCCTCTTGCCATTGGTTTGGGTGGTGGCCTGTTCCTTTTTTGAAGGTTTTTTCATTGTGATTTTCCTTTGTACCACTTGCCAATGACCTGTTTGTCCATCTGCAGCCTCCTCCTCCATTGATTCTGTCTGTAGAGGAGGGATTTCCGGGCATGGGGTAGGTGTTGGGTCACTGATTGCAGTTGCCTCCCCTTTCTTCTTCTCAGGTAGACTTTCCTCGCTGCAGAGAGGGTTGCTCGTCTCCTTCCCAGCATCAGACGCATTCACCAATCCTTCTCCCGGCCTTTCCTTGGACCTTGCCGCCTGAACATAACTGAGGCAGCATTTGGGGCTGTTTTGTAGAGGTGGCCTGCCTCACCGCACAGGTTGCAGCACTAGCTCTGTTTATATTTCTTGGTCTGATGGCCTTCCTTCTTACAGTTCTTGCAGACGACTGTGCTACAGTTGGCTGCCACATGACCAGATTTGCCACAGGTGCGACAAACTCTGGGCTGCCCCGCATAGACCAAAAAACCTCGACTTCTCCCGATAGCGAAGCTGGAGGGGGGATGGATGATGGCTCCATTGGCATCAACCTTCAATGTCACCTTGACCTGCCGTTTACTGGTCCAAATCCCAAACGGGTCCTTGACATCAGACCTGCTGCCGGCCACCGTGACGTACCTGGCGAGAAAGGTGAGTACATCCACAACAGGAACATGGGGGTTGTAGCGGTGAATTGTCACCACCCGGTAACGTTGTGACTGAAGCGTGAAGTGCGGCTCCACTTTGAGGATGGACAGTGGCGCCTGGTTCCCTTTCTCCTTGAACGCCTTCAGGAACTTGATGCATCCCGCCACATTCTTAAACATCACGTCGAAATATCCACTGCTGGGGAAGTCCTGCAGTCAGAAGATGTCCGCAGCTTGGAATCCACAGCAATCAGTAAGGATTTTCTTAATGAAGAAGGTACGGTCAACCGATGCACCTCCTTCATTATCCTTCACCACCATCCGAACGGTATTACGCACTCCCTGGCCTGAAGCTCTAGAATTGGTTACGGCCATTTTACTCAAAACCTACCCGGAACAGGATTAAAATGCAGATGCTACAGTGCCGAATTTTGCAGCCTGTTTCTCAGACTGCCCGACTACATATGACCATAAAGGCTTAGTAGGTGGTTGGCAACCCTCCTTACAGTTAAATTAAGGTGCAAGGTGACCTTTTAAAAAAGGGGGATAAAGTAAAAATAACTCTCTTAAAAAATATAACTATCCTTTAAAGCAATTAATCATCGTACTTAAACAATAATGACTGCAGTACATTACTGTGTGCAATAAATGTCTTGATCGTGTTACGAAATGCCCAGACTGAAACCCGTGTTGTTCTTCTAAACAAGCAGATTCTGTGATGATTAATGACTGAAGTTGACATATTGCATTACAGCATAGGGATAATTACAGAGTTCAAGTAAAGACTGTGCACATTTTATGAGGTGGAAGAGGTTTGTCTGTGTTCATGTGATGTTTCTATAGCGATTGCTGCACTCCGAGTCAAAAGGTGAAACAAAATTAGTGTAGAATGTCAGTACACAGCCAGAGACTGTAAATAAAAAACTTCCACGCAGGATTAGCATTATAGTTGGGGAAAAACAAATACGTTAAAAAAAATCCCAGTTAGAAGCACTAGGATCGTCTCCCATGTCACCAATACCATTATTCACCAGCAGCCACCTAATCTATGATTTGGTTGCTCTTTTGAGGAAGATGACCATGCAAACATAATAATTAATAAACCAGATGACTTTGCTGGACTAACAAAAGGAAATATCTAGCTGAGTCAAAATACACCTTTAAGGAAATCACAGTAACAAGGATGCAAGTTGAATTACTGACTCAAAACATAGGATTCAAGAATAGATTAAGAAGAAATAATCACAAATTGATTACCTCCCTGAGGGTTTGAAGTAAATATTGCAAAGTTTCTACAAAAGCAGATGCTGAAAGTTTCATTCAAGCTTCCATCAATGAGCAAATTGCATGCATTCTGTGCTGAGGCCCAGGCTTTAGGAAAGGGAGCATTTATTCTCTATTATTTTTTAAACCAAGGAATCATATTGAAAGTTTCATAGAAGATTGGAAGAGAAGAGAAGCCTGAAGAATCCGGTCAAGAGCAGCAACATATACCCATATCCATGTGCTACATTAGGCTATTTTTGATTAGCAGAAGATTTCCAGGGACAAAGGAACCATCATAGGCTGTTAATGTTGGACTATTGGTGGATTAATGTTGCACACCATCCATTTGACTTTGTTATGGGAAGGAAGAAAAAGTACAATGCTTCCACTGAAACTAATGTAAATCAGAGCATCTAGAGACTGCAGTCTCTGAGGCCCCTGAGCTGATATTTCTAACTGATATAATTCTCTTGAGATGGATATTTAACTCTGATATGGGAAGGCTTTTGATGAGACCTCAGTCAGCTCGAGGATGAATGCCAAGGGGACCTGGCGATGTAAAAACTTCATCTGCCCAGTAGAAGTTAAGGGGGCTGGTCCAAAGTGAGTGGATTGTGTAATTTAGCATTACTTATAGTTCTGATGTTTGGTATAGGGAGTGTCTGTTCATGTTATGTTGGATTGAAGAAAATGAAAAAAGCAGATAAGAAAGGAAATGTTAATATACAAACTGGGTGGTTTTATTTTAATTTAAAAAAGTCAACAGATGAAACTCTCCGCCGAACATTTTAACGTTGATTATTCCAGCTCAACTGGATGGACACTTGTCAAAAAGATCTGTGCAGTAATGTTGAAGATATTACATTTTTAGGCTTTACTTGGATATTTCTCTTGTGCTTTCTGCCATAGACTGCACCTGTAAGACTGCCCTATGTTACGACCAGGTGAGGAGTCATCTAGGGGTTCCCTCTCAGCCTTTGCCTGGTTTTACCGTTCCAGGGTTTAATTTAAAAACACCGTGTTTTTAGCTCCCCCTCAGTGCATCCTTGTTCACTGCTCCAATTGTAAGACAAAAAGATCAATTCAGACAGGTATTCTTAGATTTTAAACAAGAAAGGTAGAAGTTCTAATGAAGGGTCACTGACCTGAAATGTTAACTCTGCTTCTCTCTTCACAGATGCTGCCAGACCTGCTGAGTATTTCCAGCATTTCTTGTTTTTAATCAAGGTAGAAGTCTATTAATCTTAAACTCTAATCCAGGTACCGACTACGAATATGTGATGCGACCACGCTAGTATGCATACGTGATAAACACACATGCAGATAGAGACAGAAAAGTAGAAAAGAATAAAGGGGAAAAGTTTGAGGCAATATATGGGTTTCTAATTTACAGTCCTTTGACTTTGCTGTGAAGTCTTTGGTTGCCAGTCAGACTTGCAATTCGTTGGGGCCCAGTGCACGCTTCAACTTGTTTCGAGGTCGCAGTCTTTTCTCTTTTGAGGTTTATGTGTCTTCCATGGGTCTGGTGGCTTGAAGAAAGTGAGAGTGAGAGAGAGAGAGAGAGAGGCACTTCCTTGCTTCAGGTTCCAGTTTAAACAGCCTACTGAATTCAAACTGTCCTGCGGCTAGTTCAACAAGGGAAAACACAATAAACAGGAGGATATTGAGAGGGGTGAAGAAGTGAGAGACCTTGGAGTGCATGTTCACAGGTCCCTGAAGGTGGCAGGACAGGTGGATAGAGTGGTGAAGAAGGCATATGGAATGCTTTCCTTTATTGGCCGAGGTATAGAATTCAAAAACAGGGATGTAATGCTGGAACTGTATAAAACGCTGGTTAGGCCACAGTTGGAGTATTGCATACAGTTCTGGTCACCGCATTACAGGAAGAACATAATTGCTCTGGAGAGAGTACAGAGGAGATTTAGAAGAATGTTGCCAGGGCTCGAAAGTTGCAGCTATGAGGAAAGAATGGATAGGCTAGGGTTGTTTTCCTTAGAACAGATGAGGCTGAGGGGTGACTTAATAGAGGTGTACAAAATTATGAGGGGCCTAGATATAGTAGACAGGAAGGATCTGTTTCCCCTAACAGAGAGGTCATTAACCGGGGGCACAGATTTAACGTGATTGGTAGAAGGATTAGAGGGGACATGAGGAAAAACATTTTCACCCAGAGGGTGGTGGGTATCTGGAATACACTGCCAGAAATGGTGGTGGATGCAGAACCCCTCAATTCTTTTAAAAGTTGCCTGGACCTGCACCTGAAGTGCTGTAACCAGCAAGGCTATGGACCAGGTGCTGGAAGGTGGGATTAGATTGGGCGGCTAGTTTTTTTTCAGCCGGCATGGACACGACGAGCTGAATGGCTCCTTCTGTGCTTTAATTTTTCTATGGTTCTATGGTTCTGTCTTATTGGATGAAGCAGCAGCAGTGGCTGATAAATTAATAAAGACTGTATTAAATTTACAGCTTAACTTAACATTTTGATCGATGTAAGTATAACAATAAGTGAATTAAGAGTATTAGCACAGAGCAGGTTTAGAGGCATTTATTAAAATTAATAGTTTATACAAGGTACTAACTAGATTATATAAGAGGGAAGAGTTTTTTTTAGATCATGTATGGGCAGTTGAGACCTGTTGCTTGCAATTCCTGTGCCACGTGTGTAGGAAGTGTCTCCAGCTGCTTGAGCTCAGCCTCAGGATTTCTGAACTTGAGGGGCAGCTGGAGTCACTGCGGAGCATCAGGGAGGATGAGAGTTTCCTGGATTGTACATTCCAGGTGAACCCCCCTCTCGGAATGTTGATAGTGGGAGATTTGCATTGATTTTACATAATTTCAATGTTGAAATGAAGGCCCCGCTGTTTGGCAACAGGGGTGGTGGTGGTGGGCTGCACCAAGGCCTCACTGCTGCTGCTGATGTGTGGCTGGGCCTTCTCGGCATTGTGGCGGGCCACTCCCTCATGTTACGGGCCTCCCTGCCACGATCCATGACGCCGAGGGGCTGGTAAAATTCAGCCCGTTTAACTTCCTTTCAAAACACCCATAAAGTTCCACCCTTGTTCTGAACTTCCTTTCAAAACATTGTGGGAATTCCAATTATTTTTGCGGGTGTCTTTCACTGAGCAAAATCCTTTCTTCAGTTTTTTATGAAACACATAGATGTACAAGATTTTAGTACAAAAATAAAACCTTTTGTGACAAAACAATAATCAGGAAAAAAAATCAACTGGCATTGGAGAGGTTTGAGTTAATTAAGGAAAGCGAGCAGAGATTTGTAAAGGGCAGATTGTGCTTGACTAATCTAACTGAACTTTTTGATGAAGTAACAGAGAGGGGGATTTCAACTACCCCAATATTAACTGGGATAAAAACTGTGTGAAGGGCACAGTGGGGACAAAATTCTTGAACTATGTTCAAGAGAACTTATTTTGCCAGCACGTAACAAGCCCAATGAGAGGGAGCGCAATTCTAGATTTAGTCTTCAGAAATGAAGCTGGGCAAGTGGAGGAAGTAACAGTGGGTGACCATTTTGGAAATAGTGACCATAATACAGTAAGTTTTTAGCATCATCATGGAAAAGGACAAAGATAAAACAGGAGTAAAAGTTCTAAATTGGGGGGAGGCAAATTAAGAAACTGAGAGGTGACCTGGCGAAAGTGGACTGGATACAGCTACTTGAAGGAAAATCAGTGGTAAACCTGTGGGGGGCATTCAAAAGTGAGATACTACAGGTACAGTGTAGGCATGTCCCCACAAAGACAAAGGGTGGTACGGCCAAATCTAGAGTCCCCTGGTTATCTAGAAGCTTACAGGGTAAGTTAAAGTAGAAAAAGAAAGCTTATGATGATCACAAAACTTGTCATACTTTAGACAGCCTAGTGGAGAATAGAAAGTGCATGCATGAAGTAAAAAAGGAAATTAGAAAAGCAAAGAGAGGACATGAAAAATTATTGGCAGGTAAAATCAAGGAAAACCCAAAGATGTACATTAAGAGC